>NC_068937.1:123732897-124332897 GCF_016801865.2 Culex pipiens pallens
GGATTCTTCAAAACTTCAACCGCCACTAACATATCGCTTTCTTAATTTTTAAAACACTTATTTGTTTTATTTCATTGTTTTTTTTTTCATTTCATACTTCTTGTGTGTACGTGTACGTGTTTTTGTGTGTGTCTGTGTGACTCTTGTATGTGACAAAAACGAGAGTTGCTAACCTTTAAAATAATGCTCCAGAGCCGCTACCAGTTAGCTTGGCTCTGTTTTTTTTTATTTTTCACTAGAATTACTTATTTAGGGTTTTTTATTCTTCTTCTTGTGTAGTATGTTCAGTTTTGCGCATGCTCGTTTCCTAGTTGTAAGAGAATTTTTCCACTGTATATCGCATTTTCTGCTGCCAAATCTTGGACTCGTTTTTTTTCTTTTCGATTTGCTTTTTTTTCTACGAATTGAGATTTTTGTTTCAGAACTTGTTCTTCTTTAATATAAAGGTGTCTAACTACCGATTAAAGGGGGGACTTTTTGTGTGTTGTTGAAATTTTTGTGTGTGTGTTTTTGTGGTTGTGTGCTTGTTACTACGAGAGTTGATAATATTCGAAATCAGCGGAATTTACAAGGTAACTATTCGCGGACTTTTGCAGGGTAAATTTTCACTATTTGAAACAACGGAAAAACGGAATTGGTAGTAAGTTTGGTTTCAAAACGGTTATGTTACGGTATACGCTTCCTAGTAGTGTGTAGTATCTGGTTTTGCCCACAATTTGATTCGAAGAGTTGGAATGTTTGTTGTCGGTGTAGAAAAATTATAATTGTATTTTTTTTTGTAATTATAGTTAAAAGTATGTACAAGATTCTTTGATTTATGTTATGTATACTTCTAGTTTTGTTTTTCCTCCACATTTTTTTTGCTGTTTTACTTTCATGTATATATAAAAGATTCGACTTAGACATAAAGATAATAAAATATGTACACCTTTGATTTAATATTGCAAAAATAAAAACGTAATTACCTTACTGGCTAGGACGCTTCTCACGTTCGATTTTTTAATAGTATTTACTCAGATTAAATTCTCAAAATTAGTTTTCTGCTTTTTGTGTATCTTCTTTTGCTTACTGTACAATAAAGTATTCAGTGGATTCTTGCATGGGATGATAGGGACTTTTTCTCGCCTTAATTGCACATTTTGATTATAAATCTTTTGTCTTCTTCCACAATTTTGTCATCGTAATTTTGTGCTCCTAACGTATCAATTTTCGCTTTGGACTGAAACCAGAGATTTCTCGTTCTGCGGCCCTCACTAATTAAACTTGGTCTGTTCTATAGCTCAAAATGTGTACAATACTGGATTTGGGGAGATTTCTGGGATTGTGGTTTGAAGTTAGACAATTTACTGTTATGTTTGGATTTGAGCTGGTTGTCAACTGGCAAGGTGAAGGTCGGCGAAGGGACTCTCAGCTTAAATACAGAAGATTTCTTCCGCTCAAAAAAAGCATTAGTCATGTCCCGGCGTGGCACGATGTTTACGTTCTAATAATTTAATTAAAACCATCCGGATAATTTGTTTACTTAGCACGCGGGCTCTAATTGGCCGCGCCGTTTTCGCGGAATGTCGACCACTGGGTTGAAACTGTGGCACATCACGTCGGCCACAGGGAGAGCCGGATTTGATTGATTTCTTCGAGAAAAGCCAACCAAGCGTTCGTTTGCTCTGAAAACATCGTTTTAGAGCCGGCAAATGGTTTTGAGACGCTGAAGTAATGAAGGAAAAGTTCGAAGAAATCGAGCTTAATTAAAATGGTGTAAGCACCTTTTTAAATGGTTGCTCATTATCATCTCTGAAAGGGACTGGTTGCCGTGAGTGGCAAAACAACTATTTAATTAAATTGCGGTTTTCTTGAAATTTTGCGTTCATTGAAAAAATGGCTTGTTGCCAATGCCAAAAAAAATTCTCATCGATCATGCCCAATATATTCGTTAAAATTAAATTTTAATATCACTGTTACAGTTTGCGTTATACGTTGCGTTCTCTCAGGTAAGAACCAAATTAAGTTCTGTCACCATTGTCAAACCATTCGACTCTGCCAAGCATGGATCTTACTGGCTTAATAAGCCATGATGAGTACTTCCGCTGTTCTAGTAGTAGCTCTTCCACGGATCTTCCACTCTTGAACAAACAGCAAACAAAGCTTTAAGTCAACAACCCAAGATCACACTCACCCATAACCTCACTTCTTGGAGAGGAGGCCACTGAGATTTTCTTTAATTGATTCTCTTGGCACACAAAATTCGAAAACGAGCACCCTCTAGCTTAATGCATCGGCTCAGCAGCCCAGGTGAAGAGGCCGCGCCAGGCCGGAATGAATTGACCACGCAGTAGAGGCTCAATTGAGGTCATCGGTTTTTCTGAAGCTCCGATGCAGGTCTTGAGAGCTGGAGAATTATTCATAAGCTGGAGATGGGTGCGCACTGCGATCGTAGGGTGGTTCTTGGTAAAATTGTGAAAAAATCGAGTTTTTTATGCGCAACTTCTTGGAGATTGCCACAGACTATAACTTGACTTTTAGTTAGACTGTAAATCATTTTTGGTTCAGAACCACCTCAAAGCTTATTAACCCTCTGGAAGAGTAAATGAGAAATTACCATAAAAGCAGTCGCTTTAAGCTTGGTTGCTACCGTCTGTCTTTCGAAAAGGGCACACATCATGCATGAACTGTCCGGGTGTACCGTACACATGAATGGTACAACATTCAATGAAAGGTCCAGACGACGACAAACTCCGCTGAAGAAGCTTGAAAGAGTCGTTTGTGCGTCAAGAAGCAAAAACGGATCTTGCGGACACTCGAGTGGACGACCAACTTGACGGTCTGAAAGCGTCATGTTTTGAGCTTTGTTATTTCGACGTTGCGACGACATGAAACTGGTTTTTGAAGAGGAGGCACACGGAATTGCGAGGGTGGCCAATTCTGACGAGTGCTTGGTCTTGCTTGGTAATCGCAGAACAGCGATTTTTAATTAATTCTGAATTTGAACTTTTCCTCGAGTTTAGCCTCAGTCTCCAACTTTCTCACAAAGTGCTCCAAATCACCGAAAATGTCACCCAAAACTCCACAACAGCTCATTATACGAAGCTACAAACTCCTACTCAACCCTCGAGTGCCCATCTGAATAAATACCACTGAGCAAACCTTTTCACGACACGACACATCCCGCACACTTATCGATCGGGCACGCGCGTTCGCCCGGTTGAAGGACCACATTGTCTAGCGTTCCGAAGGTCGATTATGGTCAATACGGTGCTCCAGAAGCGATCACGCCGGTCGAGTGACCGAGGCAGGGCCGTTTTTGGAGAGAGCTGATGAAAGTGCGCTCTCCGATATGGTAATGGATCTCGAGGGTTGAAGGCTAGCTTTGGATGGTTGTGGCGAGCAAACCAGGAAGAAATAGGAAAGAACGTCCGAAGCGTTACTGTTCACCGCAAGGTCTCTATTACAGGCGTCAACATTGAGCTATCAAGAACAGTGTTGATTCTGACAAGAACATCAAGACATTAAAAACTTCAGGCGAGTGCATCATTTTCTATCAGTCAACTGTTTTACGAGCTGTTTCTCGAAACTTGAGTCACTCTTCCGGTCACCACTCGCGCGCCCGTTTTACGTGGCGCGTGGTACCACTTCAAACTCGCGCCGGGAGTCACCTTCACCGTACCTCGTACCTTATCTGCGCTCCATTATCCATCTCCGTGTAGGCGTAGATTGTGGAGAAAACTAGCACAAACTTTTAGAATTGAAAGTTATGGTCTGCGTCGGTACTGCTGCTACAGGACGATCTACTGATGGAGTTACCGTTGATGATACTGTTGTTGTTTAGGTGATGCTGGTGATGGCCGCCACTGCTGCCGAACTGGTGATGAATGTTGCTGCTGTTGGCGTGGTGATGAGCGTTGTTGTTGGTTCCGTTGGTACTACCGCTGCTGCCGCCACTACTCTGGCAGCTGCCGCCGTAGTAGTTCTTCAGCTTCACTTATGCCAACGGATACTGATGTCACAAGCTCGTGGTGCCTGTCGATGCGTGGTGGTACCCGAGGCTCTGATGATAGTAGGAGTTCTGTTCGAGGGCAGCCGCCGCAGCGTGCGAGTTCTGCAGGGGACTCAGGCCGTTGTAGCCGGCGTACTGGCTCATGTCGTACATCTTGATGTCGGCCTTGGATTCGGCCGGCAGCAACCGGGTGATGGAGAACGGATGACTAGAGGGCGTGTAGCCGGGCGGTTCCTGCTTGAGGTGCATGGAGTGGTAATCGCTGAGCAGCGATGGATGGCACCGGTTCACCATGGCGGACAATTCCTCCTGCTGGAGCTGCTGGTGGTGCGCTCCGTGGTGCGATTGGGATTGCTGTGCTAGGCAGAGGTCTGCGGTGGCGTGCAGCATTGCCAGAGCATCGGTATCCTTGCCGTGGGCAGAGTTCAGCATTCCGTGCGTATCGTGCGGCCCGGGCAGCTTGTGTTCCCTGTGGTGATGGTGATGGTGATCCTCGTGATGGTCCTTCTTATCTGGACTGGTTGCATCCATACCGTGAACGGGGCTCTTGTGCATGGAGCGAATCACTTCTTTCTTTTCGTCCTTGAAACGCTTCTGCCGTCGCAGATAGCATCCATTCTCAAACATGTTACCCGAGTCGGGATGGAGCGTCCAGAATGAACCCTTACCAGGCTTGTCCGGAGTCCGGGGCACTTTGACAAAGCAGTCATTGAAGCTAAGCGAATGCCGAATTGAATTTTGCCACCGCTGCTGGTTCTGTCTGTAGAACGGGAACAGATCCATGATGAACTGGTAGATCTCCGCTAAGGTAAGCATCTTGTGCGGGTTGTTCTGAATGGCCATCGTTATAAGTGAGATGTACGAGTATGGAGGCTTGGCATGCGTATAATTCCGCCGGTATGTTGCCGCCGGCTTCTCCGTCCGAACTCGCTGCAGAGCAGCAGAATTGGGTGATCCTGGATCGCCGAGAACCTCTCGACTTCCGGGTACGCTCGAGTATCCGGTCATGGCCGCCATTGAGCTCATCCCATTACCACCCATGCATGAACCCATGTTGGGGATGGGCGATCCCATCGAACTGTACCCAAGTGGTGCCGAAGTTAGGCATTGGCCGGACATGGAATTCATGGCGGCTCCCATTCCGGACATTCCCGAACCTCCCAAAACAGATGAACCAAAGCTTCCGCCTTGAGGCGAAACTGAAGTCATCCCACCTACTGTCATCCCCATGCTGTTCATACTGTACGTCGTAGCCATCGGGCTCATGTTTCCTCCGGTCATGCTCGAACTGTTGATCGACGTTTCCGGGTAAAGTTTTTGCATCTTCACTACTTAAGTTTCACCTAGTCCTGTGTTGCGTTGTACTCTGACCACTAAGCCCACTTGGAACAGATCTATCAATTGAAATCACTCTTCAGAACGGCGCGCGTCATTGATCGATCATCTCACTGCCCGGCACATTCCGATTGCGTCTTCTCGTCGTACACACGACCGATATTGTTTATCATTCGGTGCTGGGGCATTCCCGGCGTATGTGTTGTTATCTCTTTGTTTGTTCACACTCACATCTACTCCTACGGCACAAACACCTTCACCCAATTACCCAAAAATTCGAACCTCCCAAGCCACACACTATTCGACGTGACACGAGGACTTGGTTCAAAATTCAATAATAAACACAAACAATGCCTCACACTACTTGCACGTAGACGGGGGTGTTCCTTGTGGCAAATGTCGTCACTGCCGTCCAACTCACGTCATCGACGTCGGAGACCGAGTTTTGTGTGGACACAAAAACTTAAGCACTCTGCACACATACGCTGGGGGTACAGCTGGTGTATCCCGGGGCTTCCGACTTGTCCAACTGCCGCCGAGTAGCAAACAAACCCGGAATATCCAAAGTCCCTGGTTTACGGGCGGTCGGGTTCGACTTCAACAGGTCGACTTGAAGAGACCTTAAACCCGGAACGCTCCTTCCCTTGGCTCGGCTCGATGTTGACTCGTTGCAACCCAAATACCAGTGTCGTTTTACTGATTGGAAAGGCAAATATGTGCGATTCAGCGCGCTGATCCTCGCTCGCGCTCTCCAGTGAGTCTGGAAAGGACTCTCCGAAACGGAGTGCGTGCGTGAGCGATGCGTGCGTGACTTCTTGCGTTGGTGTTGGTGGGCGCTCGATATTTTGGTGGTCCTCGCGCAAAGTTCCGGCACTCACTCACGATTTTCACGCCGGAAAATGCCGTCGCACACCGATTTTCACGAAACTTTTCACGCGGAGCACTCGTCCAAAAGCGTCAGCTTGCGCGCGCGAGAGCTTTATTATTATATTATGTTTATATATTATAATGTTGTTCAAACTTTGTCTGCCACGGGGTTACAACAGCAGAAGCAGCAGCAGCAACGGTGCCTGTGCGCGCCTCTCCGGAATAACAAGATGTGACTGTTTGCAGAGGGGAATAACTACTATTTGGCTTTCAAACAATATTCGACTGAAGTGCCTAACTAAACTTTAAACACACACGACGTCCCCTTCTGGGTTGCGTGACGGCTCGCTCTCTCACCAATACTCTCGCCAGCACATTATCCAATCTCATACCCTCCGACAGCTGCCAGAGAGTGCGCGCAATCAGTGCGTCTCGTTCGCTCTATCGCGTGTCACCACTACAGCAGACGTCCAGCTGAGCCGAACCAACCAATCGGGCGCGCGTGCGAGCGTCCGTTGAGAACAAAGAAAACGAGCGAATTCACCACCAAAGCGAGAAACTCACCACGAAGCAGTAGAAGCAAGCTGTGTAAGCCGTCTCACTACTACCGATGCAGCTGCAATGCTCTCTTACCAACTAGGCGGAGTCTCAACCCGTAGCCTGCTGCGATCTTCCCGTATTGTACAAGGCTCGAACGAGACGGCCTGCTGTGGTGGGACCGTTGGAAAGACCGAAACGGAGCGCTTTCCCATGCTTGGCGCATGCTTGGATCGATTCCTGTTTTTCCCCGAAAACCCAGGTGGACGGTGGCGGTAACGGCACCACCGGTTGTTCCAGTGTCCCGAAGGATCAATGTGTGGTGAACGCGTTTCCGATCGAAATTGGACATTGGGAACCGCCGTGGCGGCAGAGACCCACCCTTTTCCCGCTTCCTGTCGCCGGCAAGCTGCGACTGGTGAAGACAGTGAAACCTTCAAACCTCAAAAATTCCGCCCTTGCTGACAGTCCATCCGACGCCGTACCGGTTCCACTGTCAACCCCGCTCGGCCGGACTTTTGACACATTTCACGATGACGATGACGAGGTGACAGGCGCCTGTCACACGCACACCTTTCCTCCTCCCTGTCTCGGTTCGCAGAAATCCTTGGTCTAATTGACATTTTATCGGAAAAATGGAAACACACAGCCCGGGCTGGCGGCAGTCTCGTGCCGTGGCCATTCGGCAGAGGGGTGACATCAACCAGACCAAAGTGACAACGACGACCGGCTGGGAAAAGCCGGGAAAACTGGAACTGCAAGCCGGGGCTGGTGTTTCTTCCCGGGTTCGAAGATAATCGTCTTTATCGTGGACGCAGATATTGGTTGGTGTCGTCATCGATAGTGTCGAGGATTAGTTGGATTGGAGAGTGCCTGAACGTGAGTACTGGAAGCAAGCTGGCGGCCGATTGGCGCCAACTAGCAGTAGTCAAATGGAGTGTTTTTATGTCAGCGTTTATTATCTACGACGATGTGGTTTTCATTGGAAAAATAGAAAGTCAGTGGTGATGTTAATGTAATTTGAATTTGAATTAAGCTGAAACTAATTTTGTTTTTCAGTGCATATGTGGAATAACGAACCAGTGAATTCACAGCATATTACCATAAAAAAAAGTATTTAACATACACTGTTTCTGCTGCAGTTTTCGCATTAACTTTAGCCACCTTAATATTTTATGAAATTTGTGTTAGTACAGCAAAATTATCATGCATTTTATCCTATGACTAAAAAGTTTTAACGGCCTTTTGCAGCAACTAAAGCAGAAAAAGAAATCATCAAATTATGTGACAATTAGATTTTTCCTTCAAACTCATATAAGCTTGAAAATAAGAATAAAATGATTGATTTTTTTAATTGCATCCCTCAGGATTTATTTTTGTCAATGGCTTTAAAATGGTATTGTGCTTCTTTGTACTAATCAGACAGAAATCTCATCTAGGAAAGTTAATCAGTGCACAGACGCATTTATTCTTAATTAAGTTTTTAATTTCAGTATAGCAGTTTTAGCTGATCGGGAGACAAAGTTTGAAGGTCGAAAAACCTCAAGGGTCTTAAAATGTCTGTAACTTAGGCAAAATTTAATTGAACTTAAAAATTCAAAAATCACCTAAAAGGACTTAAAAAATTGCAACAAAATGAAACATACAAGTTGAAGGACTCTAAAGGAAGTTTAGTGAAAAAAATAGAAACATTTTCAAACTCAAATAAAAATGTGATTCATCCAGATACCAACTCAAAAAAAGCATTTTCTACAAGTGAATTTTTCAGTAGTATTTTTTTTGCTCTGAAGGCCCCTTGCATACAATTTTTTTTGGAGATAATATTAATTTCGAGTTTCTGAGCCATTGTCACATAAAATTATATATAAAAAATGTATTCATCCATAAGCACACTTTACAAAATGAAAAAAAAAAACCGCTGATTCACATTTATTGAAAATCTGGTTAGTTTCCATGGGTACTAGATGTCTCCCGAAGAAAAGCAGCCACCAATATAACTTTGATATTCTACTTTCAATAATTCTGAAAGCATAATAGGTAGTAAAGCTATCGTCATGATACAGGCTGCCTCAGAAAGGACTGATGGAATCAGCCATCATTTTCTACAAAATATCTGAGGTCCAGCTACAAATAGTGTATAAACAAAATTTAAGTTATCAGAGCTTAGATTATTAGACCTTCAATGTTATAAGCTCATTTCAAAGGTCTTTCGATTTTTTTTACTGACGATAGTTCGCATGATGGATCCAGTTATCATTTTCATCAACATGTTAGGGATCCGGCCTTAAAACATGTTTAAATAACATTCCAATTGCTCTCGAATTTTGATAAGCTAATCAATTTTCAATCTTTAAGGCTCATCGGAAAGTTCTTTCAAATCTAGAGTCAGTTTTTAAAACAACTTATGAATCATGGGTTCTTATGCAGATAAGACCTTTTGAAAATTTAATCGAGCAATATTTTTTTAAGAATATAAATCATGACGGGTTTTATTACAAACCACCTTTTCACAATCTCAAGAATCAGCTTTAGATCATAATAATCTATTACGAATGATTCTTTTTGTTTACCACATTTGATCCATATAATAATAAATGTATTCAAATACTGATTTTGAATTTTGAATCCAAGATGTTGGCTAAAATGGCGGTTATGAAATATTGAGATAATGGAATTGATAATGAAACATGCAATCAACCACTTAAATTTTACTAAAATGGGGTCGCAGAACTCGAATTTCTATGTTAACAGTGGAACAAACGAATAAAAAGAAATTGTCTATGATTTGATTGACTGAAGTTCTGAAAATCGAGACGTCGGATAATCGAGTCTGGACTGTATTTTGAAAATCACGACAGAAAAAAACCAAATGTTACTTCTCATTTAAACAAAGAAAATGGGCAGCATCATAAGACACTAAAAAACTTTTTTTCATTTTCAACTGATTTACACCTTTAACTGCACATTTTATAACCCCATCTGCAGCCACAAATTATTCCACAATTGCAGCGTCGTGAGCAAATAAAAAGTCCACCTTTTTCCATTCGTTTGACATTTCACCCAAGCCAGAACAGGACGATCGCCGTTGTCGTTCGTCTTATCAGACAAAGCTATTTTTACGACATGTTCCTTGGCTTGGCGTGTCAAAGCTATAAACTTAACCGACTTAACCATACTCTCCTCCAGATCCGTGACACATCGCCATAGCAAGATGGCGGCCCCGACTTTTTTTTATCTGCCCAACTTGGAAGTTCCAAGATATTGCCGCGGGTATTTGCATAAGTGCTGATATAGTGCTTGTAATCTGCTGTTGCTTCGTGTTCGTGTCGGCTTGGTGACGGCATTTTGGGGTTATGTTGGAAACTTGAGGTAAAATGGACAACTTTATTGGACGAAAACTGTACAACCTTGCTAGCAGGTCCAGCCAACCCAGAAGTACCCCGTTTTAAGGCGAAGATTTGGTCACGTCCGCAGCACCGCAAGAAAACCGGCGATAACGGCCAAGTTCTTAGTCATCGTTCCTTGCAAGGGTGCGGCGATAGCCAACCAGGGAAGATGATGCCAGCGCAGCAATCTCGCACATATGAGCCCAACCGGCAGTCACATCTTCTCCTCCGAAAGGTACTATTTACCAAGAAAATTATCGAGTCATCAGAATATTTACACAATCAGGCGTCAACTTTCTTATCGCCCCAGCACCGGAGGAGCTCCGACGTAGTATCTCTCTCTGCTTCGGTGTTCTTGGGATTGTCCTCCGTCAGGGACCATTTTTTATTGCAGCCAAGAATGCTTGGCTCAGCGCAAGAAAAGCGAATTTGCTGTCCTGAGTTATCGCCGTGTTTTACGCTTGACTTGGCACAAAACATAACCTCACTTCCAAGGATGACACCCCATTTGGTAGAGACTAGTAAAAACTAGGGAGAATTGTACCATAAACTAGCAAGGAAGGCAGCTGGCCATAGCGGTTTTTCGGATAGTTTACCGAGGCCGGAGCTGGCAGCTGAGACACGGGAAGGAGTTCGTTACACGATTGTGTCGACTCCGGGCTGAACGTCTTCTAGGAGTGCGCTCCCGTTGATGAAGATAAGGCTCGTAGAGAAAGTTCTAATTCTTGAGGTGGAGGAAGCCTTTGGATACCTTTTCGTCATTGTCATGCTATCTTTTCGCCCGTGCATTTAGGGCCAAATTGTGTTAAGAACACCATTTTGTGTACCTCACAATGCCTCAACTTTTGACCTTCACAGATCCCCAAAATTGTATTTCAATCTTGAGATATTCAATAAAAGCTGAAAAAACTACGTACATTCTTGTCACTCTTCATATGAAAGAACTTTAGATCTGATCGTGCTATCTTGACACACCCTGGAAATTGCTATAAGTGTGACAACTGGCCAAATGGATTTCAGGTTAAAACGCTTTTGGCACACGTGCATGTCCGACTACCGTAAACATTTTTTAGTTTTTAACCAAATTCAACCAAACTTCGGGACAATGCACAGAATGGTCAATATGAACAAAACATTTTTTTGTTTATTCAAGGTCAAACATTAAGGCTCTGAAAGGCATCATTTCCGATCGGCCATTTGGCGCCATTATTGTTTTATAAAAACATTCAAATCAGAATGTATCACTCAGAAAAATGGTTTTCATTGTGTTGTTTGTACAAACCAATCCCTTCTTTAAAAGATGGTGATAATATTCTATTAACTAATGGGGAGAAAGCTCAAAAACTTGCTCAGCAGTTTGAGAGTGCTCATAATTTCAACTTAAATGTTTTGAGTCCTATTGAAGATCAAATTTCAATAGAATTTCAGAATATTGCTGAACAAGAATCTTCATCAGATGAAGTTTTTAATACGGATCTGAATGAAATAAAATCTATTATCAAAAAATTTAAAAATATGAAAGCCCCTGGTGAGGATGGCATTTTTTACATTTTAATTAAAAAATTACCAGAAGCAACTTTAAGTAGCTTGGTCAAAATTTGCAACAAATGTTTTGATTTGGCATATTTTCCCAGTAGTTGGAAAAATGCCAAAGTAGTTCCGATTTTGAAACCGGATAAAAATCCTGCTGAAGCCTCATGCTTTCGGCCCATTAGTTTGCTTTCATCTATTAGTAAATTATTCGAAAGAATAATTCTTAATAGAATGATGACGCACATTAATGAAAATTCCATTTTCGCTGATGGGCAGTTTGGATTTCGCCTTGGGCATTCAACTACTCATCAGCTGTTGAGAGTTTCAAATTTGATTCGAAGCAACAAATCTGAGGGATATTCTACTGGCGCTGCTCTTCTAGACATAGAAAAAGCATTTGACAGTGTTTGGCATGAAGGTTTGATTGCGAAATTGAAAAGGTTTAATTTTCCGATTTACATCGTGAAAATTATTCAAAATTATTTGACGGATCGTACTCTGCAGGTATGTTATCAGAACAGCAAATCTGATCAACTACCTGTACGTGCTGGCGTCCCTCAAGGAAGCATTTTGGGTCCAATTTTATACAATATTTTTACTTCTGACTTGCCTGATTTGCCCCCAGGATGTCAGAAATGACTTTTTGCTGATGATACAAGCATCTCCGCCAAAGGTAGAAGCCTTCGTGTCATCACAAGAAGATTACAAAAAAGCTTGGATATTTTCAATTCTTATTTGAAATAATGGAAAATTACTCCAAATGCTGCAAAAACTCAACTTATTATTTTCCCTCACAAACCAAGGGCTGATTTTCTTAAACCAAAAAGTCATCACATTATAAAGATGAATGAGGTAAACTTAAAGTGGGAGGATCAAGTGAAATATCTTGGACTTGATTTTGACAAAAACCTTACTTACAAGGATCACATTGAAAGTATCCAGGTTAAATGTAACAAATATATTAAATGTTTGTATCCACTTATAAACAGGAATTCTAGACTTTGTCTCAAGAATAAACTGTTAATTTATAAACAAATTTTCAGACCTGCCATGCTTTATGCTGTGCCGATCTGGACAAGCTGTTGCTTAACCAGGAAGAAAAAACTTCAGAGGATTCAGAACAAAATTCTGAAAATGATTCTGAAGCTTCCTCCCTGGTTCAGCACCAGTGAACTTCATCAATTAGTCGAAGTTGACACTTTGGATGTTATGTCCAATAAGATAATTGATGCATTTCGACAAAAATCACTGCAGTCTTCAGCTGCATTGATCCGCTCTTTATATAGTTTATAAGTTAGTTTTAAGGTATCCCTTTTCCCTTTTGTACATGTAGGACCTCCTACATTTGAAATCACTGAATAGCGAAAGCTACAATATTTCATGAATAAATGAAAGTTGCTAGTATTTAAAATTGAGGTGAAAAGTCATCGATTGAGATTGGACACTCAATAATATTTTAACTGAATGAATGTACATGGAAGAAAAAAAATCTGAATAAATATAAATTTAAAAAAAAATGTGTTGTTTGTAGAAGCATGTTACATATAGTTATTATTTTTTCATTTCAGTT
Source organism: Culex pipiens pallens (assembly GCF_016801865.2). Lineage (NCBI taxonomy): Eukaryota > Metazoa > Arthropoda > Insecta > Diptera > Culicidae > Culex > Culex pipiens. The sequence continues at coordinate 123,746,117 of NC_068937.1, forward strand.
AACAGGTTAGGTCGTTATCTCAGTCCAGGTGTAGGAATCGTCTCCCTGGGTCCTGTCTCGGTGGAGTCGCTGGTAGGCAGTTGGATTAACAATCCAAAGGTCGTCATTTGAATCCCGGGGGTGATGGAAGCTAAGGTGTAAAAAGAAGGTTGCAATTGCCTCAACAATCAAGCCTTCGGACACCTAGTTTCGAGTAGTAATCTCGCAAACGAGAACGCCAAGGCAATGCTGTAAAGCGAATAATTTGATTTGATTTTTTGAAACATTAAAGTTCTCTTAATCTCTACTCTTCCCACCAGTACAAGGTCCTTCTTTGTTTTCCAGACCAGGCACTAAAGATAGCATTCGAGTTTTGTTTGCCGAGAAATATCAGCAAACACACAGACACACTCATACACCCCAGAGTACATCCGCCCTCGCTTGAAGCTAATCTAGAAGATGCTACTTTTACCAAGATCTCCCCCGAAAAACCTTGCTCGTTTAGTCATCCCGATGCCAAGATGCAACTTATGGCTTATCAGTTCCGGGAATTTTCCTCTGACTCGGGAACACGACCCATGGCAAAAGCAGACGCAGAGCCTCAGATGTTCTTATCAGCCATTTTGTTTGCCCGCTCTCCTTCTATCCTTTAAGACGCAGCATCGCTTATCGCGCGCGTTTTCAAACTTTCTCTCTCTTTCTCCTATGGATGAGTTGGCGACTCTGTAAGATGTTGCCGCCACTTTCAAGCCGTCGTCGTTTCAGGACTACGAACGAAGCGGCAATATGGCGGCTGGATTTTGAACCATTAGCAGATGCGGCTTGGAACTTTGTAGCGTAATTAATTACACATTCCTTGCGCGGAAAACTGTGCTGAAAGTTTTGCACTGTATGCCGGAGGTGGTGGTGGGTTTTTGGTGGGAAGTCGTACGCGACGAGTTTGATAATTCGGATGGAAATCAGGAAGCGGAGGCGGCCAGTTTTGAACTTCCTGTTGAACTTTAAGATAAGAAGTTGATTCATTAAAGAACTTGTAAGAATTTATCAGATTATGGTTTTGCGTTTGCGTTATTATAAGCAGGAAGTTTTTTTTTTCAAAATTGATGTTTATCAATTTAAATGCAAAAACGTAAACCCGTGCTTACAACAAGCTTGATTCGATAGGGTAGAGACACGGGGAACAATGATAAAATGGCTCTCACAAGTCGTAGTTTCAACCAATCAGGCTCATATTTGGGGGAAAGGTGTGTCTACTGGATACACGTCTGCCATATTAGTGGCTTTGGTTATGGACGCTCCCTTGAAAAGTAATTCATAAATGTTTGATTCTGGGGTGTAAAAGTAAATTATGGACAGAAAAAACTTTTTCGCTCGTAGGCTGCCATTTACACCAAAACTAATATTTCTTCAAATTTCTTTCGACGTTCCACACAGAAAAAAAAAATCATGGTAATATTACATCTGGGAAGAGGAACATCTTTTATGTCAGAAAAAAGGTGTAATTTTACCTCTGGAAATGTGTAATTTTACCACATTTCTGGTGTGATGTCACTTTTTCAGTCTAAATTGAGGTAAAATTACATCATAAAAGAGGTAATATTCAACCTTCCAAAATTACAGCTTCCAAATTTACATTATTTTTTTCTGTGCATAGGGATTAAGCAGGGCTACAATATCCTTTCATTAGATTTGGCCAAAATTTAGAATATACCCAGAATCCAGGGCTGTCTCATTGTTCCCCACTCATTTCTGCCCATGGGTAACAATGAGACACTTTGATTTTTCTTCAATAAACTTTTCAAAATCGATGGAAATCTTTCAAAACATGAATTAAAAGTGATTTTTGGCATATTTATAGAGTTTAAACTTCATTTAACCAAAAATACAAAGTTATTTGGTATTAATATATAGATTTTACAAAATTTAAATACTTTTTAGTGTAACTTTTGTTATTATTTTTGTATTGTTTCATGTTGGCAATGAACAATACAAAAACATGATGTTTTGCTAGAAAATGTTGATTTTCGTAGAGTGTCTCATTATTCCCCATCTGTCTCATTGTTCCTGCCAAGTGCGTCTACAATGTGACAGTTGAATAACTCTGGCTGTAAATGTCGGATCGATCTCATATTTTGGTCAATGTTAGAACACATTAAAAGAAAGATAATGCAACTAAAAGCTCATTAAAACATGCTGATGAAAAAATTAGAAAAATCGTTGAAAGTTGAAAACCAAAAGTGTCTCATTGATGACTACCCTACCCTAATATATACAAAATTTTCTAAGCTCTTAATATTGAAGTTGTGAATTAGTCCAAAATAACAGATAATATCATTCGTTAATAATTAATTCTCTACGAAATTGGTCAATTTCATGTTATTTTTATTTATATTTTTAGATTTTTTGAGCTGGCAGAAACTTTTAAGGGGTTTCCTTTTGACCAAAGAAGGCATTAAGCATCATTGGTTTGTGCTTACCAGTCTCCATATAACTTTGTAAAACCTGTATGGATTTTCTGATCGATAAATTGTCTTCAGTATAGTTGTAGGTGATCATGCGGACAATTTGAAAATGTCTATGGCATTTCCGGTAATATTTTTTTAACAGCTGAGAAACTGCCTATAATATTCTGTTTTAAATGTTGAAAATCGGACAAATTTTTGCTGCATTACAAATAATTGGAGTTTATCTAAGGGTCCTCGAATAAGCTTTCATTTTGAATGTCGACATTTCAATCGGTACATTTCTTATTGTAAACAAAATTGGTGTGAAACTTTCCAATCTTTCGGATGAAAATATTTTCAAAGTTTTCAAATCAAGCATAACATTTTAAATGGGCTGATGTGAGGGTTTTCAGCACATTCGCAATGTTTTTCTTGATAAAAAAAACAAGCAAGTATAATACATAAATCGGACCATTATTTTCCGCTGTGTCGGCAATTGAAAATGTTGCGCTATTTGGGTGACACCTTGGGTGAAACTTAAACTTTTTTTTTTAATTTCTTATAATTTAGTGGCATCTCAGGAACTCAGTATCTCAGCAACAAACAAACAAATTCTCAACAAATTTTCTCAGCTTTTTTATTCTTTTAATCAGAAATGGGCATTGCTTTTAAACATTTCCAAATTAATGATTTTTCCTAAAACTTGAACTTTTGATGATCATGTTATAACTTGAAAACGATGCAGAAAGTTATGTTCTTTTGTGAGTGCTTTCAAAATGAAAATATGGTAATGCATAAAAAACGTAATATAATCTAGGTGGTTGCTGCCATCTTTACACTTAATTTTTCTGGTAACTAAAATGATCTCTAAATTTTACTTTATATACTCACAACTATCGATAGGGCTGTCAGATCTTCAATCTTTTGGGCTCGTTGGAAAAGTCTATTTAACAGCTTTCTGCTTTCCAACAAAATGAAACCTTCTCTTCACAATCTTCCGGAATTTAGTCTTTATTTTTTTGTTTTTAACATAACTTTTGAAGTACTAAACTTGCTCATTTTAAATAGAAACTCATGGCAACCCAAGACGGATCAAACAAGACCAAAACGGCCAACAAGTTTGATAGAACAAAACAGATTTTGTATAACTTCCCTGAATGACGTGAACCATACAACTTTGCAAAATAATGAAAAAATGGCTTTACTCCGATTCAAACGTATACTTATCTCACTCATATAAAATCAAGTCAAAACAACTCCGAGGCAATCAAAATTTCAACTAATCCCGTCCAATTAGCCTCTGCTCAAATCAGACCAGCCTTGGTCCATCGCATCGATCGGAATCGCAATCTTCGCGCGATAAGTGGGTCAGTGGCGGCTTACAGCACATCGATAACGTTACGTCGAGATAAAGGTATATCTGCGCGCAAACAATGCTGAACCATAGACAGACAACTCAATAATCAACAGCCGGTTGTAAACTGCTAATCGACGATTTTGCCGGGCTTGATCCTAAACATACACCAGCGTGTGAGTGAGAGCGTAAGATTTATTATCGCAATCGTCATTGTTCAACGGAGCGATTCCGGTAATTACTGGAAATTTGGGCACGATTCAATGGACAGAACAAATAAACAAAAGTCGTATCGTGTTCCGGAATTGTTTAAACATTGATTAGACCTGATTTGGACAAAGAGCCTCGAGTGTAACGACAAGCGGTTCAACACCCAATCGGACATTAATCGATAAGAAAGACTGCCATGGCTTCTTTTTCCAGAGAGGTAAGTTACCGGCGGTCGATCGTCGGTGGCAGTAATTGGTGTTATATTTTCAGGAAACTTTTCGGAACTTTTGTTTGAAGGAGCTAGACAACGAACGACGATGACGACGACGAGAAGGTGATAAGAGCTATGAACTTCAAGCCGAAACGTGACAAACACGGTTTGTTTCTGTTTTTCAGCTGATTTGAACTGCTGCTGGCCAGTATTTGCTCTCTGTCTCTGACGGATCGATAATAATTCCAGGCCGGCATCGTCGCTTGGAAAACGGGGAAAAACTGGGGGAAAGTTGTCGTCCCCCACCTCCCTGGGTTAGGGAATGGACATGCGTAGTACAACCTCCGGCAGATAGTACCGGAGACTACAGCTCAGAAATGTTGATGGTCGTCGTCGTCAATACTATCTCCGGTCCGGTGGTTGGGGCTTGTTTTTTGTCCGTTCCTGGTGATATCTGTTGAACTCTGAGGCCCCTCAAACTCAGGCTAGGAGGGAGGAAAGGGGACGGAAAATCGATTTTCCTCACTTTTTTTTTGCTCTGCTGTTCCGCCTGAAGTGGATGCCGACGGGGCGGCATGCTCGTTCATCGTCCCTGGAAGAGCTTGGGCTGAGCCGTTGAGGGCACACTTTAAAGTGGTCGATAAATTCAACCGCCATGCTGGGAAACACCAGGAGAGGACAACCGCAGAGAATTAAAGGGGAACGGTTTCGGGATTGTGGGTTTGGGGATGTGCCGTAAGATTTCGTTTCAACTGTTAAAAGAAGGGATTGTTGTTGTTTCTATGATTAAGGAGACTTTAAACGAGATTAGTTTCGCTTCGTTTAGTATCTAGATTTACCACTTAAAAAAATTGATGCAATCTATCAAGCCTTAGTGTTTTGTCATTTTAAGTATGAATTTCATTCTATTATTTATCTTTGGTAATAAGCTAAAACTTTGAAGCTGATAAAATTAACCCTTTGCTTTCAAAACCAATATATCAATAAACGACTGTAACGAAGTATTCTTTTTTAATTTTTCTCATTGTATTTAAATAAACTAATCTTCAAAAAACATAGTTTTAGTGATTTTTTAGCAATCGCATAATATTAATTAAAGGAAACTTTCTTATCCAATCAAAATATGAGTTAAAGGAAAATATTCATACGAATTGTTTGTTTTTTAAACTGTACACAGTAGAAAAGTTTAATTTTTGAAGATCGAACAATTATATAGTTTTAAATTGCCTCTTTCTCGATATAAATGGCCCATTTTTGTGAAAAGAATAAAATTTCACTGAAAAATTAAATAAAAAAATCATAGTTGTTTTATTTTAGAGGAAATATAATTATTTTTTGACGAAATATCTGCCAACATTTTCTGATGAATATTTTTTTTTAATTTTATTTTTTTGTTTGCCAGAAATCCTGTGGCTCTTAAAGGCAGTCTAGTTTTACCGTACAATACATTTTCATTTATTCTATACCTTCAAACAGCTAAAAAATTAAAAAATACACATTAAAAAATCATGCTACAACTACATCTAGGTAGTATATTTACGTATAAGTATAATTTCACATAGTCATGAAGTTCAAGAACTGTTGTGAAATTACATCGAATAAAAGTAAACATTATCCATACAATTTTGTGACATTAAAAAAAGTTGCTTTTTCAAACTTTTTATATCGAAATTTGTAATTTTACATAAAAAATCCCAACATTCTTTTAAATGCAATTCAGGACAAAGATTTTTAAACTTCTTATAACTATTTTGACAACCTCGAAAAACTATACTGACAAGTGGAAGTATTTTTCTAAATTTAAGGCCTAATGTAACTCAAAACAATCTCAGTTTTTTGCGGTCAAAATTCATATTTAAGGTTGTCAAATGGTGCCACAGGAATTATATTTAGCGTCTTTTTGGGGTAATTATCTACCAACTCACACGAAATCCGGAGAAGTTTCCCCGACCCATCTTCGATTTGCGTGAAACTTTTCCTTTGAGGTAACTTTTGTCCCTGATCACGAATCCGAGGTCCGTTTTTTGATATCTCGTGACGGAGGGGCGGTACGACCCCTTCAATTTTTGAACATTCGAACATTTTTAATAGGTATCTTTCAATAAATTGCAGCCTGAAACGGCGATGAGATACACCCAAAGAAAAAATATATCTCAAAATCTGCAACAGTGGATTTGCTGCAGAAAATGTCACATTTTATAACATTTTTTGCAGCAAGTTCGTAGATCATTTTTGCCCGCGTGTAAACATTTCAACGATCTGCAGTTCTCACCAACACATAGAATGCTGGCCCGTCCCCGAGCAACACTCCAAAGACAAGAATATGTTGGTGCTCTTTCACTCAAATAACATCAAGCGTCCATGGCGCGGTGGTAGCGTGTCGGATCAATATCCAAGAAGTTGGTGGTTCAATCCTCGTTCTGTAATGGGTTTTTTTGTGAAATATAACCAAAAAATCGTCGGTAATGTCGATAATTGTCGGTAACGGGCAAAAATGTCATACCCCTATATCGCAAAAAATGCATGAGGACAGTTTTCATGTAGATTCCGATATACAGCGCCGTACCTAGGGGTTGGCGCAGTTGGCAACCGCCAAGGGCGCCAGCCCTTGGGGGGCGCCGAAATCGATGATTGTACAAAATTTTCATGTCAGTTATAACATCCTCATTAGATATTTGAAACAGAAAGGACGCCAAATTATAAAGGAGAACTACAAATAACTAGATGATTTAGCTTAAAATATTAAAAAAAAATATTTAGGGGCGCCAAAATCAATTGTGCGTTTAGGGTGACGGTTTTCGAGATTTTCAATTTCCCGGGAATCGAGAGTTGAATTTGACCATTTCCCGGGAATTCCCTGGACCCGGGATTTTTTTAACCAGGCTCAAAAAAAAAAAAAAATCAAACCATCCACATAACCGGGTCTTTTGTGGTCTCTATTGCAAGTTTCTGCTCGAACCTAGGAGTCCGAAGGCTTGAATGGGGAGAGCACCCAAACCTATTTCTACTCCAAGGAACCTTCCACCCTAGTGTTTGAACTGACGACCTTTGGATTGCGAGTCCAACCGCCGCCAGCGATTCCACCGGAGTAGGCTTGGTTTGGTGTGTTGTTTGTACTTATGGCATGGAGACTACTCCTACACCTGGAATGACTTAACGGCCTAACAACGAAGGCCGGGACCGACGTTTTACTTCCTCATCCGATGGAAGGTTGGAGCAGATGGGAATCGAACCCAGAATCATCCGCTTACAAAGCGGACAGCGTAACCATTCGGCCACGCACTGCCACTAGGCCAATAGTACCAATTATTTAAAAAGAAAAGTAATAAATTTGTTTCATTTTAATGAATTCAGTTACAATAAAGTCATACTTATTCAATGAAACGTTTATTTAAGTTGCCTTATTATTTGAAGTAACTATTTGTAGCCTTGATTTTTTTTTTTAATTTGCAAATACAAGATCGTTTCTTGAGCATTACCGGGACCCGTGGTGTAGGGGTAAGCGTGGTTGCCTCTCACCCAGTCGGCCTGGGTTCGATCCCAGAAGGTCCCGATGGCAAATTTTGAGACGAGATTTGTCTGATCATGCCTTCCGTCGGACGGGGAAGTAAATGTTGGCCCCAGACTAACCTAAAAATAAAGGTTAGATCGTTAGCTCAGTCCAGGTGTAGGAGTCGATTCCTGGGTCCTGCCTCGGTGGAGTCGCTGGTAGGCAATTAGACTCACAATCCAAAGGTCGTCAGTTCGAATCCCGGGGTGGATGGAAGCTAAGGTGTAAAAAGAGGTTTGCAATTGCCTCAACAATCAAGCCTTCGGACACCAGTTTCGAGTAGGAATCTCGCAATCGAGAACGCCAAGGCAATGCTGTAGAGCGAACAATTTGATTTGATTTGATTTTCTTGAGCATTTTGGGACTCAAAATTATAGTTTAAAATGTTTACGAATCTTCCTCGTACTGAGTATTTTTTTTATAATTTACAGTGTAAATTTTACACTATCTTGTTGCATGAACTTATTATTAGATTTATGTGGAGTAAAAATAGCTAATATTGATACTGGGAAATTGTATTGAGATTTTTGCAATATAACAACAAAACAATTTTAAGTTGTTTTTTTTTCATCTTAAGGTTAACTGTACATATTAATTGAAGAAATATTTACAGTCATCAGGAAAACCTTATGTTCAAAATTGGCGGTCCATAACTTTACAAAGGTTGCGAGAGTTTTTTTTCCAAAATATAATTTATTATTGAGGTTGATGCGAAACACAAAATGACTCATCGACATCAAAAAAGGAAATTACCTTGATACATTGAAATTAACTTACCAAAAAAAAAAAAAGATTATGAGGATAGCTATGCGAGAGAGTATATGAATATTGAACTTATCTTGAGAGATAATATTTTAAAAACTTTAATTTTCATTTCTGGGGTTGTATCCTGCAAGGTAAATTTTGGGATCCGCAGTTTTTTGACTCCTCTCAATTATAGTTATTGGAATTTTTAACAAGTTAAAATTTACACTTTCTGAATGAGAAGATTAGAGAAGAAAAAGGTTAAGTTTATATAATTTTACTTCGATATTGATAAGTATAAAATTTCCCGGGAGTCTCGACCAAATTTCCCGGGAATCGAGAGGTCCTAAAATGGTGGATTTCCCGGGAATTCCCGTTTGTCACCCTCTAATTGTATGAATATTTCTACCAAAGTGTTTTTGAAATTCATACTTAATGCTAAATCATTTTTTTCATCAAAAAAGGGGCGCTCAAGTGACAGAGTTCTAGAAGAGCTTCTCAACATAAATACAGCATTAAAGTTTGGACTGTTGTATAATAAAGTTTAAGTTAAACCTTCCAGACTAAACAAAATCTAACTATATGTAACTTTCATGTTAAAAACAGAGTTTAAAACATGGCAATTGATTTCCCCTTTTATAAGCAACTCCGTGCATTGAAATTTCCCTACGCTATTTCAAAATACTAGAGTTTTGAAATAGGAAAACTGTTGTAAATTCTCACCAATAAGACCAACATTATTTTTCAAGATTTTTTTTTTAGAGCACACAAGCTGTTCTGAACATCACTTTTTCAGTTTTAGCTTAACAAGTGTTGTTTACTTTTTAAATCGTCTAAAAAGCTTTGGTAATGAGAAACTATTCAAAAAAAATTTCAGTTAAAGACAAAAAAAAATCTACATGGTCTGAGAACATTCAAAAAGCTTTGTGCAAAAAATAATCTACTAGATTATAAAATTTAATTTTGCAAATAAAAAAAAAACAGATGAAAAAAATCAACGCATAACATAACTAAAAAGTATGGACGAATCAGAAAAATGAATTGAAATTTCTTATCTTAATATGTTTTACCAAATATAATGCTCTTATTATTATAATTAAATTAAGTTTCATCATGAATTGCGCTGGATTTTAATGATCTTTAATTGATTTTAACATTTGATTCTGCCGCTGCATGTTGAAAAATTATACTTCGGTGCCGGTGTGTTCTTTTTTACTAAGCTTGCTAGGATTCCTATCTAGATTAAACAAGAGGACATACGGGCATCGACTTATATTTTTTTTAATTTTGAAGAAGGTTTTTTTTTCTTTTTTTGAATTACACCGTAATGAAATCCAACGCCAAATCAGCTGATTATTTTACTAATCCGGGAAATTTCTTTGCTTATACAATCGAATTAATACTAGATCAGATCAAATTATGCACGCTTAGTAAATATCAAATTTGCTAACAACATGTATCATAATTGACCATTAAATTATGTGAAATTATCTGAAAAAATCATTAAAAAAAAACAAAACCCAGATATCATTATTGATATAATGAAATCTGAGAAAATATTCAGCCAACTTAATTCCTACAATAAATTTTCAATTCAACCTATCTCTAATTATTTGAAATAACCAAATAATAAAACATAAAATAACTGAGTTTCTAAATTTAAACATATTAAGGTCTCCAATTGCAATTATAAAATCAAAACTCTTTGAAGCAATCATGGAAAAATAACATCAATTTATCAAAATGCTCGTAAATTTGGGAGGGGCGCCAAATTGATGCTTCGCCAAGGGCGCCGTGGACCCAAAGTACGGCTCTGCCGATATACTTTCATGCTGCCATGCATCACTATCATGCGACCGCCGTTTGGGTGTAGAAATTTGGTGTCAAAGGGACTTTCATGTAAAATTTGATGCCTGATTTGATGGCATACTCAAAATTCCGAAAAAATGTTTTTTTCATCGAAAAAAAAAACACTTAAAAAGTTTTAAAAATTCTGCCATTTTCCGTTACTTAACTGTAAATTTTTTGGAACAAGTAATTTTAAGGGAAATTTAATGTACTTTTCGAATCTACATTAACTCAGAAGGATAATTTTTTCATTTAGAACAAAAATTTTCATTTTAAAATTTCGTGTTATTTTTTAGAGTGTTAATGCAGACAAAAATTACCCCTTAGAACAAAGTCGCAAATCGAAGAGGGGTCTGGGCACCTGCTGTGTGAGTTGGCGAAGTATTACCCATTGTTGAATAAGGTAACTGAACTGAAAATTAGACAATAATAAACTTTCTGCTTTGCTTTTCATTTTGCAGGTTTCATCGTCTCTTAAATTGATCTTTATATAATTTCTGAAATTATTTTCAAGATAGCTAAATTTCAATCAAGAGAGCCATTAAATAAAGTTTGCCAAACAAAAAAAACCCTCGTGTGTACTGTCAATTTGCAACGTGTGTTTCTAAAAAGGTGCCATACAAAAATTATGGAGCATTTTTCGAATACTAAATCCGGTCATAAACACAAAATTGACACAAACCCTCAAACCCTACTTCGTCATTTGAGGTTAGTGCCAAACGTGAAGCCATTAACTTTTTTTGCTCTACTTTATATTGTAAGTTTTGTTGCTGTGAGGAACCATTTGTTAATTGTCAATGTTATTGAAAGTTTTGTATCGGCCTTATGATAAAATAGCAAGCAAATGACAAATAATGCAAAAATTAGCAACTTCACTACATCACGAGATAATCCCTTAGGAAAAAGGGAAAACCTCAACACAACATTCTTATTTGACATCCAATCAACGTTCCTCTCATCATCATCATCATCACCGTCGGGGGGAGATTCATGACAAAAGAAATACACACACATGCACCAGAAAGACTGCGAGAGAACGAAGAAGAAAAACAACTTTAACAAAAACTGGGGAGACTTCGGGGGAGGTCCCGCCGTCGGTCGGTGTGTTGTCCGAAAAAATCATCATATCATTACGATAATAAGCCATCGTTATATATCAACACACACACTAACTCTTGAAAACAAGATGGTCGCGTTTGGTTGGATTTAAGGGGGAGCTCACAGCAGGGGGTGGGATGTCTCCAGCAACATTAAGCTAAGCACACTCACAACTCGAGAAGCGGCTCATTGTTTGCACTCCGCGCTCCGACACGAGTGTGTGTGCGCTAGAAAGAGACGGAAAATTAAACAAAAAAATGTGTGATTTTTTCGTCTCCCAAGAAAAGCTTTACAAACATGTTTCGTTTTCATTAGGAAATCGTCAAAAATAATGCACAAGTGGCCAAGTTTGGGCTAATCCACCCATCGGTGGAGAGGAGGGGAGTGGGAGATGGTCCGAGGAACACGAAAAAATGCACTCAGTTAATAATTAAGAAATAAACATTGTTAAAAATTTCGACGATAAACAAAACGGTCGTTTTTTTTTCGTATAGACGGTTGGGTCGTGCGGGAATTAATTTGTTTGCCCAAGACGAACGGGGTAAAGTGCTCAGGGCCATGGCAGTCGGGGCTGAAAAGTTTGGGAACAAAAATGTGACTAGAGCCTGGTAGCCAAAGTCGGGCTTAATCAGCCGAGAGAGAGAGGGGAAAAAAAGTGTCTTGTATACTTTGTTTCGGCCCATCCGAAAGTATCGTTAAATATGATAGCTTTGTATGAATATCTTGAGCAAATAGCAGCATTGATAATGAGTTAAATTTTCGGTGATGGTGGTTTAAGCGGGGGTGGGGGAAAAAGCGGTTTGTTTTAAGGTGTCCAAGAAAATGATGAGATCGTGAGTGTGTTAATTGATTGTGCCTTTTTTCACATGACATTTGAAAACATTGAGGCAGTGAATGGTAATCATCTGTGATCATCATAGCACCATTTGTAAACTTCAACTTCTTTAAATAAATAAAATTATAATTTATTCCCTATACTGCATTATTCATTTGCCATGGAATAAAAAATAACAGTTATAATTAAAAAAAATCCTCAAAACTACGAAGGCTATCGGTATAATCTTCGAATCAACCCCGAAAGGTAGACATTTTGACTTTTTTTTGCAATCAAGTTGTTCCCAGAAAATTTACCCAGGCTACCCGACAAAAAACAATTAGGAACGTGTTCATTCGTACTAAATTTGAGGATGAACATAATGAAAAAATGTGATCCTAAAAAATTACTTTGTGATTCGATAAAAAAAAATGAGATAAATAAAAGATATCAAAATGAAAAAAATACCATGTTTTCATTTGGAAACTGTGTAATTCGTTGGAAAGTCTTATCACATCCGAAAACAGGTTGATATTTCGAAATTTGATGAGCAACTCGCCCAGGTTCAGCACACTAGCCTTCATCTGCATTCAGAAGAATCAAAATCGGATATAGGGGAGCCGAGAACGACGCGACACAAAATTTTGCAAAATTTTACCACACACGAACATCACTCGACATCCCAACCCCTCCCCCTAACTGTGTTAAGTAAGAAAATAAAAAAATACATGTTTGTCCATGATTCTGTTATCCGAAGTCTCATACAAAGCATCGAATAATGAGAAGGTACTTCTCAGAAAAAGGAACACTTATGAGCAATTCCAGCTCAAATCAGGAATTTTTCTGGTACTTTTGTACCCAACCCCCTCCGATTTCAGTGAAACTTTATAGACATGTTATCCTAGGCCTATATAAGCCATTTTTGTGTAAATGGAGCCATTATTACTCGAAAATTACATTTGAGAAGGGCGTAAGGTATTTAAATATTTTTGTATTTTGCAATTTAAAAATTACTGTATCTGTAGGAAATTGGACGGGCTTTCTGAAAAAAATACACTGAAACAAAAAAACACGCCACTTCTATGAGATTTTTTGATTTTTAAGTCTAAAACTTAAATTTAAAGGTGATGCCACGATTTTTTTTCGTTCAAAATTTTTGAGGAAATAGCCTAAGATGTTACCAAAAGACTGACGAAAAATGCAGGATGGTATGTCTCTCCTAAAAAAATACAAAAATCAAAAAAAATACAAAAACCGGTTATGGGAATCGATTCCCCAGACAATTTTACATAAATATCGCCATGTTTACCATTGCCTATGTCCAATCCTTGGGAAGATACAGCGGTTTTAAATATAAAAATGTTGAAAAAACGTGTTTTTTTGTGGTTTTTAGCAATTTCTATATGACAGACTTGGTTTTTCAGTCTCGTAAATATTTTTATCGGAAAGCTCGTCCAATTTCCCATAAGTTTGTCTTTGACAGCTTTTTGATTTGACTCGTTTTGATATTTACGTAAACTTATTTACTATTCAGGATTGGACATAGGCAATGGTAAACATGGCGATATTTATGTAAAATTGTCTGGGGAATCGATTCCCATAACCGGTTTTTAAAAATTTTGACGTTTAGACCACTTTTCAAAAAAACAGTTTTAGTAAATGATTTTTGTATTTTTTTAGGAGAGACATACCATCCTGCATTTTTCGTCAGTCTTTCTGTAACAACTTAGGCTACTTCCTCAAAAATTTTGAACGAAAAAAAATCGTGACATCACCTTTAAATTTAAGTTTTAGACTTAAAAATCAAAAAATCTCATAGAAGTGGCGTGTTTTTTTGTTTCAGTGTATTTTTTTCAGAAAGCCCGTCCAATTTCCTACAAGTTTGTCTTTGACCACTTTTTGATACGACGCAACGGCTTCGAGATACAGTAATTTTTAAATTGCAAAATACAAAAAATTTTAAATACCTTACGCCCTTCTCAAATGTAATTTTCGAGTACTAAAGGCCGAGGATAACATGTCTATTAAGTTTCATTGAAATCGGAGGGGGTCGGGTACAAAAGTACCAGAAAAATTCCTGATTTGAGCTGGAATTGCTCTTATATCAAGTTATCACATTTCTTATACAATTTTTCACACAAAAAAATGAATTAGGCTGAAGAAACATTAAAGTAAACATTTTTGGTTATGTATAAAATGTTAAAAAGTGCCATAATTTAAGCTAAGATACAAGTTGAACAAAACTCATTTGACATGTTTGCCAGTTGTTCGAAAAATTATAATTTGATAAAAATGTCCTTTTTTGTCTCTGGTTGATAAATTCAATCCGTCTTGGGCTCGCATAAATCCCTATTGACAAATATTAAGCTTATTTAAGTTCTCAAAAGTTTTTTGAACCGATTTTGGCTAAAGATCGTAAGATTGTTAAAATGGTGGCTTAAGGTGAACCGGGATGCCAGTTCTTGGACAACTTCTGTTCACCTTAAAACAATTTCTGAAATCGACAGATTGCTTGCTACTGATTTACTTACCGTCTGCAAAAAACGAAACTCCTTAAGTTACTGTATTTACCTTCAAACTGCGTTTGGGCGACAGTTCTTATAAAACTCCTGTTCAACTGAAATCAGTTTTTCAACTTGACGGATTGCTTGCTAAAATCTCCAGGAATGTTGCTTATTTAAATAAAACTACTTTATAAATGTGAGGAAGGAACCAACCATCTTAAGATAGTTTAAGTTAAGTTATATTTTAAGTATTTGACATTTTTGCAGCAATAGATAGGTTTTAAATATTCGAAAACTATACTTGCTCCGAAAATTCTTGTCAATTTCATTCCAATGACTAGATAAAAATACAACAGCTGTTTCCAGAGCGATTGCTTCTTCCTATCCCCGCAGTTAACTTTTCACGTTGACAGCTATTGTTATGATTTCCCCAAATTGACCACGCAACAATAATTGAATAACTTCTGCTCGGCTGACTTTTTGGCGCGAACGTGTGCCACCAGGATATGATCGTATTCATACGGAAGAAAACTGAAAGTCATTGACGTCAACAACGGGCTTTGTTGTTGCTCCAGATGGACACTACGATTTTCTCACCTTTCTGAGAGAGAGGGAGAGTGAACATCCCTACGTCATAATCGCGGCTTTCTGCATGATGAGTTTGAGATGTTCACTTGTTTGAAATGCTCTTCTGGAATTAAAAGTAAGGTTATGTTAAACAGAAAACCCCTACCTGGAAAACCCAACCAAACAAAACTGGACATCATCGATCCAAAACACGTGACCAAAGATGACAAACACAATTTAAAACTATCCTGCTGCTCTAGGGGGTGACTTCAACTGTCATTACAAAGGTAAGGTAAGTATCGCACCTTTACCGCTCCTGCTAGTCTGTCCAGCGAGGCGTGAATTTTTTCGTTTGAATCGAACGCGAGCACGTGAAAGAAATAATTTAATTATCGAACTCGTATTAACGAGGTGAGCGACGCCAGGAAAGGCGGAATATGGACAAAATTACCGTTAATAGACTGCTGTCGGTGGGTTGGTGTGGTGGTTCGTTACAAGGGGGACTATGCTTTTTGTTTGGCTGGGTTTGATCAGTGACTATTTTTGGCACATGATGAGAACGAGTTTTGAAAACAAAGTTTTGATTTTGATAGAGTTGTTTGACAAGTTTCATTTTGCACCTTTAACGACACGACTTAGTATTTGTTCAAACGTACAAAACCATTCTGAATCTGTTATTCTACTCAAAGTTTGGATCGATCTCTTCAAGACACAGTGATCCTTAAGAATGTATACGAAACAATAAGGGATTAAGTTGTCCATTCCAGTCAAGACACCTGTAATCTTCAGCCAAACAATGCCGACCTGCAGCCCATCGGAACTGACCACTTCCTGCCAAATGGCAGCCCGTCTGGTGTCTGCTCCAGATGCACCACAGTGCCAATTCCGGTGCCGCCCATCCATAAAATCCCTCAGCCCCTGAAAATCCCGGGGTATTGTAAACCTAGCCTGGCGGCTTAGCCGGTAAACCACTTGGACAACAAAACGCTCGCGCGGCGATCTTGCTTCTTTGAAGTGTTCCGAAAGCCTTTCAATAAGACGGTTAAAAAATGAACAGGTATCAGTCTCCTGGTTGTTTTCGTCGCCGGCACGGTCCATTCATCACACCACCAGAGGGTTCAGATCCTGCAAGGAGGAGCGCCCCCGGCCAAAAGGATAACACAAATTTTTATGACTCGAGGGAAGAAAAATAAGGTGGAAGGAATTGTTGCTTCTTTGTTGGCTGGACGGTAGCAGAAGATTATGGATTAATCGTTGGATTTTTTTTTATTTCTATTCTCAGACACTTTTTTTGTCGTGATTCAGAAGTTTCCCACTTAGCAGAACAATATAGTCCGTGCAAGAAAAATCCCGAGTCTGGAATGATTGGTTAGAGAGATCTGAAGTCGCACGTTTTCTAGATTTATTTTTTATTTTTTTAAGTTGAAGACGGCATGGAAACTTTCGGAATGATAACCTGCTTTTGTGTTGTGCTAAATGGTTTATTTTGTTTCGTTTCTTTGGGAGTCTTTTTTGGTGTTTTCGTTGGGAGATATTACAGCCAGTGCGTGGTGGTTTATCGGATATAATTATCACATCTTTGTTAAAAACTTGGTTTTTGGGTTTTACTCCTTTGCTTTAGCTTTTTAAAGCAAGAATATTTTTGATAAAACATAAATGTTTTTATGGACATTTTTGTGCTGTCATCACATTATGCAAAACAAATTTCCTGTTCGGCATTTTTTTTAAATATTTTCCGAAGGTTGGGATTTTGCAAATTTGTAAGAAAAATCAATAATCAAAAAAATACTATTTTTCATTTATATCGATTTTTGACTTCTTCACCTTATTGAATGAAGGCTATAAAATCACTCGAAAAATGAACTTCTTAGTTCGACCACCCAGACCCACCTTCGCGTATTCATATTGACTTAGAATCAAATAAAATTATCGTCGAAAACATTATCGTCTGACGATAACGATAATGGTTATGGTCGGAACGATAACGATAATGTATTGTTATCGTTGTTTCTATAATTCAATCGGTGATAATATTATCGCCGATAATGGACGATAACTCATCTTTCAAATCTTTCTAAAATCGATTAATTCAACTATATCATTTTCAATTTTCAATGCCTTCACTTAGAATATGTTTTTTTAAATGTAGTAAATTTCAAAGTATAAATATGTTCTCAAAATTGTTCACAAAATGCCATTTTTTTTCGAAAATACTCAAGTTAACATAATTTGTAATATGGGTATCAAACGAAGCGAAATGTTGCATGTTTTTTACACATTATTTTTGTTTTTTTTTAAATACTAAGGCCGATGCAAATATTTTTCAAAGTTTTTATCCCTCGGCTCGGGCCGGGTTCGAGGAAGGGGGGGGCCAAAAAATAAAAAAATAAAAATATTGAAAAAACAAGCCATAGTTTCAACATTTGCACGGAAAAGGTGTTTTAAAATGCATTTTACACTAGTTCAGTTGTTTTGCAATCATTAGTTTTCAAAAAATGTAAAATTTGACGAAAACAAAAATTTTAGCGAAAAAAAACTTTTTGCGATAATAAACATCGAAAATTTTCAAAAATTCAAATGATTTTTAAATCAACCCAAACATGCTAAAAATGATTCTAAGCGCAGGGGAATGCATTCAAAATTAATTTCAACTTATTGCACTTAAATTTTCATTGAAATATTAGAGTTTTTTGAAAAAAAAAAAAAAATTTTTGCCCCCTGATTTTTCGAGCCAACTGAAGGGGGGGGGGGGGGGGACAAAAACTTAAAATAAAATTTGTACCAGCCTAATATTTTCTTAAAATGTCGTATTTTTTCGAAAATACTCAAATTTTCAAAATTTGAAGTATGGTTATTAAACGAGTTGAAATTTTGTTTGCTTTTTCAATTTATCAGAGTTTTTTTTTGAAAATACTAAAATTTTCACAAATAACCATATTTTTTCGAAAATAATCAAATTTTCAAAATATGCAATATGGGTATCAAACAAAGTGAAATTTTTTATTGTTTTTTCACTTTATTACACTGTCCCTGATCGCGTAAATGTCCCATATGCATTATTTTTTGTTTTCAATGTATTGATGCAGTCTTGTTTAAAATCGATCGAAGCGATCTTACAGAAAAGCCTATAACATCCAGTACTTTGTTCTAGAAATCAGGAGGAAATCCAGTTTTTTCATGAAAAATTAACACGTAGCCTTATGTGTGGGACAAACTTGTCTTGCGTTTTTCTCAGCTTGCTGTTTTTGCATATGGGACATTTATGCGAACATGGGAAGTACAGTGTTTTTGTAAAATACTGAAATTTTTACAAAATACCGTTTCTTTCAAAAAAAAAAAACTAAAATTATCAAAATTTTCAGTGTGGATATCAAACGAATTGAAACTTCGTATGCTTTTTAAATTTATACGAGTTTTTTTTGAAAATACATTCTACAATTTTATTTTATCGAAATAACCGTAATTTTTTATAAAATTTCTGTTTTTAAAATATGCAATATGGGCATCAAACTAAGCGTTATTTTGCATGCTTCATACATACATTTAAATTGTGTATGCATCATGCAAAATTTTGCGTCGTTTGATACCCATATGGCAGATTTAAAATAAAGCACGGTATTTTGTGATTTTTTTTATATTTGTTTACACACAACATGATGATTCTAGTCAGAAACTTCTGTACAGTACTGTTTTCGTGTAGTTTTTACCACATGTTTATGCTGTCTAGTTTTCCCAACCCATGTTACATGTAAACACACACATATTTGTCAATTACAGAACACAAACAGGACGAAAAGGTCAGTGAACTTGTCCTGACCGTACATTTTCTTGTAGGAAAACCACCTCAGAACAGTCCCATTCCCTGACAGACCTCAGAACAGGTCAGAACAATTCAGTTCAGTAAAGTTACTGCAAAATACAGTTTAATTTACCGCGAATAAAATATTTTAGTAATAAACAGTTCAGTCTTTGTATCGCGAGAACTCTTGATTGTGTTTACAGGGAAAGAAAGTGCGACAGGATCGTACAGACGCCCTTATGTGTGCAATCAATATTACTCAATTTTTTTTTTTTTTTTTGAAAAAGTGAAAAAGCATACCAAGTTTCACTTCATTTGATACCCATATGGCAAATTATGAAAATTTTAGTATTTTCATAAAAAACGGTATTTTGTCAACATTTTTGAGTACATATTTAAACTTACTAAATTTAAAAAAATCTTTTCTTAGTGAAAATAATGAAAATTTAACATGCTGAATTAATCGATTTTAGAATGATTTAAAAAATAAGTTATCGTCCATTACACTGACCTACAAACAATGAAAAAATTGACTGCGCAGGCTCAACTCGAGGGGCAGCATGAAGTTTGGAGTCCCAGAAAAACGATCATTTAGAATTTTAAAATATATAGACTGGGCCGAATGGTTTTTACCCAAAGTTTGTATGGAGAATCCCAAAAATGCATGCAATATGTGGGAGAAGCGAACAGCAATCTTAACGTTATCGTTATCGAGCATCGATAATTTCATCGTAAACAACGATGATTACGATGTTTCGAAAAGTATTACAAAAATTACGATTTTGGCTATAGTCCGAAAGAACTTTCAGATGATCCCAAAAGATTGAAGTTTGAGAACTTGAGTGATATTTTAGTACCGTAAACCGGGGTGACTTTGATAGGATTTCAATTTGATTTTGGAATGTTTTCCAACAGGTAAGGTAATTCTCAAGATCATTATTTTCAAAACATGTACTGGGGTAGGCCACACAAAGTCCATGCACTATTTTGGAAAAAAAGTTTTTTCAATAGTGTTTAGAAAAATAGCTACGTTAAAAATTCTTAGTTTGAATTCCGGGGTGACTTTGATAGTCATTGTTTTTCTTGTTAAAATCATATTTAAGATGTTCAAACTACATTTGTACGTTAAATGTACCATCACTAAAGTAGCTGATATAGTATTTAAGAAAAAAAATCAATGTTTATATTTAGTTAACTAAGTGTATAAGCTTTTTAGCAAAATACATATAAATTTTAGGTAAAATTGTTAAAAGGTCGGAATTTTGCCTGGAATTTGTTAAAACTAGTTTTTTTGTAAAATTATCGATTTATATTGCATTTTATACTGAATTCGAAGCACGAATCACAAGTTTTCAAATTTTACATGAAATTTGTTCAACTGAAATTGCATTTTAATTTGGAGATTTTTTTTTAATTGTGTTTCAAAAACACATATTATTTATTATTTACAAACTTTTTTAACCTTCTCCTAGTGGAAAATTGTCCAAAGAATCCGAAAATGCATTCCGTTTTCCGATTCGAAATCATGTTCATTGAGAAAATCATGACACTTAGAGAAGTTTAAAATAATGACTTTCATCAACATTTTTTAAATTTTAGTTAACTAACTATTTAAACTACTCAAAATTTGATGAAAACTTCTTCTTGAGGTACTTTGAACACTTCTCTACCGCGGTCAGTATGATTCTAAACAATACCGTATGTACTTTAATTGTACTCTTCATTTTGCGGAAAAATCGCAAACCTATCAAAGTCACCCCGGCTATCAAAGTCACCCCGTTTTACGGTACTTATTGAAGTTCCGACTCAGATATTCAAGAAAGTATCTATCTTGTTTAAGAAACAAGTAAATCACTTCGAACATTAGTAGCTCATCAATTTCACCCCTTCCAACCGCCCGACGACGTGACGTCACGCAATTTAATCAACTTCCAAGCCGGCCACGTGCCTACCCGTTTTCGCACAGCATCAGCCAACCCAACCGTATCAAATGATGTAAAAATAGACTCATAAAATAAACATCTCCCACCGACCGGTAAAATGGCCAACCAACAAATCTCGGATCGTACAAGTTTAACTTAGGGGGAGGGTGGTAGCTTACATAATCCGTCCACTCTCATTCTTTCCGTTGTGGAATCGGTTGCAATGTTTTGTTGTGACACGTGAGCTTTCACGCGTGAGCAACAAAACGGTTGTTGTTTTTTGGACGGTGAACACTTTTCAATCACGGGCGTCTTCCCAAAAGAACCGGTGGGTGGAGGGAGGCCGGTGTTATTTTTTGCCCTGCCATGGGAAGTGATTTTCAATTGATTTCCTTCTACCAGTGTCGGTGTTTAAATTGAATTAAAATTTTAATTAAATCATCCTCGTGCCATTGTGACCAACGGTAAGTGAGTCGCCGTTGTGGGAAAGTGAGAAAATTCTCCCTCGGGCACGTGCTTTGACCTTTTTTCTTTCTTTTTTTGCCCGAACAATTGACGCAACAACTTTTCTTCAATCAGGTGCTATTTCGGGAATCTTATTCCATTAAGGTCCGGATTCATGACCGTTTGATGACGGGTCGCGCTGTAGAACCGATACGCTTGACCAGCTTAAACTTATTTGCGTCGAAAATATTTGCCCATCCACTTAGAAGTGCGCGACAAACTATTCTCTCTCTCAACCTCTCTCATTAGGGCGGTTCTTGGCAGTGACTTAAGTCAGCGTGCTCGAAGACTAGAACCTCGTCCTATTTGCGAATTCTGTTAGCCTTAAATCATGGCAAGTGCAAACAGGTCAGGTTGGCGTCAGTGGTGGTGAGATGGCCGGGCTGCAGGCCCGGTTGCCAATTGGCAGCTAATTGGTTTGCAAGGGAAAAACAGATCTTCGCGAGGGGTAAAGTTTGTTGCTGGTACAAATTTACGGGCAGGTGTCGATAGGGACTTGTTTGACGAGATGATTTGGCGAGATTGTGGTGCGTTGGATTTGTGCTAGTGGAAATCTACCAGCTGAATAAATATGCAGGAATTTGATAATGTTGCTATGAATATCTGAAATTTCCAAGACATAATTAAAAACAGGTTACTTGTATTACTGTTAAGAATCTTACTGCCCATTATTGAAGATTCGGCTATTGTGGTTCCCAGACAAATGTCGTCACCTTGGTCGTCACCAAATCGTCGCCACGGCAATTTCAAAGGGGAATGGGATAATAGATAGATATTTGATTTTTCGCATCGGCAGCAAAACTAAGCAATATTTTAACATTTTTTTCGCGTAATATTGAATGTTTGTCCATTTTGAAATGTTAGTCTTGATTCTTAATTTACAAAAAACATTTCGATCAGATCACAAAATTAATTTTTCATTTCATTTCATGTTTCAGTTTTTAACATTGAAAATTGGAACATAAGCTGAGACTTAAAATTTCTGGAGCAACATTTAAAAATGGTGCATAAGCATTTTGACAGCTGCAACTATTTTACAAAATCCATAGTGTAAAATGGTAGCTATTGTTCCCCGTTTGTTATTTTGAGAAAAAGTTACCTGAAGCATGAGAAATAACTAAATAGATCAAACTATCAAAATGCTTATACGCTCTTTTCTCTTGTTGCTACAGATTACTTGATACTTTCTCTCATATTCACTGTATTTCAGTAACCAGAGGTCGATTCTTCAGTATTTTTTAGGCAACTTTATTGGAAATTTTCTGAACCGTTCGAAAAAAAATACAGAATGAACAATTATGAGCCTGAAAATCATAACTTGGCGGCATTTTTTTTGGACATAATTCTCTATGGCTCAAAAGTTGCGATTTTTGTCCCTTAAACGCAACAAAAAATTTCAATTGGTAAAAAATGTGGCATTTTTTTCCGTGTATCGGAGACCTACAACTTTGTCGAAGACACAAAATTGATCAGAAAATTCCTACAATAGTTTCAGATTCAGATTTTCAGACTTGTATGGGTGAACCAATGACTCATAGTTTCTGCTTTGGTGACAGGAAAGGCCCCCACAAAGTTGGACCCAGATAAAAATATATACAGCAAATAAAAATTATCGAAATCGGTCGGTTTCGTAGAGTAGTATTCCTTAGTATTTCTTCCCTATTCTTTTAGCACAAAAGTATTGACCCATCTCAAGCAGGAGAACAATCACATTTTGAAATTCTCACATTTCTTTAAATCCTGTTTTTTATTTAAAAAAAAATCCTCTCGAAAAATCAACCTTTCAAGTATGCATTGTAATTAATCAAACAGTGCTTAGACTGGTACAAATATTTTTAAAAGTTTTTGTCACCCCCCCCCCCTTCAAAATTGGCCCGAAAAATCAGGGGGCAAAAAAAATATTTTTACAATAAACTTCAAAATTTCAATGAAAATTCAAGTGCAACCAGCTGAAATCAAATTAAAATACATTCTCCTGCGTTTAAAATCATTTTTAGCATGTTTGGGTTTATTAAAAAATCTTAAGATTTGTTGAAAATTTTCGATGTAAATTTTTTTTTTCGATGCAATTTTTGTTTTTGTCAGATCTTAGATTTTTTGAAAACTAATGATTGCAAAACAACTGAACTAGTGTAAAATGCATTTTAAAACACTTTTTTCGTTTAAATGTGAAGACTATGGCTTGTTATTTAAATTTTTATATTTTTTTATTTTTTTGCCCCACCCTTGACCTCGGCCAGGGCCGAGGGACAAAAACTTTTTTAAATATTTGCATCGGCCTTAAATGTTTGAAAAAAAATCTCTCGCAGCATTCTAGCATGTAAATATGATTCTCTTGAACAAGTTATGGCAACAACAAGTTACAGTGGATGACTTTATTTTGAACCATCCTTTGTATTTGAGCATTTTTTTTTTGTTTTGAACTTGTTTCACAATTATCCCCGCACTCGAAATCTTGAAATGTTACTACAAATTAAAGTGTTTTATATTTTTAAAGTAACACTAAGTCAGGCAACTCGAAATTGTACGATTTAACAATCAACAAAAACAATACAGATTGTTACACGGAAAAGAGTTCTATCCAAAATTTAACAATTCAAATTAGCTGGCTTCAAATTGGTGAAACAGTGATTTTTTTGGTTGAATCAGCTAAAATTACAGCTAAATTTACCAACCTGGGATTGGTGAAATAGCTAACCCTGATTGCTGATTTGCTTTCCAAAACTGACAGCCCAAATCAAAATGACAGGAGAGATTTTACCAAAAATAATGGTGTTTCAGCACAATTTTGCGTAATTTTACCGAAAAATTAGCTGGAACCGGCAGCATGGATTTTTTGACAGGTCATCAGTTCGAGACCAAAACAAAGCATCGTCTTGTATCGTGTTCGATCCTGTTTGAGCCGCTCAGTTCGCGAAGTTTTTTGATGGTTATGTGTGCTGTTTGAGTGCAAGTGCAAGTGCAAAAGGTGATAGAATGTGTTGTGTGAGTGAATAAATCAAAAGCCTGGAAGGTTTTCTGCGGATCGACACCTGAAGGTAAGTTTCAGTAGATAAGGTGAGAAGTTTTTTGTGTTGAGGGAAAGTGGTTAGAAGTTGAGCCTCTCGTTATTGTTTGGATGATGCGTAGGTAAAAACATGTACTTAACATAAAGTGGGAGCATCCCTAAACCACGTGAACACTTTGGCAGGGGAAAGGGGAGGCTGGCGATTGTCCACAGTATACTTTTTTGTATGGACATCTGTCCACCTGGAGGGGCGGCGGGTACAGAATGTCTAGACATAGATTGGCCAATGTTTGACAGCTCCGAACAAATAGGGTACCTAATGCCTTTTAAGCACATCCATAAATATTGTTAAATATTGTTAGAAATGAAGTTAAATTAAGTTCAATTAAGTTAAATTAAGTGAAATTAAGTGAAATTAAGTTTAATCAATTTAAGTTTAGTTAAATTAAGTTACATTTGGTAAAATTTAAATAAAAATGTAGAATTCAGTTAAAATCAGTTAAATTGATAAAATTTAGTTAAAATTAGTTAAATTTAGTTGAAATTAGTTAAATTTAGTTGAAATTAGTTAAATTTCGTTAAATTTGATTTAGTTTAAATTAGTAAAATAAAGTAAAATTTAGATAAGTTTAAATAAATTTTGTTGAATTAAGATGAATTTAAAAAAAATAGTTAAATTAAGCAAAATTTAGTTAAATTCAGATACATTCAGTTGAAATTAGTTATTTTTTGTGTGATTTAGTTGAATTTGCCCAAATTTGGTTAAATTAAGTTGTGTTAAGTTAAATTTAGTAAAATTAAAAAAAATAAGCAAAATTAAGTAAAATTAAGCAAAATTAAATAAAATTAAGCATAATTAAGTAAAATTATGTAAAATTAAGTAAAATTAAGTAAAATTAAGTAAAATAAAGTAAATTTATGTAAAATTAAGTAAAATAAAGTTAAATTAAGTAAAATTGAGTTGAAATTATGTTAAATTCAGTTAATATATGTCAAATTAATTTCAATCAAGTTTAATTAAGTAAAATTAAATTAAATCAGTTAAATTGAGCTTAATTTAGTTGAAAATGGTTATATTTAGAAAAATGTAGTTGAATTTAGGTAAATGTAGTAGAATATAGGTAAATGTAAGTACATTTATTCAAATGTTATTACATTTGGTAGAATTCAGTTGAATTTAATGTAATTTGGTAGAATTTAGTTAAATTTAAAGTTATTTGGTAAAATTCAGTTAAATTGAGTTTAATTAAGTTAAGTTAACTTTAATTAAGTTAAAATAAGTTTAATTAAGTTAAATTAGGTTAAACTAAGTTAAATTAAGTTAAATTCAATTGAATTAAGTTAAATTAAGTTAAATTAAGTTAAATTGAGTTAAATTAAGTTAAATTAAATTAAATTAAGTTAACTTTAATTAAGCTAAAATAAGTTTGATTAAGTTAAATTAAATTAAGTTAAGTTTAGTTCCATTAAGTTATATTAAGCTAAATTGAGTTAAATAAAGTTAAATTAAGTTAAATAAAGTTAAATAAATTCAAATAAAGTTAAATTAAGTTAAATAAAGTTGAACCAAGTTAAATTAATTTAAGTTAAGTTTAATTAAGTAAAATTTAGCTAAATTATGTTAAATTGAGTAAAATTAAGTTAAATTAAGTTAAATTAAGTTGGATAAAGTAAAGTTATTTTGTTTGAGTGAAAGTAATTTGATGTTATATTTAAACTTTGTTAAATGCAAAACATAGTTTAAATTTAACATTAATTTACTATAATTTAACCAAAATAACTTTTTGTGAGTTTTTTTTGTATTTTTGTATTTTTGTATTTTTGTATTTTTGTATTTTTGTATTTTTGTATTTTTGTATTTTTGTATTTTTGTATTTTTGTATTTTTGTATTTTTGTATTTTTGTATTTTTGTATTTTTGTATTTTTGTATTTTTGTATTTTTGTATTTTTGTATTTTTGTATTTTTGTATTTTTGTATTTTTGTATTTTTGTATTTTTGTATTTTTGTATTTTTGTATTTTTGTATTTTTGTATTTTTGTATTTTTGTATTTTTGTATTTTTGTATTTTTGTATTTTTGTATTTTTGTATTTTTGTATTTTTGTATTTTTGTATTTTTGTATTTTTGTATTTTTGTATTTTTGTATTTTTGTATTTTTGTATTTTTGTATTTTTGTATTTTTGTATTTTTGTATTTTTGTATTTTTGTATTTTTGTATTTTTGTATTTTGGTATTTTTGTATTTTTGTATTTTTGTATTTTTGTATTTTTGTATTACTGTATTTCATTTTTTTTATTTGTCAATAGAATATCGCAACAAAGCCGTACAATTAGGATGATCAACTATAACATAGTTTAAAAGTCTACCAAAAAAACGTACCAAGAATAGCGGAAAATCATGCTACACCAGCAAAAGTCTTTTTGAAAATAAAAAACAACTTTACAGGCAGTAAGGGATTTTTAAAAATGATTTCGAAATTACCAGTTAAAACAGTCTAAAAATTAGCTGGACTTACCGAAAAACGAAGCAAGAACAAAAAAGAAACGAGCTAAATCAGCCAAAAGGCTGGGTGAATAATGCGAGCTTTGCAGGCAGCAACGGAGGCTTTTGAAAGAAAACTTGTAGAAATAGTGGAAAAATTAGCTATTCCAACCAAAACACCTACCAAGAATAGTGGCAAAGTTAGCTAAACTAGCTAAAAAGATGTGTGAAAATACCTGGCTTCGCAGCCATCAATGGAAAATTTTGAGAATGATTCCAAAAAAACTGGTTGAAACAGCCTAAAAACTCGCTGGGCTAACTATAAAACTTCCTAGAATACCATAAAATCTAGCTAAAATAGCTAACAGACCTTCTCAAAACATACAGCTTTTGAGACTGACAGCATTTTTCCAGCTTGCAAATTAGTAAAATTTACTAAAAATTTAGCTAGATTTATCATTTTTAGGACCTGGATCCAGCTGTCAAATCCAGGAATTTTTTTTAGGATTTCCAGCTAAAAAAAATCGTGGTTGGAAAAACAACCAATTTTTTTAGGGTTTTTAACCGAAAATTAGTAAGATTCACGATAAACCTTCTTTCCGTGTATTGGAGTACTTTGCATCAATAATGATCAAACATTGATTGGCTTTTAAGTTGAAACGGGTAGGCTGAGAAAAACGCAAGGCAAATTTGTCCCGGCCGAAAGGCTACGTGTTATAATTTCTTTAAAAAAAAAAAAAGATTTTCTATGGTTATCTGGAATAAAGTACTAAAATGTATTAGTTTTTCTAATAATCCACATGATTTCGAGCCAGTAAAAAAACGTGGTAAAATTACATCTAAAAAGGGGTTCATCTTTTATGTCAGAAAAAAGCATTAATTTTACCTCTAATAATGTGTAAATTTACATTTGGCAGACGCTGGGAAAAAAAATCTGTAATCCCAAAAAATATCAAACCGATAGTTATATCTAGCTTACTAAGTCCACGCCCCTACCCGCACGGCCAACTCACCGCTGTGAAAACTTAACGATCAAAGCCAATGTAGCTCTATGTGTTCTGTACATTGTATACCGTATTTACTGCATATACGGTACATATACGAGATATGTTGCAGATGAGATATGTTTTATTTTGCAGACGATAAATAGGTGGCTAGCAAGAAATATGTCGAGTTCAGAAATTTATTGAATTTGAACAGGATTAGTCCACGAACTAGCGTCTCGTTTTTGATATCTTACATACAAAATAACAATGCGAAATTTGGTTACCAGCTGAGGTTATTTAAAAACAGCTTATTTTTCGAAATTTTTGATTTTTAGGCGTTTGGTTGTTCTATCACCAGAAGAATCCAGAATCCAAAAAACAACTATTAATCCAGAAGCCGCATTTCATTGCCTTCTGATGCTCAACAATGATTGTGTTTCCAAACATTCGTGGCCTTGCCCCATGACGAAGCACTTTCCTTCACCAGAAACTTCAAACGAAGTGTCCGATTCCGAGTCTGATAGTCTCGGAAATGTATCCACCAAACTGACCGATTGCTGACAACGGAGAGATCCTCTCAAGAACTTCTTCAGCTGTTTTCAAGAGGCATCTCTTGATCTTGCGATAAACTTTCAAACTCCCGATCCCCGTCCAACTCAGCGAGCGAGACCTCACACGACGAAACGCGCGATTCAAGATGGCGACCAAAGTTTAAAAATAGAAAATTTTCACACTTTGCCGATACCGGCGAGCACTTAGTGGAAAATATCGATGTCACCGCGTGCTCGTTTCGAAGAAGGCTTTTAATTGCGAAAAAAATGTGTACGTGGTGCATTAAAATGCATTCCATTTAGGTTGGAGTTGTTGCAGTTGACAGTTTTGCGATTTTATGCACTTTCTGTGTTATTTTGAGGTTACGTGGCGAACGGCGTGCGCGAAAAGGTTGAGCCGAACGCGTGCGAGCATCACCTTTGAGTACTTTCTTTGTTTGGCAAACACAATCACGGCTATTGATTCGACCGCGAGGGTGCACGTACAGACGCGCACACACACACCCCACGAACGTTCAAAGAGTTGGCGGTTTGCTTTCTTACTGAAAACTTTGCGAATTAAAGCTTAAACACTGTGGGGTGGTTCTACTACTCGAAGATTTAAGTTTTGACCGAAAATCAAATAAAGGTTTCAGTACTTAAAACAGGACCACCCTATCCAGCACCTCGGTGAAGCCGTGCCGGAATTCGCATGTACCAGCGAAATACGTAAATTAATTGAATTGCAACCCGATAATGGGATGATGCTTTCGCCGTAAGCACTGGCTGTCGCTGGGTTGATCTGTTCGCTGGTTGCAAAACAACACCGAAGGTCTTCAATCGTGCGGAACCTTGGCAGACGGCAACACCGTGAATGATGTTCTTTATCTCGTTTGCATGTTACGGGAACACCTCCTCTTCAATTACGTTAATTTTCCTAGAACACATCCCGGGCCATTGAGAAGCGAGCTGATGATTCCCAGGACCACCCAAGATGACCCCGAATCTAGGCCGATCAAGCTGAGGCCAGGGTCATGAATCAAAAGCTTTCTGGAGTAGTGACATCCCACAAATAAAACGTGCTCAAGTGCGACCCTCGTGGCTTCAAGTGTTTGGACCTCCGAAAGTTTGGGATTCCGGTTTGGGAAGGAATGCTGGGAGAAACTAGCATTTTTGCAGTCTCATCAACCAATGCCCAGAAGCCTTGTACGGTGAGGTAAGATCGGCTTTGATCGCGAATCGATGAAAAAGATATTTGTGGTTTAATGGAGCGATTGCAAATTAGGGAAAATGATAAAAACGATAAACTATTAATTTTAGCATCGTCATCAGAATTTCACCGAAAAATTTACTTCTGATACCGAGGCTCCCTTCACCTTTGCGTAAAATATTGGTCACATTATCCTTGTAATGCAGGCCTGCCCAACCTTTTCGGCTCAATTTTCACATTTTTGATCGTCAAAATTACAACTGTTAATTTTTTCATGGTTTCTTTGATGGAATCGGTTCTCAGATGATAAGTGAACATAAATTTTCCAAAAGTTTGAAAAAATATTTTTACAAGTCGTTTTTATCTACATTTTACGTCAAAAATCCATCCGGCCCGCGGGCCGGACCAATTTTTCACTTAAAACTTACATAAAAACGACCTGCAGAATATTTTTTTCAAACTTTTGGAAAATTTATGTTCACTGGTCATCTGAGAACCGCTTCCATCAAAGAAACCATGAAAAAATTAACAATTGTAATTTTGACGATCAAAAATGTGAAAATTGAGCCGAAAAGGTTGGGCAGGCCTGTTGTAATGCAAGATTATTTTTTTCGAAGACTTTTATTTTTCCAGTGCTCAGGACGTCATTTTGCCACTTTTGTTCTACGAAAAACTTTTCTTGAATTTGAAGAGTTCTTCTTTCCAGTGCTTTTTAAGGCTCTGAAAGGCTTAATTTCCGATCGGCCATTTGGCGGCCATGTTTGTTTTATAAAACATTCAAATATTGATTAAGAATGTTTCAAGCAAAAAAATAGTTTTCTCTGTGTTGTTCAAGCTTCCCATGCGCACGTACCTCGGCTCGTACCGAGTGAAGCACCTTGGCTCATACGCTAGGTTCATGCCACGGGTGAGTGCCAGACAGAAAACCGAGGTGGCGAACCGAGAGTGTCGTAGTGCGCTGGTACGATGAACCAAAATACCATCGGCTCATGTGAGTCGGGTACGGGTGTCAACCGAACAAAGCAGGCGCAAAGCAAAACCGAGGTACAAGTGAACCGCGTGTACCGCACGGTGCAGGGAAGCTTGGTGTTGTTTTTAGAAGCATTTTACATATAGTGATTATTTTTTCATGTGATTATTTTTTCATTTCAATGTATTATTTCTGGACCCTAAATTCAGAACTATTGCCCCAAAAGTGAAAGACACCATATACCTACCCTTCTCTCTGGTTGTATTATCTTGTCGCTATAATCATCATTTTGGAACTTATAGCATAACATTATTATTCAATATCCATTTGTGAGTTGAAAAGTTTAACTTTGAAGTACTTGTGTCGAAAAGAAGTACTTTTCGATACTGTTTTGTAGTTAAACACTTTTTTTTCAATTCAATTCGGTTTTATTGGTGAATTATCAATATACAATAAGTTCTTTTGGAATACATAACAGAGTTTTGGAGTTCCTTTCAGCTGTGTGTTACATCATAATCCATTTGGGAACAATTGTTGCTTGTAGTTAAGGGGTTACCGAAAGTAAGAAAAAGATAAGAAAAAAAACTTACTACAATTGCAAGGGAAAGGGGATAGAGGTTGAGAAAGCTTAAAACTAGATCACAATTTTTTATCCTTTATAGATGTGCTTAATCATCAGCTCCCCGAGGGCCAGAAATTGCTCCGCCTTGTTACGGCAGGTCCGAAACCGCGTCATCATCTCCCCCGCGAGAGCAAAAAACTCTGGCAGGGTAAAGAGATCTTCCCCGGTGACTCCTTGCAGGGTCGCATCGCCGCAACCGGCAGCGACCACGCTTGCAAACGACCGCCCCCATCCAGGAGGGAACGCTGGGTTGTCCGCTGGAACCGTACGCTGGCCAGCTGCAGGAACGACTGCGCTCGTACTTCGCTGAGGAGGATGGGACGCTGCTGCTTTCTTCTTCCTTTTTTCCTGCTCCTCGAGGCAGGATTTCCGCGCGACGCATCCGCGGTAATTACCGGTATGGTTACCACCGCAGTTCGCGCACTTTACGCGCGGCTTGGTTTGTGCTGCGTTTTCCCCAAGTCCGCCTTTCGTGGCAGTGCGCACACCTCCGAGAGGTGTGGCTCACCGCACTTCACGCAGCGGGGCCGGAGGTTGCAGTTCCGCGAGCCGTGGCCGAATTTCTGGCATCGGTGACATTGCGCTGCGTCCGTCGGATTTTTTGAGTAAAACCGCCAGTTTACCCAAAAACCGTCCAACGCCTTAGTCCGCCGCAGGTCTTGAAGTTTGACGGTGCCGCGATCGAAGTACAACAGGTACAGTGTGTGTGTACCTGTGACGGTTGTCTTCCGCGAGAGGACTTTTATGTCTCGCGGCGTTATTCCGACACCCGAGAGGTGCTCCTTGAGGACGGAGGTCGGGCGGTCTTGGTACCCCTGCAAGACGATCTTAACAGCGGTCTTCTGCACGGGGTCGAATGTGTAGAACTTGAAGTTTTTACGCTTCAATTTCTCCACAACCAGGTCGAAGTTCTTTTGGTCAAATGTGAACACTTGCACTGACGATTTACCTATTTTGAGGCAGTACACGAGGCCTTCCAGCTGCTCGTCAACATCGTCCGCCAACGTGTCCAAAACAAAAATTGGTGGTGGTCGTCGTTCCTTTGGAGTAATTACTTTTTTTGGCGAAATCACTTTTCGACGGATTGCCGGAAGTAGCTGAACGGAGCCTAATAGGGCTGCGATCCTGGACGCGGTAATTAGCGTGTAATAATTTCGGGTCGAATCCTTTGGCGCACACACTCCCCGGCGCGATGGCGGACGACGCGGCGTTGGTTTGTTTACCTTTTTGCACACGGCCGGTAGACGAACTTCGCGGGTTTTTCGAGGCCGCACTCGAACTGCCACGGCCACGGCCGGCCCTTGGCATGCTGGTGGAGCAAACTCGCGGCTAATCACGGTAAATTACGGCGAATAAATTCGAAAAAACGATGGAGCACTGAGCACTTGACTGCTGCTTGCACTCGTGCGTACACGGAGGTGTAGTTAAACACTTATCTTAACGGCAAATCGACATTGTCGTGCTATTTTGTCGCACGTCGCTTTTTGACGTTCCGAGAAAAACGCACACAATGTAAACAATAACAAACACGTTTTGTTTGGTTGCCCATTATGTGCATTGTCCCTAAGTTTGGTTGAATTTGGTTGCCGGAGTCCTGAGCTATAATTACAAATGTTTACGGTAGTCGGGCATGTACGTGTGTCAAACGCGTTCTGACCTGAAATCCCGTTGGCCATTTGTCGCACTTACAGCAATGTGGAGGGTGTGTCAAGATAGCACGACAAGAATGAAACTTCTTTCATACGAAAAGTGACAAAAATGCACGGAGTTTTCACGGAGATTTTTGGGGATCTGTGAAGGTCAAAAGGTGAGGCGTTGTGGGCTGCACAAAATTAAGGTCTTAACTCAATTTGGCCCGAAATTCTAGGCCGACAAGATAGCAGGACAACGACAACGACGACGAAATAATAAGCAGGGAAAAAAACGCTTCAATAAAAATACTCTTCGATTTTTTTTATTGCAAAATGTTGTATTCAACTCGTTGCAATACTTGTACTTATATTTTATATTGGAATTTACGAATCATGCTGAAAAAAATGCTGTTAAAAATCGTAAGATTTCCAACTTAGGCACATAGAATCGAATCGACCAAACCTCACGACAATAACTTGTTGATCACGTACTACCGTTCCAAATTCTTCAGTAGCACGCAATCCATCACCTCGTTTAACCCCAGACCGGTACCACACTCGACCTTTCTCGTCCGCGGGCCACACGTTCCATAATTACCCGCCGCTGACCGTAATAATGAATAATTGTCAGTCAGTCATTCTGCCGACTGCCACCGCACAACGACTCCCTTTGATAAGAGCATGAAAAATGGTGGGAATCCAAATTAGCCTACATATCGTAATACATCTTCATGACCGGTTCGACTCACCTCTACCGAGCGGGTGGGTGACATCATTTGACCATTGATGTCATTCTCGCGGGGGTAGCCCCAGCAGAGGTTGCATTTTTTTTTGTCGGTGTAATTTGTCCAAGACCTGGCACTGAGGATTCCGTTGATGATCGTACGACCGCCGTCTGACGCGTGTCCGACCTTCTAGGAAATGGGGTTAAATGATGTTGCGGAGAGCAAAAAAAAGTCCAGTTTGGACGCACCGGAAGTTGTTGAGGTGTGAGCCCAGGTGACGGGACCAGTTCCGATGGAGTTGGAGTCGTGAATAATTTATGGTGACGTGGGACACAAGGCTGGTCATTGTGTGGTCACGTGGCTCACTGTCTGTCAAATTGGATGTGTAGCATCGTTAGTTTCTTTTTTGTTGAGCGATTATAACTATTATTTAAGGTGAACTTCAAAGGGGTAAAAATTGAGGTGAGAATAATTCGTATTGCAAGTACAAATTATTACAGATTTTCTCAGAGGTGGTCGTACATTTTGAAACATTTTTCTCCTTACAGGAATACATGTTTTGATCTCTCCTTATCGTGAAATATTACTGACCAGCCAATTTTTCATTGAGGCATAAAACAACCAGCAGTCTTTCACTTACCAATACCTAACCAAAAACATCAAATGAACTAAACTATATTGCAATTACGAGACAGATTGCCCCAGAAATTTCCTTCTTCTATTTCACCCTGGTTTCATCCCAATCGTTTCCGGATATACCTTTTCCATATCCCATAAGAAAAAAAGGAATCACGGAAACCCAGAAGGCTTTTGCCAATCCCAGTGTAAATAAAATAAAATAATACACCTTCATTATTTTCGTTTTATTGTATGAAATTTGTCGGTGGTTTGTTACCCTCATTTCCCTTCATGCATTCTCCCCAGATTCATTCACTTTCGCATTCGCATACATATGTTGCCTCTATGTCAGAGCGATATTGAGCATTACGAATTCAGTGTAGTAGAACAAGGTGATAGGAGAAGGGTGAAATAAAAAATAAATATTTTTTGGCATTTCTGAAATGTTCTCACTTAAAATAATAAAATTGAAAAATGTAATCTCTTTTTAAATAATTAAAAAAGATTAAGTTTGTACCTCTACCCAACCATCTTGCTCCTTTTTGCTAGCTGGTTGAATGAATAAGGGTGAAATCGTTGTCGTCGCTGAGAAAGAGGGATAAACAGTGCAGCCGCAGGGCCTAATGTTACAACGTGAAAAAAGGGCATAAATATGTAGCAGCAGCTTACGTCATGTGAAATTATGTCTACCTTCCTGTGCCGCTGAAAAGAAGAAGCTCATAACCTAATCATGAAGATGGAGGAAATTAAATATTATAATTTCATGACATCGTGAGAGCTGCATGGCGATGAACATACCTAACCTTACCTTCAAACTGCGACTTAGCGTTCTCAAAATTCTTAAAATGAGCTATTCTCTAAGTTTTCGTAAATCGATTTTTATGCAACGTGGCACGGTTTGTCAATTTAGAACTTTACAAAATTAAGCATATTTTGTGTCAAAACCTAGCCTCATTTTTACAACAAGGATTTCAAAGTACCCACGAAACAACAAAATCTCTAGCGACCTCATCAACTTTAACTCATGATAATTTCATGCAAGAATACATTTCACAAAACCTTTTCTCTCTCTCGCTTCTTTTTATTTCAGCAAAAGCACCTTTCCGAAATCATCTCTGCACAGGTGAATGTTGCGGCTGGGCATTTCAAAAAGGAAAGAAAATAAACAAACCACTTCCCACGTTTTTCCCCAGCAGCACAACCTGGACGGACAGGATGTTGTTGCGAGTGAGTTTTGGACGGAATCCTTGGAGGCGGCGGCCGGATGCGTCATACCTGGCAAACCAAAAGACAGCCATCAGCACCAGCATCCAGTTTCGGCTAAATAAAACAAAACAAAAATAAACGGCTAAAAGAGAGTTTTCGCAGTGTGTTTATTTTTTAACCTGGCCATGGTCTTCGTTTTCTACATACACGAATGGTATTCCGGGTCTATAGGACCCAGAAATGTTTTCGGCTGCCAAAATTCGAGATTGTAACCGATTTTGGATGTCTTGGCCGCAAATGAAAGGCTAGGATATCTACTTTCTGAATCCGACCGGCAGAACCGGTTTTGGACACCGTGGCCACCGGGAACCTGCTATAACCGAAAAAAGTCCTTTTTGAGGCCCCTACTTTGAGGACCTGTATCTCCGAAACGATTGCACATAGCAGGTTGCTTCCGGTTGCATTCGACAGATAATAACCTGAATTTTAAGCCCCAGAAAAAATAATTGGTCCTTAGTGGCCACCGGTTCCGGTAACCCGGAACTTCCGGAAAACTTGATTTTTGCAGTTTTTGACATAAAACCGTCACACGGACCAGTCTTTTGAAACGGATTATTTTGCAAACCATTGCAGAAGGATACTACATACTACCCCTGACTGTTTGGTATCGGTTCTGGCCAACTGTGGCCAATCCGGAACCGGTTCCAGGGTACCACTAAAACGGTTCCAATAATTGTCACGCTAGAAACCCGTCACGTTGCAAATCAAACTTCATGAAATTGCATGTTATGACCATCTGAGGTCATGCCGATGTCCTCTGACCCATCCTGGTCACTCCGGAACCGGTTACCGGTGGCCACTGGGGGACACTATCGGAATATGCAATGAATCCTATCATCCGACGTATCAAACTGCATGAAATTGAAAGTTATGACTATCTGAGGTCATGCCGATGTCCTCTGACCCAACCTGGTCACTCCGGAACCGGTTACCGGTGGCCACTGGGGGACACTATCGGAATATGCAATGAAACCTATCATCCGACGTATCAAACTTCATGAAATTGAAAGTTATGACCATCTGAGGTCATGCCGATGTCCTCTGACCCAACCTGGTCACTCCGGAACCGGTTACCGGTGGCCACTGGGGGACACTATCGGAATATGCAATGAAACCTATCATCCGACGTATCAAACTTCATGAAATTGAAAGTTATGACCATCTGAGGCCATGCCGATGTCCTCTGACCCATCCTGGTCACTCCGGAACCGGTTACCGGTGGCCACTGGGGGACACTATCGGAATATGCAACGAACCCTATCATCCGACGTATCAAACTTCATGAAATTGAAAGTTATGACCATCTGAGGTGATGCCGATGTCTTCTGACCTAACCTGGTCCGGAATCGGTTTTCGATGGAACCGGTTACCGGTGGCCACTTGGGGACACTATCGGAATATGCAATGAACCCTATCATCCAACGTGTCAAACTTCATGAAATTGAAAGTTATGATCATCTGGGATCAAGACAATGTCCTCTGACCCAACCTGGTCACTCCGGAACCGGTTACCCGTGGCCACTTGGTGACACTCTCTGATTATGTAATAAACCCTTTCATCCGACGTATCAAACATCATGAAATTGAACATTCTTACCATCTGAGGTCATGCTAACGTCCTTTGAACTTATCTGGTCACTTCGGAATCGGTTTCCGATGACCACTTGGGGACACTTGTGGAATATACTAGAAACCCTATCATCCGATATATCAAACTTCATAAAATTGAAAACTATTGCTATCCCAGGCTATGCCAACATCTGTATTCTTCTATATCGCAATAAAATGCTTGAGGACAGTTTACATGTAGGTTCTGATACACAGCAAAAAATAGGTGAATTTTGGAATGTTGAAAATTCGGATAACCACTTGTTTGAGTAATTTTACCGAAAAAATGTGTAAAAATGTGAACCTAATGAAAATTCACCAGAAACTGATGTAAAATCTCCAATTCCTCATGTAATATTACACATATTTTTGACACAAAATCTTTCACCATTTTCTGATTACTATAGTTTGTAATCTGGCTATCAATATCAAATTTTTTTTTTCACAATGGGCAATTGTGTTAAGCTCACTGCGACCACCTAAGAAGGCTATCTTTTGTAATGTACCCTGGATTCTGTCCATACTACAAATTACTCGTATCCATGGGATCGGTAGACGAGGGGTTATTTTGCAGATATGGTTTATCCATTTATCCGGCAGAGTAAATGTGCCGAGCTTTCTAGCTCAGTTAAACAAAAACGACAGAAGTTGTTAGGCCCCATGCCGATTTTGTGCAGGTGATATCTATCAGGACAATGTCCTGTTAGAAGCCCTGCGAGTATTCGTAGTTCCCTATGGTTTAAGCCAAGAAGTTTCTTGGTAATTGAAGGACTTGGAGTGATAAAAGTTCACGCTTGTCTCAATCCACGCATCTCGCCCCAGATTTAAGCGATTTGCGATTGTCCTCAATTCGTCACTTGTGTGCTATCTTGTGATACGTCTGCTGTAAAAAGATAGGAGATAGATAGCACACAAGAGACGAAATAGTTATTTCTTGCTTCACGGCACTTATTGAGATTCCAAGGAACGGCTCGGGATCCACGAATATGTTTGATAAGCCTTGTCTGGCAAGTTCATCAGCCATTTCAATGCCTTCAATGCCGCAGTGCCCTGGTACCCAAAACAACATCACTCTGTTATGCCGAGTAGCAAGTTCCAAACATGTTTGGATTTGCATTTAGAGGATTTTCGCCAATAGTGCAGTTTAGCTATCCGAGAAAATACCGATTTTTGCGTGTCTATAATATCTAAAATATCAAAATCAAAGGTTAGATGAAAGAGTTTCTGCACCCAAATCTCGGCAACACTCGGTTTGAGAGAAAGACGGCCGCATGAAGTTTGATATGTCGGACGATAGAGTTTCTATTCCGCATATTCCACAAGTGTACACCAGTGGCCACCGGTAACCGATTCCAAAAGCCAGATAGAGTTAGGGGATGTTAGCGTAATTACCTTAGATGTAATATTGTTTAATTTCATGTTGTTCGATATGCCGTCATTGCATATTACGATAATGTTCCCCAAAAACCCACTGGTAACCGGTCCCGGAGTGGCCCTCAGTGGCCATAGGTAACCGGTTCCAAATTGATCAGGTAAGGTTAGTTGAAGACGGCATAACCATGGATAGTAATAATTTTCAATTCTATGAAGTTTGATATTTCTGATGATAGGGTTCCTAACATATTCCACAAATGTCCCCAAGTGGCCATCGGAAACCGACTCCGAAGTGACCAGATAAGTTCAAAGAACGTTAGCATGACCTCAGATGGTCATAACTTTCAATTTCATGAAGTTTGATACGTTGGATGATAGGGTTTATTACATACTCAGAGAGTGTCACCAAGTGGCCACCGGTAACCGATTCTGGAGTGACCAGATAAGTTCAAAGGACGTTAGCATGACCTCAGATGGTAAGAATGTTCAATTTCATGAAGTTTGATACGTCGGATGATAGGGTTCATTGCATATTCCGATAGTGTCCCCCAGTGGCCACCGGTGACCGGTTCCGGAGTGATCAGGTTAGGTTATAAGACATCGGCATGACCTCAGATGGTCATAACTTGCAATTTCATGAAGTTTGATACGTCGGATGATAGGGTTCATTGCATATTCCGATAGTGTCCCTCAGTGGCCACCAGTAACCGGTTCCGGAGTGACCAGGATGGGTCAGAGGACATCGGCATGATCTCAGATGATCATAACTTTCAATTTCATGAAGTTTGATACGTCGGATGATAGGATTCATTGCATATTCCGATAGTGTCCCCCAGTGGCCACCGGTAACCGGTTCCGGAGTGACCAGGTTGGGTCAGGAGACATCGGCATGACCTCAGATAGTCATAACTTTCAATTTCATGAAGTTTGATACGTCGTATGATAGGTTTCATTGCATATTCCGATAGTGTCCCCCAGTGGCCACCGGTAACCGGTTCCGGAGTGACCAGGTTGGGTCAGGGGACATCGGCATGACCTCAGATGGTCATAACTTTCAATTTCATGAAGTTTGATACGTCGGATGATAGGGTTCATTGCATATTCCGATAGTGTCCCCCAGTGGCCACCGGTAACCGGTTCCGGAGTGACCAGGATGGGTCAGAGGACATCGGCATGACCTCAGATGGTCATAACATGCAATTTCATGAAGTTTGATATGCAACATGACGGGTTTCTAGCGTGACAATTATTGGAACCGTTTTAGTGGTACCCTGGAACCGGTTCCGGATTGGACACAGTTGGCCAGAACCGATACCAAACAGTCAGGGGTAGTATGTAGTATCCTTCTGCAATGGTTTGCAAAATAATCCGTTTCAAAAGACTGGTCCGTGTGACGGTTTTATGTCAAAAACTGCAAAAATCAAGTTTTCCGGAAGTTCCGGGTTACCGGAACCGGTGGCCACTAAGGACCAATTATTTTTTCTGGGGCTTAAAATTCAGGTTATTATCTGTCGAATGCAACCGGAAGCAACCTGCTATGTGCAATCGTTTCGGAGATACAGGTCCTCAAAGTAGGGGCCTCAAAAAGGACTTTTTTCGGTTATAGCAGGTTCCCGGTGGCCACGGTGTCCAAAACCGGTTCTGCCGGTCGGATTCAGAAAGTAGATATCCTAGCCTTTCATTTGCGGCCAAGACATCCAAAATCGGTTACAATCTCGAATTTTGGCAGCCGAAAACATTTCTGGGTCCTATAGACCCGGAATACCATTGGTGTCAGTTTTTTTTTGGTGGGCACTTCCGGTGGCCTCCGGAAGTTCATTTTTGGCCAGAATGTGTGTCTTAGTAAGATACACAAAGTCACAAAATTTCAGATCTCTAGGTGTTTTTGGTCAAAAGTTACAATTACTTTTATAGTGCTACTGGGTCCTATAGACCCGAAGACCATGCCCGGGTTAATTTCCCCTTTGCGTTGTGTTGAGCGAGCGAAAAAAAAAGTTATTTTTATGTTATAGAACAAAATGGGAAAAGTGTGCCGCCGTTTTTCTTTATTTAAATATTCACGAACTTGTGTGTTTTATTGTTTTCTTTCGAAATATAGAAATTGTACTTTTTTGCAAGTATCACGAAAGCCACTTCAATAGACATTAATATTTTATAAAAATAGAAAACAAATTCGAAGCATTTCACAAAGAACCCCCTAACAAATCATAGGAAAACAAGAAATCGGTTGCAGGTGCGAACTGCGAAGACATCGCCATCGATGGTGGTGGTCCTTTGGACGACGCAGCTAGGACTTGGCGGCTTCGCTTCAATCACGGACTTCACAGGCGGAATGCTGCCTGCTTTTTATTGTACCTCTTTCGTCCAGCTTTTTTTATTTGTGGAACCTTTCTCGAGAGAGTGTCCCGAGTAGGGGTCACTTTTGGAATATTAATTCGGGAGGAAACGTTTCGGGCCGCGTTTACTACTTGACAAAATACTTGACCAATTCGTGAGGATGTGAGGAAAATTTTGGGAGATCTTTTGCTTTCAGATCTTTGCCGACCTGCGAGGACCACACGTGATGGGTTGTTGTTTATTTGAATCAAATTTTGAACAGGTTAAAAGCAAAAAAAAAATGAAACAAAATCTATAAAACGATTGAACAAATCTAGAGTTTTATTTAAAAAGGTCCTATTAAAAAAAGAAACTTCAAAGCTTTAAAAAAACTCAAAAATTTTGTATAAATGTTTAAACTATCATTATCATTATCATTATCATTATCATTATCATTATCATTATCATTATCATTATCATTATCATTATCATTATCATTATCATTATCATTATCATTATCATTATCATTATCATTATCATTATCATTATCATTATCATTATCATTATCATTATCATTATCATTATCATTATCATTATCATTATCATTATCATTATCATTATCATTATCATTATCATTATCATTATCATTATCATTATCATTATCATTATCATTATCATTATCATTATCATTATCATTATCATTATCATTATCATTATCATTATCATTATCATTATCATTATCATTATCATTATCATTATCATTATCATTATCATTATCATTATCATTATCATTATCATTATCATTATCATTATCATTATCATTATCATTATCATTATCATTATCATTATCATTATCATTATCATTATCATTATCATTATCATTATCATTATCATTATCATTATCATTATCATTATCATTATCATTATCATTATCATTATCATTATCATTATCATTATCATTATCATTATCATTATCATTATCATTATCATTATCATTATCATTATCATTATCATTATCATTATCATTATCATTATCATTATCATTATCATTATCATTATCATTATCATTATCATTATCATTATCATTATCATTATCATTATCATTATCATTATCATTATCATTATCATTATCATTATCATTATCATTATCATTATCATTATCATTATCATTATCATTATCATTATCATTATCATTATCATTATCATTATCATTATCATTATCATTATCATTATCATTATCATTATCATTATCATTATCATTATCATTATCATTATCATTATCATTATCATTATCATTATCATTATCATTATCATTATCATTATCATTATCATTATTCGGCAGAAAACTTGTTGTTTTTTAATGTTTTTTGTTTTTTGTTTTTTGTTTTTTGTTTTTTGTTTTTTGTTTTTTGTTTTTTGTTTTTTGTTTTTTGTTTTTTGTTTTTTGTTTTTTGTTTTTTGTTTTTTGTTTTTTGTTTTTTGTTTTTTGTTTTTTGTTTTTTGTTTTTTGTTTTTTGTTTTTTGTTTTTTGTTTTTTGTTTTTTGTTTTTTGTTTTTTGTTTTTTGTTTTTTGTTTTTTGTTTTTTGTTTTTTGTTTTTTGTTTTTTGTTTTTTGTTTTTTGTTTTTTGTTTTTTGTTTTTTGTTTTTTGTTTTTTGTTTTTTGTTTGTACACTTTTCTTTAACTTCAAATTAACATAAGGAATCATCCATAAACCACGTGGTCACTTTAGGAGGGGGGAAGGGGGTATGGCGTTTGTCCACGATCCATACAAAATTTATTTTTTGTATGGACACGAGGGGGGCTGGGGTAACAGATTCCCAAAAAAGTGTCCACGTGGTTTATGGATGGTCCCTAAACTGCCCGAAAGATTGCAGTTTTTGTGATACCATTTCAGAATTATTTAATATCGATCACTTTCTCTTAATAACTGCCTAATCAGCGAATTTCCCAACCCACAAAGTGATCCCGAAGACAAAAGACCAAGAAACTAATAAAATTCAGATTTGTTCCAACCAACTGTCAGCACTCAGTGCGCCCTTGGGCCACCCTCATCATCGTTCCTCCTCTCAGTTCTTCTATAATTTGGTTTCATCTATCCCTTCTTAACATCCCCTAAACGTTGTGTTGCAAGGGTTTTGTTTCGTCTGCTAGAAGGGTCCACCACCCACAGCCTCCCCTTCAGCGCTTTCTTCCAAACCTGCATAGGACCAAGTCGACGACGTGATAATCTTTTCATTTCAACAAATCACGTCCTTTTTCTCTCCCACTGTCTGACTCCACGGGGAATTATTGTGGCCCCTGGCGATAAGACTTCCCCTATTTTTGGCCAGGAAACACACACACATACCCAATATTGGCAATAACCGCTGGTTCTGCTGGTTCTTTCAAAACTTACAAGGGTGGGATTTTCCGGGGGAAGATGTGAAAAATGTTTGGAGATTTTCGGTGTAA
Source organism: Culex pipiens pallens (assembly GCF_016801865.2). NCBI lineage: Eukaryota > Metazoa > Arthropoda > Insecta > Diptera > Culicidae > Culex > Culex pipiens. The sequence goes on from NC_068937.1 coordinate 123,789,463, forward strand.
TTCTCAACCCAACGCTTTACACAGCGGGAAGAGAAATCAAAACTTTTCAACAACCCTGACCAAGAATGCTGTCCTGTTCCACTTGTTCACCGAAAACAGTTGCAGGCAAAAAGAAGGGGGGTGAACGGAAAACCGTTTTTCCACTCTCAAAAGAACGCAATCTCCTTTGCAACTGCTGACACACACGCGCTCAAGCAGTTTTCAAGTGGTTTTGCGATAAGCATAAGCGGCAGCATAAAAAAAAATGCGAGCATAAAACCGCAGGGCGAAGAATGTTGCCAACCTGCTACCACCCGACCCGAGCCTGATTGTGATTGTTGCAATTTCCCATGAATAATTGATCGGGCAGATTGCAATTAATTTGAATTGGGTCCTCGTGGGATTTTGGTTACATTTCTTGGCAGGTTGTGGGAAAAAAGGTGGGGTTTATGATTGAGGGAAACATGCGCTATGGGTAAGTGTGGTGAATCGTTGGAACAGGTTCATTGAGGGTAATTGCTTCCAATTGATCTCGTTATGCGACTGTGGTTATTTAAGTGGGCTTCTGGGTTGATGATTCGTGAGAACTCGCGCTCTGTTACAAAGGAAGTTACTTTTTTTTTCAAAGGAGCTGGAAACGAAATTTGTAGTCTTACTTAGAGAAAGAAATGTCGGCGGGCTTCCATAAAGAAAAAGAAGCGTAAATCAGGTAATTTAAACCCATTCAAATTAACCTGGCCATGGTCTTCGTTTTATACATACACGAATGGTATTCCGGGTCTATAGGACCCAGAAATGTTTTTGGCTGCCAAAATTCGAGATTGTAACCGATTTTGGATGTCATGGCCGCAAATGAAAGGCTAGGATGTCTACTTTCTGAATCTGACTGGCAGAACCGGTTTTGAACACCGTGGCCACTGGGAACCTGGCAGGTTGCTTCCGGTTGCATTCGACAGATAATATACTGAATTTTAAGCCCCAGAATATATAACACAGTCCAACAAGATTTTGTCTCTGAGACGAGTATATGTGTTCCTAGTAGAATTTTGCCTGCTGAATCCGAATCCGGGTCCAGAATTGCTCCAAATGGTCCCAATTTTGAGATACACCCGTTTGAAATGTTAGTTTAGGCCAAAATTAGCTACTTTGTCGACTATTTTACAAAATAACTATTGAATAAACATATAAACCAATACATGTATCTTAAAGTTCACGTTTTCCCCTTTCTGAAACACCCCTGGTTTTTAAAATTTGATTGTTTCTACGCATATTTATAGCCATTTTAAAATTATATTTTCAGTTGGTTCTAATTCAAGTTTTTCCAACTTGCATGCAAGTCAAATTCTAATTTTAAAATGGCTATAAATATGCGTAGAAACAATCAAATTTTAAAAACCAGGGGTGTTTCAGAAAGGGGAAAACGTGAACTTTAAGATACATGTATTGGTTTATTTGTTTATTCAATAGTTCTATTGTAAAATAGTCGACAAAGTAGCTAATTTTGGTCTAAACTAACATTTCAAACGGGTGTATCTCGAAATTGGGACCATTTGGAGCAATTCTGGACCCAGATTCGGATTCAGCAGGCAAAAATCTACTAGGAACACATATTCTCGTCTCAGAGACAAGAAACATTTGATTTGTTGTTGGTTGGTTATAATTGGTCCATAGTGACCAAAACTTGATTTTTGCAGTTTTTGACATAAAACCGTCACACGGACCAGTCTTTTGAAACGGATTATTTTGCAAATCATTGCAGAAGGATACTACATACTACCCCTGACTGTTTGGTATCGGTTCTGGCCAACTGTGGCGAATCCGGAACCGGTTCCTGGGTACCACTAAAACGGTTCCAATAATTGTCACGCTAGAAACCCGTCACGTTGCATATCAAACTTCATGAAAATGCATGTTATGACCATCTGAGTCAGAGAGACCAACTTGGTCACTCCGGAACCGGTTACCAGTGGCCACTGAGGGACACTATCGGGATATGCAATGAACCCTATCATCCGACGTATCAAACTTCATGAAATTGCAAGTTATGACCATCTGAGGTCATGTCGATGTCCCCTGACCCAACCTGGTCACTCCGAAACCGGCTACCGGTGGCCACTGAGGGACACTATCGGAATATGCAATGAACAAGCTAAAACTTTTAACACTCCAAGTCCTTCAATTACCAAGAAACTTCTTGGTTTAAACCATAGGGAACTACGAATTTTCGTAGGGCTTCTAACAGGACATTGTCCTGCTAGATATCACCTGCACAAAATCGGCATGGGGCCTACAACCACTGTCGTTTTTGTTTAACTGAGCTAGAAAGCTCGGCACATTTACTCTGCCGGATAAATGGATAAACCATGTCTGCAAAATAACCCCTCGTCATCCGGCATGATCTCAGATGGTCATAATTTGCAATTGCGCTCTATTACAAAGGAAGTTACTTTTTTTCTTTATTTGAAGGAGCTGGAAACAAAATTTCCATTTTTGAGTGATTAGTTAAGTTGTTAGATATGATTTTGGTGTAGTCTTACTAAGAGAAAGAAATGTCGGCGGGCTTCCATAAAGAAAACGGGACGTAAATCAGGTAAATCTGGTAATTTAAACCCATTCAAATAAAAAAAGTCTTTGATTGTCATTCCAAGATATTCATTTTGTTCACATTATTGATTTTTTTATATCTCAAAGAAAACAGATTGTAATAGCTTAAATTCTGTTGGAAGCCGGCTTTTATAAAATATAAACTTCCAAATTTGTGAGATTCATAGTAAACAGGATGTTATCATTCATTTTTCATAGATTTCATGGTTGATAAATGTATACTATTGTTTCAAGCAAATAAGTAAAACTAAGTTCTCCCATGTTCGGCTTTTTCAAGAAACTGTTCAATGTTTTGGAACAAAAGTGTGAATACATTTTTTTTCCATTCATTCAGCGATTCCACGTCAAACCAACAGGATCCGGATCAAAAGTACTCCTATTTGGCTCATATTTAGTCAAAATAGTAAGGTGATTAGGGTGATCCTTGTCTAAATAGGGTGATAAAAATTGAGTTTTTTAACGAATTTCGCAAGAACCACATTTTTCACACAATGGATCATTCCTCTTTTTTGGCACCGCCCTCTTTTTAAAGATCTTCTATTGTTTTTCTTCTACTCACTACTTTGCAACTTTGAGGTAAGTTATTTGAACATTTTTGTATTTTGTAATCAAAAATAATGCTGTACCATCATCAGGGGTGATATTGGGTCTGGTAGGTAAGATTGGGTCATTAGGGTGCCCAGAATATGGGACTTGTAAATTTTGGGCGAAACTTTCTCAAAACTTCGCTCCACAAGCTGAGTATTGTTTTTTTTTAAATATTTTAGGACTCTGGGCCAAATATGAGCAAAATCGGTCAATATTTAACCATTGATACTCGAGGGTGAAGTTTGTATGGAAAAAATCGAAAAAATGTATCAAAAACCCAATTTTCGTACGGGTTTGTCTGTAGGGCGCGCTACTTCCATCCAAATGTTCCCAAAAGTGAGATTCTTATTGAAAATGTAATGCCCTTCAACGTTGTAGACATACCAAAGCTGTAAAACTCAATCCTGAAAAGTTATTAGCGATTTAAAAATGTCATTTTTGTATGAAATTTTTTTTACCAACTTTAGGCTCAAGTATCAATAGGTTAATCTCAACCAATTTCGCCCAAAATTTACACAGATGCTTAAGATAACCCAAAAAACCGTTTTCCGCTAGTGGAGCAGTAGGGCATTTATTTGATCAGCACTCTTAAAAACCAATACACTGATATAAAAATACACGTGATTTATATGAGATTTTTAGGTTTTAAAGTCGATTTAAAAAAAAAAGAGTAAGGCGTTGCAAAAAGTTTCACGATAGACAGCAAATCCATTTGAAAAGAGCATAAACAGAAAAAAAAATTCTCCGACCAGGTTCAATTTTTTTCTGAGGGATCCTTGGCAAAAATAATTAGACCCGTATTTTTTTTTTGTTTGGCCATAAAGGTGACCAACACCAAATGGTCATTTTCGTTATTTTTAGCAAAACCTCGTTTTTCAAAAAATCATAACTCCACGCCTTTTCAAACGATTTTAGTTGTTTTGAACGCGAATGACAGGTGATAAGTTGGTCTTTTTAGGAAAAATAGTCTAAAGATAGAAAAATCTAGCCAAGCAGAGGTATAATTTTTTGAAAATAGAAACTGGGTTTTTCGATGCGTCGCGCGAAAATATGTAAAAAAAGGCGAAAACGAAAAAAAAACATTTTTTTACTGAAACTGCGATAACAAACATGTTTTGTTACCAAAACATTCGTAATAAAAAGCCGCAACATTTTGTACCCAAACGTGTATAGGTCTTCGCTGAAACTTTAAAGTAGTTTCAGTGAAAATAGTTGATTTTTCCCGTTTTCGTCATTTTTTCCCAGTTTTTATTTTCAAAAAATCATATCTCGGAATCCTGTTAATGAACACACGGAGAGACCGGCCGGGGCAAATCTAAGAAAATCTTGGTTAATTTAACTAAAAGTATGGGTTAATTTTTTAAACAGCTTTTTTTCAACAATCATTTGTTGATTTTGTTAACCCGAAATTGCTGACCACCAGTAACTAAAATTAACAAAAAAAAATAGTTGGAATTGCCATTTTTGTTGGTTAAATGGCCGAAAAAATTCTAGCAGTCGACTGCTAGAATATTTTTTTCAGAAAATTAACTAAAAATTTCTTGTTTTCAGCTGAAATATTGTGGAAAATTCTGTTAAAAACTGGCTGGAACATATTTTTCAACTATTTTTCAACAATTTTTTTCGTTGTATCAACCGAAATATTTTTGCATGGAGTAAATTATTAGTGGTTTGTAACAAAACATTTCTTAATTAGACATAATTTATGCAAGTGTTGATATATATTTTCTTTAATTATCTAACGATATAGGCTGGGCCGATTTTCTAGCTATATTTTAACTAATGCCTTACTTGAATACAAAAAAATATTCGTACATGTAGTCAATAATTAGCTGTTGTTAGCAATATTTTTATTGAATTTGCAGTAAATTTTATAATAATGCCTCACAAATTAATGCTGAGTTTTTTTATTTTCGCATTTATTCTGCCTAAAAATTTAACGTTTTGTACTAATTTGTTTTTTTTTGCATTAAGTTGTTAAATTACTGTTAAAAAGCATCAAAACAATTTTTTTTAACTGTTGTTATAAAACATGTAAAGTTTGACTAATGTTTAAAAAAATTACATTGCATTTATCTAAAAAAATAAAATAAAAAAGCATATTACAAATTTCTCGTTAATTCCTTAAAAATAGAAACCGAGCAAAATTTTCACCAAATTTTAAGCTTAAATTTGTATTATGTTGTATAAAATTAAGTGTTGTATTCACTTACCATGACTGTGAAATCATCCGATAAGTCATCATCATCTACAACGGTCTCAGGACACATAATTTTCCAAAGTGAACCTTTTGCTGCAAATAGACATTTGGAATTTATTAGTAATTTAATACAAAATTCTTAATTTCGGCTATAACATGAAAAAAGGAACGTAAATAAATGTAATTATAGTGAGGAAAGAAGAAATATCAATAATGCTACTTACCAAGCTTGCATTAATTTAACAATTACTTTTGGCAACACACTTTTACTACATTTGATTTAATTTATATAACGTACTCCGAATCCTGAAAAAAATATGTTGAGTTTAACTTACCAGTTTATTGAGCAGTCGTATTGCAACAAAACTTTCAAGATAATAATTATCTTCTTTTATATATTTTATATATTTTTATTTTTTGATATTTTACTTCATCTCTATTTTTTTATGTTGTCATATGTACGCATTTCTATGTATTTTATAATTGAAGATTCTGAAAAAAAGAGTGGTTCATTAAGATTTTATCCGTCGTAAGAACGAAGATTTTTAATGATTCAGTTTTCTAATAAGAACCACGTAAGATATTGCGGGTATCAGGATTAATTATCATTCCGCTGCGATCGTATCCCGCCGTTGCGGAAATCGCAGAGGTCCCTTAGTAGGCTCAATTGTTGGCAAGTCCGATCAACATGCTTGATTTCATATCTTAAAAAGTCACGTGGTTGGTAAAAATCTGAAATAAGCAGAGCATGCTCGGAAAGCCATGCTGGTTTTTGGTATCCTGAAATGACACGTGGTCGTGAAATGCGTTGCGCTAATCAAAGTGCGCTTTATAGTCGCAGCCAACCTACAGTTCAGAACAGACCGCCGCACTTTGCGCAGTAGCCAGACTGACGCTCTCTAGAACCGCAGAATGTTAAAATATCTTGCCAAGGATAATAAATTATTGTGCAAAAATAAACCCATACTTACTTGGATTAACCAACATTTTGTTAAATTTGCCCGGGCTGCTCTATCCGTTAAGAGTTGGCCCGCATCTCCCTTCTACTGCCCTCTCTTTCCATCAAACATTCTTATAACGTGTTCAACTCACTCGCATTAGAGGTCCTCATGGCGAAGGTCGTCCTCTTGCTCTTCATAGTTTATCACCTGCAAAGAAATCATCAACAAACCTACTCACCAATTGCACCTCCCCAGTTGCAACACTTTGATTTGCCACTTCAACATTAGCCAAATAGTGTAATTTTCACCTTTCACATCCTCTTACTTCACAATTAACAACACAAACTCAACAAATCGACCGCTCTCGTTCGGATCCAGACTTCAAATGACAGACGTAAACAAACCCAAGTTCATCTTTTAAATATTCAACCAATTGTTAATTATATTCAACAGAAAAAAATCTTGATTTTTCTAAAACCAAAGCTAACAGTCGAGCACGTTCATTCGAGTTCGGGAAATCTGTTAGCTTTTTGCCTTTAGCATTTTCAACAAACAGGTTATTAAATTAATACTGAATTTTGGTTAATTTAACTGAAAATTGGCAGTGACAAGTACGTTTTTGTTAAAATTTACGAAAGTAAAATCAACAATTTTAATTGTTAAAATTTCTGGGCACAGTCTCTCCGTGCACCTTCCATTTTTTGAGTATGTAAAGAAAAATTGTCCAAGGAATTCGAAAAAAATATATTCAGGCTCTTTGGTCCAGACACCGTAAAAACGGCGTCAAATCTGAAAGAGTTACTTCTCGCCATTAATTTTGAAGATTTGTTTTGCAAACTTAAAGGGCTTAGGGGGAAGGGTTTCAATGGACAGAATGAGCTCGAATTTGGAATTTTGCCTAGCATTGGGTCAATCTTTGATTTAGGGGGAAGTACCGAGGGGTACTTGGATTCGAACCACCCGTCTAAATCCTAAAATTAATATCAATGTAGAAACGAACAAATCATAATCTAATCACTTCACCAACTTGCTGAACCCCTTTATTTTCGCTGTTTGTCAGCAATATTTTCGGTTCAAGTATTTCATCGCTTTCATAGCAATCCATCTCAGGACCTGATACCAGTTAGAAGTGAACCTCGGAGTCGGTGTAGTAAAAATATGGCTCATAATACATTTCACTCGCCAAACTTTGAAGGATAGACAAACATGGTCCGAAAATTTAATCAAATAAATGCGAAATCGGTCCGGCTAACCATGCATCAAACCAAGTCATGCCCGGCTCGGATCAGAATAAGTTTTAGTCCGGCGTCGATTTTTTGGCACAGCTCAAGATAGTTTGAAACGGGTAAAGACAGGAATGTTAAAATAGTTTTTTTTTTTATTATTCATTACTATTGAATAAATAAAGAGTTTGTCTTATTTCTATAAAACTTTTTTTTCATGAAAAAAATTAAGCTGGTCAAACTTGCCTGCGCCTACCCTAAACCGACTTGGGTTTCTTCATTAGGCTGATGTGGTGGGCTCGGGGGATTTTCCGTGGGAATCTGAGTACTTTGGCAAACAACTGGACAAATACTGACCGACCGATGTGCGATTTTCGACGAAGGTCCTGTTTCGCTGGCCACCGCACTATACTTGCGGTCAACATCGTTGCTAATTGCCACCGATCCATAACGTAATTGATGCGGATTTGACGTTAAGCTGGAGCGGCAATCAGTGGGATTGCCCAGCGATGAATGGATCGAATTAGTTTGTATACAAATTGGAGGGATATTTTTTTAGGAATGCCATTTGAAACATGGATCTCGGGAACAAATTTCGAGGGTGTTTTTTGAATTAAACATTTAATCAAATTGTCCTTAATTCCCGTCATAAGAAAACCTGATAAAATGGTACTTGTCTAACAGATGACGCTCCCAGAACCAGCGACCAAACCCGTGTACCACTGTTTTCTCACATTTAGATACGCTGCTCTCCAGTTCGGTTCAATCCGTTCCGACTTGAGAAATTAATGAATGAAAGGTGTCATTCAATCCATCCCCGGGCCCAAACACTGATTTACACAAACGTTGACAAGACCCACTGCTGCGCCGCTTTGGTCCATTAGTGCGATCCCACCCATTAATCACAACACCTCTTAGTCAGAGACCAGAAGCTGCTGACCCGAGATCCATCCGTCAGAAAAACCCTTGCTCGCCGAATGCACCCAGTGTAGTTTATGGTCCCACTCATAAATCCGTCGTCGTCGTCGTCGCGATGCATTTTTCGTTTGATCGTGGACCGCTCCACCCGTGAATGAAGACATTTATAGACCCTTCTCAATATCTGATGCTACCCTTTTGTAGCTATGCGTAATTTGGTGGCGCGCAAATTAACGCGCGGACGGGATGGCTTTATTGGACCAGAGGCCAATAAAGTCGATTAGCGCGAAGTTGTGAAAATGTTTTTGTCCCGGAGAGATGGGACCACCCTGACGCAGGGTTGATCGATCGCGCAAGTAACTTGAGATCTGTGGGGATGGGCCCACAAAAGTACAAATCCACCAGACAGCTTTTCTAATGGCCTAATATTCGACGACCTTTCTAAAAGTAAGGGATTGGCTGATGGCGCTCAAAACTGGAGAACTAAAACTGGTATGGGTACAGGAAGAGTGGATGAGGATATCAAATTTCAAGATTCAGGGATGGCCTGCGTGGTTTAGGGTTTTGCGGGATTGCTGAAGGACGGGAAAATAGGGGACTGAGTTGTGTCTCAAATGGCAAAAAGAGGGCTTGTCTTAAAGTGGAAGGCACTGAAAAAAGGGCGCGTAAAAATGGCGTTACAGCTGCGATGATGATGATCATTGAGTGATTTTTAAGAAATAGAACTTCTGCAAAAGACGTTGAATAATATGATCAGTGATAATAAGAAAAACGAAAATAAACTAAAAGGCAAAATTGAGACTCATTCCATTTTTCCCCCAGGTATAAGGTACAATTGTTACCAACTAACTAAGTAAAAAAAAAAATTATGGATATCAAATGTTAATCCAGTGGTCCTAAATTTAAAATTTGTAAATGGATTTACAAGACTTTCTTTAAACCGTACAAATAAGCATACATTGTATTCTTAATTATTTACAATCAATTCTAAACGCTTTTTTTTCATTTAAAATTTAAATTTTAATCAATTCTTTTGCTCTCTCGAATTTTGAGGAGTTATCGAAAGGGTGAGGGGGAATAACTTGAATTAAGGTTAGAAATGACCTAACGCTAATACGAATAGTTTCACCGTCTTATGAAAAAAATCAAATAATTTGTTTCATCAGTTATCTATTTTTTTGAAATTAATCTCATCTTATTCTTCCTCTGTAATAATATGAAAATGGATCGAATCGAAAAACGGACTACATTATCAATTTTGCTAAGCAGTTAAATTTAATTTTGAGAGTTAATGAAACAAATTCAATACTACCTTCAGATTTATTGGCATTTTCAGAACAACATTTTTCTTAGTACCTCAATATGAACTCTGCCTTATCTCCTTTTTATTTTTTTGTAGCGTTTTTTCGAGTTTAAAGTCTTAAATCAAAGTAGGCTTCTCACCAGGGTCCCAGGGTCACCAGGGACGTCAAAAACAATGCACAGTGGGATAAAAACGGGAAAAGGCGATTACGTACACATCTCGGAACGCGGCTGGTTCCCCAAGTTCAGCCAGTACTTTTCTAGGAATCGATTGAAGGGGGTTATCCTGGGTGGACCACGGGGTACCCAGAGATATGGCCGGATTTTCACCGGAACTTTTATTCCGACAATTAAAAAAAAACCCCTGAGGCCAAATATCAACGAAAAATTTCGCTCTTGACCAGATATGACGTATAAAGATCCCCCAAGATAAGACAGAACAGAATTGGCCACAGGAACCATGTTCCGGGACCCCGGTGGAAGATTGACCAGGAAGATCCAATAGTTTTGGCAAATTGCATTTCAAACGTTATAATTTTAACAGAGTATGCATTTGTATTGAAAAATCATGAAGTTTGACACGCATCTTGTCCTTTTTTCTGAACCAAAGTGGCCAACTATTCCCCCGGGGCATCTAGAACTGGTCACAGTAGGTCAGAATTGATTATTTTACTAATTGGACACTAGTAGTAGGGTACTCTGTTGAAATCAGTTCGTTTGAAAATATGCAAAAATAACTGGACCTTCCTGGTCAATCTTCCACCGGGGTCCCAGAACGTGGTTCCTGTGGCAAATTCTGTACTGTCTCATCTTGGAGGATCTGTATAAGTCATATCTTTTCAAGAGCGAAATTTTTCGTTGATATTTGGCCACTGAGGATTTTTTTTTTAAATTGTCGGATTTAAAGTTCCGGTGAAATTGTGGCCATATCTCGGTTCCCCGTGGTCCACCCAGGATGAAACCCCCTTCAATCGATTCCCAGGACTTTTTTACATAAGAAAAGTCATAGCCGAACTTGGGGAACCATCCGCGTTCCGAGATGTGGACGTAATCGCATTTTGCCCGATTTTATCCCACTGTGCAATGGTCCAATAAACATTTCTATTTTTTTGCTTTGTTATTTTTTTTTTTCAATTCTCCTGAGAAAATTAAAATTTACTTTAAAGGATCTTTAAAAACTCTACTCTACTCCAACAACTAAAGGTTCAGATCGATCCGAAGAGCAAGAGCATTTCGTAAAACGGATCACGCTATCAGTACATGTTTCAAAAATATAAAAAGTCTTGAGAAATGTTATACCGGTAGAATTATTCGAATAAAAATTGAAATCCTATGAATGTCACCGTGGCTTACGGTACATAACATTTGTTTTAGATTTTTTTTTAATTATTATTTAATCAGACGTTTGAAGCAAGCCAGTCCTTTTAACTTAAAAAAAAATGCTGATTTGTGAGCAGTCATGCCATAAACTACCTTCGTCTAAAAAATCTACTTTTCATTTCAATATCAATAAGTTTGAAACATTTCCAATTTCGGAAATATTTCACGCAAGCATTTCGAAAAAGCTCCATTCCTACGGTTAAGCTCCACGACTGTTCGAATCAATGTGCTTCGGGGAACATTACGCACGATTTGCAAAGCATGACTTTCTCATTAGGAGATTCCATCGAATAATGTAACCGTGCTTGTTTTCACTCAAAGTTACGCTCAATTGAAAAGATATTTCGGAATGCGCAGTCTGTTCAATTTGCCTACACTCTGATTTGGCTGAGGCTCGAACCCAGTATGGGTGGATTGTAAGATGCTCGCAATACATTTTGCTTCATCAAACTGGAGATGAGCTTTCACTGAACAGTGGAAACATTTGTGCAGTTTCAAGGGCTTAACAGATGCAGCTTTCAGAAAAAGCTGAAGTGGTATGAATTTTCATACCTGTGTACAAAACATTTGTTTAATGAAATTCTTATTGGAATTGATTTGGGGGCAGTCGAAAAAACAGATAATTTTTATTTAATAAATTTTAACTTGAAAGTAAAATCATTGGGTTTTTCAAGTGAATAAAAATTTAATAATAAACGAACTTTGGTTTGTAACAAAACCATTTTTGTAAATAATTTTGAAAAAAAAAACTATCAAACATTTTAGTAAGTAAACAAAATGTTGCACACTTTTCGCAACAAGAGCGATTTTGCTCGATAAAGTTGTATAGTTTTATGTTTCTTGTTTAAATGCTGTCGCTTTCACAGCATTTATTCTACTCCAGAAGGGTAAGCTGTAAGCTTTTCAACATACTCTGCATAATTTTAGTAGAGACTTGAACCCTTGAAACCTCCTTGGGGGAGAAAGCGCAGCTTTGAGAAAACATACAAGCTTTCGGATAGGGGTGGAAAATAACACTTTATGCACGTTTCATGCCACCACCAGAAAGGAAGAGTGTGATGAGCCTTCTGTAATATTATGATTATTTTTTTTTTTGATAATTTTGTCGCGACTAAATTATTTATATATCCACCACTATACTCTAACTTTTATTGTTGTTCAAATTAAAATGTTATAACAGTTTTTTTGTTCTTCGAAAGAAAACAGTAATTGTAATAAATCAAAGCATAATTTAATTACAATAAAATTACAACATTTCATATTGAGCAAAATTAAGATTTAAATGACAGTTTGTACTCTCGTTTGATACTTCAAACATGATTTTAAACCTGAGATATTTAACAAATTGAATTGAAATCTGTTAATAATTTTAGATTTGATCAAATGCCAGTAAAGTATTGACCATATAATAATGAGTCCTGTAATAATAATCTGGATTGGTCCATGTTTCCAGAAAGAACAACTTTAGAAACTTTCTAGCAGCGCAGGCAGAACAATCCAGCAGGTAGAACCACGAACTAGATTCCAACAGTCTATCTCTTCAACAACAAGAACAAGAACTACCAGAAGAAAGAACAACAAGTAGAACCATCCAGGGCTGCCTGCTCTTACCTGGCCCAAATCCGTATTCAAGTACCTGACCGCCTCAAACACGCGGTATAAAGTGTACGGAAGTGTCCAAACCTGTCATCACTCGTTTGTTGCTGCAAAAGAGAAAGCAACCAGTTTGGATTCGTTAGTCGTACACGGTAGATCACGCACGATGTCTCCGTTGACGGCACTGTTGGTGGTGATTGTTACGTTAAACCAAGTCTGTTGCAATCAGCTGCGACTTCACACCGATCAGGAGGAGCAGGAGTTGTACAAGATTAGTGCCTGCGTTGCGAAATGCTTGGCACGAGGAGTGGAGCTAAAGGAGAAGTGCTACGAGCGGTGTTCGGAACCCGGAGTGCTGGATGGAGTTACGTTTGAACATCCGGATAAGGAGTTCCAGATTGAGTTGGTTTGTCGCGATAGTACAACGTTGATGGTTGACGTTCGGCAGCAGTTCGACGGTAATGCTACGAATGTCGTATACATTTACGTGATCAAAGTGAAAGAAGTGGACGCCTTGTTGAACAGTGGGTTGATCGTTTACGTCAGCAACAGTTCGGTAGTTCGAATCGAGAACCTGTTCCCGAATAAACCGTTCATCGTGTCTGCGACCATTCTCAGTTCAAGTGGTGAACTCATGACCGCACAAGAACATACACTTGAAACGCTTCCACTCGACTACCAACCGGGAGAGATCACCGAAATTAGTGTTGTAAGCTACAGTGCAAACTCCGACAATCCTTCTTTGCTGGACGCAATCATAGCATGGGAACCGTCCAGCGATCGTAGCTGTCATTATGAGGTTCTATGCTACGCCAATGAGTCCCCAGACTACCAGTTGCAGCAGGTTTACGTGGATCAAACCTCCAGTCTGTACCGTCACACGATCGAGTCGTTGCAGCTGAACGAAGAGTATGAGATCGCGATACGTGCAACGAATCCCCGTCATCCAACGTTCCAAAGCGAGCTCCACTGGACATCGTTCAGCACTCCCAGCTGTCTCGATTGGTACAACAGTGGAGACTTTTGCGACCCAGAAGCTGTTCAGAACATCCAGGTGGTAGCCAGCCGTTTATCTGAAGATCGCAGTTCAGCATTAGTTGGGATCAGCCGCATTTCCTCCCGGATTTCTACATGGTGAAGCTGTTCGATTTGGATCTAGGTGCCAACGACGAAACGGCCAACTCGGTCGAGCAAAATGTCAGTGGCACGCAGAGTCACCTTCTCATTGAGTCGTTTGAATTGAGTGGACCACAGTATGAGGTGATGATTACGGCTCACGCAAATAATCGATCGTCACCAGCGCAGAGTATCATCCGGGCGTTGAACGCTGGTCCTGTTGCGGCATTTGCCGATTGGAGCGGTCACTGGATACTGGCGATTGTGATTAGTGCGATCTTTTCACTTTGTTCGGTTAGTCTTGTGATTTGTCGAAAGATGCGTAACAAGGGAACTTTTCACGATCAGGACTCGGAATACGGTATCAAGCTGGAGCCGGTCAAGCAGCAGCAAGAGGCAGTCACCTCACTGCCAGCGTTCGACGACGCAATGGAGATCGAGTTCGAGCGGGTTCAACTTTTGGAAGTCCTTGGCGAAGGAGCATTCGGATTGGTCCGCAAGGGAACTCTCAACGGAACCGATGTCGCAGTCAAGATGCTCAAGGAGCACCCAAGCGTGCAGAACATCCAGGAGTTCCAGCAGGAGATCGATGTTATGAAATCCGTTGGATCTCACCCAAATGTGGTTGGCATTGTGGGTCACTTCACAGCACGTCCCAACGAAATGATGCTCCTTACGGAGTACTGTAGCGAAGGAAATCTGCTCAACTATTTGCGCAACGAGTGGCAAAAAATCATGAAGCAGAAGGAGATTAATGCCCTCCCGGAATATCTGGACTGCAAAACTCCGGGATTGGCCGAAATCAAACGACCGGAAAGCGTGTTCAACTTTGATACTTCCTTCGTCAACGAAAAGCGATCCCAAGAGTACAAAAACATCTGTCCGGAACCGATTGAAAACAAGCTGTACTCCCTGATAAACGAAGACGTCAACAACAACTCCACCAACCAGAACGCCGTGGACAACCAGTGCTACCAGCAATTAACCCCGCCTATCTCCAGCTCAGAACTGCTTGATTTCGCCAGCCAGATTGCAACCGGAATGGACTTTCTCGCTCGCAACAAGGTCGTGCATCGGGATTTGGCCGCACGGAACGTGCTCATCGGTGCCGGGCGGGTCGTCAAAATTTCCGACTTTGGTCTCAGTCGGGACGTGTACCAGGACAACCAATACCGCAAACGAGGTGCCGGCAAGCTGCCGATCAAGTGGCTTGCGCTGGAATCGCTGACACACCAAATGTACACGACGCAGAGTGACGTGTGGTCTTTCGGGATTCTGCTGTACGAGATCTGCACCCTCGGAGGGAATCCGTACCCGCATCTGGCGGCGAGTAGTTTGATTGCGGAACTTCGTCGGGGCTACCGGATGGAGAAACCTGCTGGGTGTGGGGATGAACTGTACGAGCTGATGCGATCCTGCTGGAGTGCAATGCCCGTTGAGAGGCCAAACTTTGGAGCGATTCGAGCGCGGCTGGAGAAGCTGTTGGCGAGCAGTTGCATGCGGGAACAAATCGATTTGGACGCGATCGGGGAAGACATGGTGCAGAATGTGGCGAGCTGTGAGCAGGGTTACTTGAATCCGATGGGATAATGGTGAATTGTTTTGGTTATAACTGTACATAGACTTAAATTAATAATATATTTAAATACAAACCCAAACAAACACAAACACTTTTCTCAAGCAATCAATATGAATATATTTCAAAATACAAACACTAAAAGGTGAATTTCACAAATCCATCACAGCAAACTCACAGTGCTCAGTTAAACTTGCAGCAACAAACAAACACCTCCCAGAGTCCACTTGGACGCCTTCTCCTTGCTCTTCAAATTGAAGGTCCACACGTAGGTCGGTCCGCGAATCCTGTAACGGAGCATATTTATCAAAACATTGAATTCTTTTCAAGAACTTTCAACAAACCTCGTCTTGTACACCGGACATTCGTAGATATTCTTCGTGTCCTGTTTGTCCTGCGTAATCGCCTTGATAAAAATGACCGGCATTTGTGGGAACAACTCCTTCAACCGCGAGCTCGCAATCGAACCAATGTTCGTGTCCCAGCGAGCTCCCTCCATGTACAGCCCGTTCACGTACGCTCCCTCCCTCGGTGGAGCGCTAATGTCCTCCTTGAACTTCTTCGTTACGTCACAGCTGAGGCACATCTTGTCCAGAGGCCACTCGTTCTTACGAGCCGTCTGCTGCATGATAGCCGTCAGGAAGCTCTGCGGATTGAAGAATCCGGCCAGCCACACCGACGAAGGCAGATTGAAGTCGTTGGACCACGCTTCCAGCTCCTTGATACGGATCGTCAGATCGGCAAACCAAGACTGAAGGCCAAACATCGACGGGTACGCCCGCTTGGTCCAGTTGTCGGGCACGTGATCGAAAAAGAGCGACGATTCCAGGTCTTCCATGTCCGATGTAATGGTCAGCTCGCCCTTGAGTCCCAGCATCAGTTCCCGCAGAGTACGCTTCATTTCCCGAACCAAAATGTTCATCCGCTCGCACTCTTGGAAGGCTACGATCACGAACGGCGTGCGATCTTCGACCCGCGCCATTAGTTCGGGCATGTTGAACTCCTCCGGCAGTTTGTCGCTAAACTCTTCGATGATGGACTTGACAACGTCTTCACGACTAACGCTAGATCCACTGGTCGCTCCCGAGTCACGCGGTTGCAACTCGAAAATGGTCTTGAAAAGCTGCTCCGAGAGGGTCGTAAGAAAGCCAATTTCAGCGTTCGGATGCAGTCCGTAGAGGTACGGGGACTCAACGGGCAGGTTGTCGTCAATGTAATTGTGATAGCCGACGTAATCCAAATTTGGTGGAGCTGGAAAGCCGATGCAGAGGTTCAAGTCTCCATCGACCAGTTCGGGCTGCATAAACTCTTCCAGGTAGGTCCGACAAAGCCGTCTATCCCAATCGTCGGTAATGTGTCCTCCGTACATAATCTCTCCAAAAAGGTAGCGCAAATCTTCCCACGGAACGCGATTGTTCGCTTCCAAGTAGTTGTACAGAACATACACGCTGATTGTCAGATCACCCACGTTGAACGGGTAGACCCGGTTCCAACCCTGCGGACCAAACTTCCTCCGTTCGGCGACTACGGCATGGAAGTAGCACAGTGCAAAGAGTATTGCCTTGAACTCCGCTTCCTTTCCACACTGTTCCAGCGTTTCCTGATTAAAATTGTCCAAAGATTTGTGAATGTTTGCCAGCATTCCCGTCGGCGGCTCATTTGTGATCTTGATCGCAGACTCCAAGATTCCCTGCGGAATTATGTGATACTCGGCGGACATGGCTGGCTCAGCACTGATAAACAGCCGATAATTCTCATGTGCATCTTCCAGCGTTGCTTCCATCTTCTTCTCCAGCGTAGCGAGCCACTTCGCGACCAGATGAATGTTCTGAAGAATGACCCAGTGACCTTCCTTGGACGCTACGTCAATTGCACCTTCAGCCACCACTTCTTGACCCTGACCAAGCGATACGTTGTGGAAGTTGCCGTTGTCCGTCGAGAAGCGCATCTTTTTGCCAAGTTTCTCGACGTCCTTCAGTGGATCCACCCCGGGAGATAAAATGAAAAATACTGGCGTTGACGAACTTGTTTCCTTGAAGGACTTGTCAAACTCGACCATCCTAGCCTCCACAAACTTGGCGCCCAATTTCTCCTCAACAAACGCCCGAACCGCGTACGTCATCCGATCCGGTCTCAAGCAACGCATGATGCAAAGTCGCTGCAATGCGTTCTTGTTTTTCCACTCGCCGGGCATCTTCTCCCGCTCCGGACACTCCGACTCGATCAGCTTGCGCCATCTCTTGGCCGACCCCTCAATATCCTTGTCCAGCGAACGGAACTCATCCATGTTCGACAGCGCCTTAATGCCACCCCAACCGGCGTTCGTCAAAAAGTCAAACGGCGACGTCAAGTTCGGTGTGAACGGGAACCGCAGCAAAAAGTCCAACTCGGCCGGATCGATCTCCTTCGCCTGCAGCAAAATCTGAATCGCCATCTGGGCCATAAAGATCAGCTTGTCCTTTTCGAACAAACCACGGCTCGTGTACATGTGCACGGCAAACGTAATCGAATCGATCAGATTGATCACGCGATCCTTCAACTTCTCTGCTGGGGGAGTTACGGCAATGGCATCCTTGAAGACAGTCGTGAAGGCTTTGAGCGAAAACTGGTAGATTGGGTTGATCTTGTGCAGGTCGTTCAGGATAAAGTAAAGGATGGAGGCACGTTCCGCCGCTGGTCGGTAACTCTCACGAGCGATGTCGATAGCCTCGGATGTCTTCTTGCCTTCGCGCACTTTGATTTCTACTTCTGCTGCCGTCTTTTTGGTCTTCTCCAGGTTCAAGACCAGACTGGCGTCTTCCAACACGTTCTCGCCAGCCGACGAGAGCCGACTTAGCAGATCATCTTCCAGCATCTTGAGTGTAATCTTGAACGTGTTTTGTTGAGTCGTAAGATCCGCTTTCTGCTGCTCGAGATCAGGTCGTTCGGCTTTAACCACTTCGGCGAGCAACTGCTCTTCCAGACCATCCCTAGTGACGGTAAAGTTAATGAGCGTGGTCTGCGCTTGCATTTCCGGCTTGTAGTGAGGATTTGCAAGCTTCGTCTGGAGAATCAGCTGAAACTTGGGATTGTAGTCGATTTCCTTCTCTCCCATGCGCAAACATTTGCCCTTTTTGACCAGCATACGCCCCAGAAGCGGATCCAACACGGCATCAACCGTCTCGCCGATGTTCTCAATCAGCAGAATGCTTCCGTTGACTACACACTTTTCAATAACGTCCAGATAACCCTTGACGGTAAGTCGAAGAACGGTCAAATTACTTCCGTATTTCTGCTTGATCCACTTGATTCCTTGCCTGTAATGAAGAAAGCTTTTGCTGAGTAGGTCCACCAAGCCCAACGGTTGTCTTACAGCTGAGGATCAATCATCAACGGCCAGCGGGAAGAATACGTTAGGATGGCGGCATTCTCCGACGACATCCGGTCCGATGGTAGTCCTTCGTTGTTCCACGAAGCGATGACAGCATCGTCCACGATCAGATTCAGCGGATCGACGCCCTCCGTGAACGGTATCGCAGGCTGTTGAGGAAACCGAAATAAACTTTACTTTGTAACAAGAGTCCAACAGGATCTTACCTTGGATAGCCGGAACGTCGGTATCCACATCTTCTCCTGCAGCTCGACCCGGTACCGTCTGGTGAAGCAACCGACGTAGCTGATAAAGCAAGCAATCAATAGCACATCCCCAGGCAGAGTCACAGATTGGCTCTTGAGGTGCGCTATCGATTCCCGCCAGCGCACATTCTCCGAGGCCAGTCCGTTCACCAGGCGGTGCGCGAGGTCAATCGTGAAGGCGGTCTTGTCCGCCTCGTCCTGGCATTTTTGCTTCTCGGCGAGGGCATCGTTGAACTCCGCTTGGATGACGCCTAATCGTTCTTCCAGCTCGTTGATCTTGTTGGTTAAATCCATCAGCTTATCCTGAGCGCCTTTCAGATCGGACTGAGCTTCGTTCAGGGCACGCTGCTTCGGCTCAACGACTTGGTAGACTTGGTAGAACCTGTGTATGTTGATGACCCAGGCACACAAACCGGCCGCAGCCGCTGACTTGGCACGAATTTTATCGGGATCAAAGTCCGGATCTTTAAGGTACTCTTGCAACGCTTTCACCACATCTGGTTGTATGTGCTCCTTGTCATAGTAGATCAAATCGTTCAAAAATACATCAACCTTGTTCATCATCAGTTTGCAAGCCTTCCAGCTACGATCCTTTGGAATCTTTCCCTTCGGCGAGAACAGAACCAATACAGCCGCACACACTTTCACGACCAGTTCCGGAGGTGATCCGAATGACTTTAGCTCAGTTAAGTTGTTCTTGTCCAACGTATCGAGAGCAGCTTGCGCAGCAAGAAGCGCTGGTTCTGCCTTTCGCAAATCTTCTTCGCAAACTTTGGCCTTGGCTCCCACGTCCTCCTCAATAACGCGCACCTTCTTTTCCTCCTCAGCGGCAAAGTTCTTCTCCTTCTGCACCATTTCGTTCTCAGCGCCGACCACTTTGATCAGTTTGTCCGCTTCCTGGTTCTTCTTCTTCAACACCACTTCCTGCTCGGCTAACTGAATCTGCAGCGAATCGACCTGCTCGGCGCACTCTGCCAGCTTCAGGATACCACTCTCCAACCGCACGACTCGATCGCTCAGCTCGGCGTACTTCTCAGTTAGGAATTTCGAGTACAGTGCTATCAACTCCAAAAACGACTTGGGAGTCGTGTAATTGTAGCGTTTCTCGTTCTGCAGGTAGATCTGGGACATTTCGTTGACGGTGCTGTGAACGTACGCCATGAAGACGGCAACCGGTTCGACCAGATCACGTGGCATTACTTCAACGTCAGTTAGGAAACGCGTCGAGACGGATTCGAGGGCCGTCTTGGGCCATTCGTGGAACCAGTTGATGGCGGTGCAGTTTACGAGTGCCGGGAACTTTCGGGCACGGATTCGGAGCGTTGATCCAACCGGTGAGAAGCACAGCACAATCTTCAACGACTTGCGGACCTTGTCGATAAAGTACTTCCAGCAGTTTTCCTTTGTGTCCAGCATCCCCAGCTGTTTGACTTCGTTGCGAAGTGCGTTTACAATATTGTCGATCTCATCTTCCGGGAAGAGTTCAGGGATTTCGCCGGAAGCGAGTAAATCGTTGATCAACACCAGGAATGATTCATCCGCAACCTGTGCGTCTGTCATCAGGAACATGCAGGGAACATTCTTAACGCCGGTTTTCATGTACAACACTGCCAA
Organism: Culex pipiens pallens; assembly: GCF_016801865.2. Lineage (NCBI taxonomy): Eukaryota > Metazoa > Arthropoda > Insecta > Diptera > Culicidae > Culex > Culex pipiens. Next base: position 123,810,115 of record NC_068937.1, read on the forward strand.
ATCGGCTTTCAAGTCCGCAATGCCGTAACCCTTCCTCAGTTGAATCTGAGATACTTCCAAACCGGAGATGAAAGAGGCCAACCTGGACAAGGACTGTTTACCGGAACCTCCAACACCAATGAGCAGTGCGTTACCCCTCGGTGCTTCCAAAATTCGACTGATCCGACAAACGTGACTCATTGCGTCCTCAAACAGCACCAAGTTCATCGCTCCAATCATATCGTTGTAATTCGACTGCGCTTCCTCCAGCGTCTTGTTCAAGCTTTCCCAACTAGCAACCGGCATATACTTGGGATCGACCAACCCCTCGGCAAAGTGACAGTAAATGATCGGCGAATTAAACACCTTCGCTTCGTCAAACTCCTCAAACGACTTCTTGACCACTTCGCCACGCAGCTTGCGGAACGTTTCGATGTCACGGTCATCCACCAGCTTGTCACTGTAGACGCGGGTCGCCTCGTGAACCCACAGACGGATGAGGAAATTCGGCTCGGAGCAGGTTTCCCCGTTGGCGAACAGCATTCCCTGGAAGATGTTGGCGAGATCGCGCAGGTTGAACACGTAGTGGAACTTTATCGCCGTTGGAAGGAAGGTCTGGCCCATGCGCTGGTGCAGGGTTAGCGCGCAGGACACTAGAGCGGCGCAGATTTTCTGCGTTGGAAGGGAGAATTTGTTGAGGGGGTTGGCGAGATGTTGGGATAGGATCGAATAGTAGATGTGGTAGAGCGGGTCACCCGAGGGGAAGCTGACGGCGAAAACACAAAAGTGACGCTGCAGACGAGGGTCGATCGTGAAGGACCCTGCTGTGGGGTTCATGCAGGATACGAACTGACAGTTGTGGATGTCTTTGAGGGTGAGCTTGGTGCGGTCATACCAGTGGCGATAGTCCATGAATTGACGAATCAACGTGTGTGGTTGTACGGTGCCGTACGTGTCCACTTCGGGCATGTTCATGTCGTCCACGAAGTAGACCATGGTCTTGTTGCCGGGAGGGCCAAAGTTACGACCGGCTTTCTTCTCGAGAGGTTTTTCCAGTACACGTTGAAGCATTTCCGACGTTGTGTAGAAATTGAAGGGGACATTTGTGACGGCATAGTTGTACGACAGGTTGTTCAGCTTGTCCGCTACGATGACGCTTTTCCCCGATCCAGCTCCCCCAATCAGCATAACCGGGTGCTTTGCCTCGATTAAAATGTCCATGAACCATCTCAAACGGGTAGTCTCCGCCGTTGGAACCAAAATTGACTGCAACGGAATGTCCGTATCGAGCTCAAAGCTCGGCACCAAATCCGTCCACGGGTTAAACTTCTTCGTTTCCGGATCTATGTAATAGTTGAATATCGTCCCACCGGGTGGGAACCGAATCGCTTTGAACTCATTGATCCACCATTTGTGAAATTCGTTCCGCCAATCCACCAGCTGATCCTGGTACAGCGACGATCCAAAGCCCCAAATTACCGCAAAGACGTAGTAAATCTCGTACCACTCCTTGGGACTATCCGGTGGAATGTTGATAGGCGTTAGTAAACAGTCCAGCAAATGACACGTCATCTGGATCATCGCAATCTCCGAGATGGGGGTAATCTTTTTGAACCGCTTGTGGGCGTCGATTAACGGCGGGATGTACTTGTCGAACAGAACGGACAAGATGCTCTTCTCGGCTTGCGTCTCGCGGGAATCTATCCAAGAGGCGACGAATCTGTGGGAAGATTAAAGCATGAACCTGCAAAATTGTATTTAGGAGGGTGTTACTAACGGATTCCACCCGAGATCCTGTGGGTTGATGTACAGAATTCCGGCCCTTGAAACAGTCGCTGGTGTTGCTGTCCGCAGATTTGAAATCTCAAAAAGCAGTCGCATCTCCTTGGTTAACGCAATCCGCTCGTTACTTGCCAACGTAAGCACCTTGTTGTCATCCATGACCGTGTTCAAGCTCTCGATCCACATCGGGTCAATATCACCGTCCAAAACGATCCACTTGGGTCCTGTGCCGCCCATGTTGGCCTGGTCTCGCATAATCACCGAAAACAGACCATCCTTCCATTCTCGCGTCGCCGGATTAATGATCCCGAACAGTTCGTCGTTGGTAACCGCTTTCGGGTCGAGGTCGTTAAAGTGCGGCTTTCGCTTCTGGTTTTGATATGTCTTGAACAGCGTCTTCCAGACTTGAGATTTGCCGGTTCCGGCGAATCCCACGATGAACACCGAGTGACGGACGGCGAATAGTTCTTCCAGTTGGACAACCTTCAGGATGAAGTTGTCCTCGGGTTGAAGTTTCAGCTCGATCGCTGACTTGCGGATCAGTCGTTCAAAGTCTGGTGAGCGTTTTCGGGGGACGTCCAGCGCCGGGAACAGATCTCCAATGAGACCCATAAAGACCGGAACGTCATCAGTGACAATCTTGGGGATGTTAAAGTCTCGCAAGGCTCGCATCAACACCTGATCTTCGGGTCGTTCGCGATCGCTTCTCTGAAAGTTAAGGGCTGTAGAGAGATCGAGCTTTGAAACACTAACATCAAGCTACCTTCAACGACCCGGCGACCACCAGCACCGACTTGATCGCACGCAGACCCCAGTCGTAGTGGTCCTGCTTGGACAAAAGCTCCTTGCACAGCGTGTACAGCGTGATGAACTTGCGGGCAAGCAGTCGAGCCTCCTGGAAGCCTTCCGCGACCAGCATGATCTCGCAAATCAGCTCAAAGTCCGGCACGACCATCGCGCACGGCCGGAACAGGGCTTTCAGATTCTCCGGTAGCTCGGTACGGCCGGCGTAGCCCGGGTTCATCGTGATGAAGATGCCGACCGTCGGGATGAGCGAGATGGTTTCGCCCATAAAATTGAATTTCTCCTTGTTGCCCTGGGGGTGTGTGTGTGTTTGCGGGTGTGGGCGCGCGTGTTTTGTATGCAAATTTAATTATTCGACTCGTCCTTCTCTCGATTGTAAAATCTACATTGCCGGGTGCGACCAAGAACAACATTTACATGCTACACACAAGGCTACGGGCAACAACAGTAACAACAACAACAACAACAACAACTGGTGAGAAAACATGATTTGCTAAAAACCAGAAATGGCTTGGACGTGTGAATGGAAGCTTGAGAAAAAATATGATCAACACACAAAACCCCCGAAGGGTAACCGGGAATTGCTGCTGATGTTCATTCAGCAGGCTCCAGCAACTATTCAAAAACGGCAGAAGCCAAATGAAGCTTCGTACAGTAGGTGCTTGCCATAAAAAGCCATTGAACATTGTATACCATTCATTGAGGCGAAAGAGGCTGGCAGGACGAAGGTGTTGATTTAATGGAGGTTTGGAAGAGGCGGTTGAAGCCCGAGTTTTGGGGGTGACCGGTTTAAAAGTTTTTTGGAAAACCATATTTAACCAACAAAATATACAAAAACTGGAACATTTTAAAAATATTGAAAAGTCTTTTGTGAGCTTAGGTACCTAAAAGTTTAATAAAGTTTTAGATAAGAGTTTTTTTTTTTTCATCAGGCAAAAAACGTTTTTACACCAACTAAGCGACATTCTAAATTGAACATCTCTGCTAAATGATCAGATTTGGTTGCACTTCAGGCAATGTGCTTTCGCTAGGCCATATAAGCTCACCTCTCCTACACAGCAAAAAAAAGTAGTAAAACGCCTGCATGTAAAGATGGGTTGTGTAATTAATTTTATGTGATATTACACATTTTAGTAGTACTCCGCTTCATAATTTTGTCTAATACCCATTACACTTAAATTGTGTAATATTAACCAAATTTTTATTCAATATCACATATTCGTGTTGTCTCATATCGAGCTGTCAAATTTTCCACCATCCGCAGACAAATCAAAACAAAATATAAAATATCAAGTGCAGGTAAGAACATATTGACAAAAAAGGACCAATTCTGTGATTGAAGGCTGCCGTCCAGGATGTTCCGATGGTAGAGGTGAAACGCCAGCTCCCATTTCGGGCAACCCAACGTTGCAGCTTCTCTTAAAATATTAATTATAATTTGCAGATCATTCGCTGAGCGTCATCCCTCAAACTCCAATTCGCTAGTTGTCATAATCTCCGAATCCCAACTTAAAGTGCCAGCTTGACACGACGATGCCGCTGCTGGTTGTCCACGTGTCCGGCGTTCTCGTTTCTGTCACGGAAACTAGGTAAGTTAATTCGTTTTAAAGGAAGGGTTGAAATTTATATTTTAATTGTTCTTCGTCACAGGTGCCGTAGAGAAACTGAACGGCAACGTGAAGACACAAATTTCCACAAAAACCGTGGTGGGCAATATGGCGACTGCTGTCCGGAAGAAGTGGTTAGGATAGACCCAGTGCGTTGGCGACTTTGGCCACGAGTCTATTGGGTGTTTCGATTTCGCCACCACCGTTTTTCCGGCCAAGTCGGGCCCAAGAGTGAAGGCCAAGTATCGGCAGGTGAACTAAATGGCCGGGAATATTTTGGAATGCAGTGTTCCATTCGAGTATTACGCTGTTTTCAATGCTGTTCGATTCGGTGATGCAACCTGCAGAAGCTGACGCTGTACCCGGACTCCCGGGAATGTTTGTACTGATTAAGGTATCTCGGAATCAACACTACCAGAACCTCCTCACGCGCGATCCCAACAATCACATCGTGGTGTTTTCCCAGGATCAACACGGACCACGAATCATCCAGAAGAAAATGAAGCTTGATTCGTCCGAGCAGAAGCAAGCCCTTATCAAAAGCATCCCGTCTGAGGGGCAGCTGCAAATTGTCCCTGAACTGTACGGCCTGGTCATCCCGCAGATTTTTGTAAGTGTGAGATAATAGTTTTGGTTTTCCAAATCTAATTTTAATATTTTCCTTTTCCTCTAAACACAGTGCACGGAAAGCGGGGCAAGTCCGTCCTGTCCGGACACGATTTGCCAGGCAGAGTTTACGTGTGTCTAAATTGGCCGCGGGGAAGGACGACGCATCATCTACATCCGGACACCCGCCCGGAAGACATCAAAAGTTCCAAGCTGGCCGTGATCACCGATGATCTGAACAGCTTCGAAGATCTGTATTGGAAGTTGGAAAGTTTGAAGATTCGATAAGAACGACCTAATTGCGAAGAGATCCCGCATATATTCTTCAAATTGTAAGTGTAGTTAAGTATAAGTGTTTAAAATGAAAACTACTCGATGAGAAAAAAATCAGATTAACAAAAAAAACATTCCGTTTGATTATCTTTGATTTGACATTTCAAGCAAGCAACCAATTCGATATCTATCCCTGGTTCCGAAAATGGGTTTATGTAATATTACACATTTTTGTTATACATTCTAGGATGTAATTTTAAGTGATTTTTTTTCACAAAGGTGATGTGCATGCTTTTGCATGCGATTTTACCATCGGATTTTTTTCTGTGTACTCCCCCACACCCATTTCAAATACAAAAAGCTGTAAATGTTGATGGTGGTTATTTTCCCGCACCCGCTAACAAATGATAATTTCATTTAGTTGTACCAAAGACAAACAAACGAGATATTTTGTTGTTTTAAATGTTTTGTTAAGGCGCCATCCACAAATGGCACCAGATTTAAGTTTTAGAATTCGTAGCATTTATAATTTTTTCACAATAATTTTGTATGGATCGTCAAACACCCTCCGATCCCCCTTCCCCTAAAATGCCAGGTCATCTATGGATTGACGAGTTTAAATGGACTCAGGACTTCCGTGGTGAGTTACGCCTGCTTGTCTGTGGTTATTCGAAGGATCGCGTTTTGCATGGAGAAATTAAGGTGGCGCCATTATCATCGTCACCACACACACACACGTGTGCACGTGTGGTTATTAGAAACGGGCGTCGTGCAAGTGGGTGGGTGGGACTACGTGTCAAATGAGCACTGAGAACACAAACACGCACACACAAAACTAAAATTTAAATGACACATCCCTCGATGGCGATGCGTGGGTGGCGACAAAAACGTGATTCCATTTCGTCTCGTGGAAATGAACTTTCCAATTTTCTTTTGCCGGAAAGCAAATATGGGCGTTATTATGATGAACTAATATGAGCTCTGGTGCTGAGAGAAGCACCTGCTGCAAGCAAGAGGAAACCTCACAAGAGGCCATGGGACGCAACTGGTGGGTGTTGATTGGCATATTGGAAAATTGGATTTGCTATCTAGAATCATATAAATTATGTTTAAAATTTATGTTTTGCCTCTGGGTTTGTTATTTTCTCTGATGGCTGAGATTCAGGCATAATATTGAATGTTTGGCCCTTCTGAAATGTTAGTCTTGCTTCGAAAATTTTAAAAATAATGTTTTTGAAAAGATCGAAAATTCCACGATTGTTTAATTTTTAACATCGAAAATCGGACAATAAGTTGCTGAAACATCGGCATTAGAAAATAAAGGGTTGTTTGGGTTAGATTTACAAAACTTCAATTTTCTTATTTCTTTTACTTTAGGCTGCTGTATTACAACAACTAGAGGTCCAATCTTCAATCTCTCTAAGACAAATTTATAGCAAATTTTTTGAACTTAAAAAAATATTTTTAGAAATGGTCACTCATGGTCACTATTATTATAAAAAAATCCAATAAGTGCAAATATTTTACTGAAATTCAACTTTCGGTGGCTGTATCTGGAAAAATAGGCCCTTTATCAAACAACTGTAGAGTACTTTCGATTGCAAATTTAAGTTTACATAAAAAACTTAGGTGAACAAAATTGTATGTATAAAAATTCGATTTAAAAAAAATCATAGCTCGGCGCCAATCTTTTTTCCATACTTCTGTATGGTTTAAAAAGTGTTGGTTTTGGTCCCCTTAAACAAATAAAAAAAAACTCGGAAATAAAAAAAAATATAAATTTTGAGAAATCGAGTTTTTGTATAGTATATAAATTAATATTTGCATGCCAAAATTTTTGATACGGTTATCAGATCTTCAAAATCAATTGGGTCTTAAAATGAATCTTAGATTGCTGATATTATTGTTTACAGCGATTAAGCTTATTTTTCTGAGTACAATGACCCTTTGTACGACCACAAAGAGTTTAAAATGGATTTTGAAATCAATTTTAAAAAATTAACCTCGCGGTCCTTCTTGACAGAAAAGTTCCTACTTGACAGCTCGTTCCAAGGGGACCATAGTTGATCCATCGAAAAAATGTTGTCTTGTCATTATTTTTTTTTGCATTAAAATGAAAAAAAAAGTGATCAGAAATGGTTTTTGATCGTGTTTTTTACCGTTGTACATAAAAATTTACATAGGGCTTTAGTACCCAATTGTGTTTGATAAGGAATTAAAAAAAAAACATTCTAAAAATTTAAGGCTGAATGGGTCTTCTTTCTAAGAACTAGGGCGTCCAATTTTCCCGGGTTTTGAATTTCCCGGGAAACGGGAAAAATATTTTTTGAATCCCGGGAATTCCCGGGATCCCGGGAATTTTTTGCTGCAGTCATAAAATCTATGTTTTCATTATATTTGTTACGTTTTTCTAGCTTAAATCATAGAATTAGCTCAAAACTGTTAATGGTGATAAGCTACACTTCAATCTGAACAAGGACAGCAGTCTTTAGATAGTTTAAAACACATTAAAAAAATGTGTTCTTTGATGTGCTTTGGAATTTAATTGAACCAGAATTTTGAATATATTTCTTTTATTTTTTTTCATATATAATATAACTACAAAAGCTTATACAATTTCATTGAAAGTGTCAATGTGACAATGTAACACTTTGGATAAGTGGGGATATTCGGGACTGCAGTCTGAATAGGTACAGGAGATTTTAGAGCAATAAATTTGGAAATCGGTGTACTAATTGTTTTGATCTGTTCCTGTTGTAATCGAAATCAATCAAAACAATCAGAACATTATTCAAAAACAAATTAGCTTAAACAGCTGTCTTAATTCGTTACTTTTGTCCTGATTTGCTCCAGATGCCGGTTTATGATGAAAAGTTAAATAATTTGTAAAATATTATGCTAAAATATTATGCTAGACATGAAAAGTTATTATTTTAAATAAATAAAATTTAGTAGAAAATATCTAAGGCGCAAAGCATTTTGCGGATCTGTAAACAAAAATTTGAACAATTTTCCCTGCCAAATTAATGCTGTTATATGCCGAATACAAATTTTAATGCTTTAAAATGCTTATCGATTACTAATTTCCACAACCAAATCTGAATTTCTAGACCAAAATTTGATATGTTTTAAATTTCGGGAATTCCCGGGACAAAATATGAAAAATCCCGGGATTCGGGAATTCCCGGTTTTGGAAAAATCCCGGGATTTTTGTCCCGGGAATTCCCGGGATGGACGCACTACTAAGAACACCCTTTTTTCAACATACCAGACTCCAGCCGAGATAATTTCATAGCTTAATTTTTGAAGAAGGGCAGTCCTTGAATTTTTAGAAAAACCAAATATGTTTTGTAATTTTGATTCAGCTCAAACTTTGTGGGTACTTTCTTTAAGATCAAAAAAACTATCTATATCTATAAAAATTTCGACGGTTATGTTCGAACGCGAATCAGTTCAATACGGAGCGTCGGATCGAGGTGCTCTTGGTTGCGTTGGGTTCGTATAAGTCCAAGGAAAGTTCTTACGCCAAAAAGTGACAACTTTGGCCACTCTGGAACTGTTTCCGGAAAATCTGCAGATTGTATGCGAAAAGTTGCGTAAAATCAAGTTTTGATCACAGGAGGCTGAATAAGCAAACGAGCTGAAACGTCAAGAAACGAAAAAAAGACAAGACGAAGTTTGTCGGGTATGCACAGAAAAAAAACAATTCTCGAAACCGTGAAGTCTGTTCACGATTATGAGAACCACGAAGGAATATATTCACGTTTATGGTGCAAATGCACCATACTCATGAATAAATTCCTTCGTGGATCTCACATTCGTGAACTTAATTCACGATTACGGGAATTGATTTTTTTCTGTGTGGTTTGTTTTGCATAATTAATTCGTCTGTTCGTCGATGTTGGCAGCTGCCCATACAAAAAGGCTATGGAAATTTCAAAAACCTGTGCCTTGACAATGGATTTTCTGGTTGATTGCGTGTATTCGGCAAAGTTGTAGGTTTTGCTAGGACTTCTTAGCTTAGCATAGCTTTGCTTAGTTGACCGTGCAGACACTCAGCACAAAACAGTTGCACTTGAGAAAAAAAAGCTCAAAGACAGGCGTACACCTTTTAAGCCCCACAAAATAACAAATTTTGAAAATTATTCATAGAGACTGTGAATGAAAGCCATTTGGTCCTCATTGAAATATGTACAAAACGTAAGAATGTATGAATTTAAGAAAGGTCAATTTAAAATCATGCAATTTGAATTTCAACTTAATCATGCAAAGTTTACTAAATGACGAAAACGCCAACATGAGCTAAAATCAAAATAACGACCAACACGTCTCTGCGTGTAGTTTGGGCATATAGAATACGCCCGAAAAAAAATGGTTCACAAAGCTGTGCGCATCATCTGTCTGGGTCAGAGTCGGTGTCACACATCATTAGTGATGCACGGCATGCAAAAGTGCATAAAACGAGCCACGGGGGATGCATTTCAATGAGGCTGATGCTGGTGTCACATGGACCCATCGCTGCATGCAATATGGAGTTACACGTCAATTTGCTGGCAGACTTAAAAAAGTGATGGGGTGTATGCTGCCATCTGCTGCCCAAGTAGGGTTCCCCACTTTTGGCTAGAACTAGCTTTTTTTTTACCTTGATATCACTAAGGGTTGCATACTTCTGTTCACCCTGATGCTCTCGTACATACACACACACAGTGACATCGAGCAGATACAGACGACAGTTAGGGAGGGAAAAATACACACACAAACTCAGATATAGATGGATTTTACACTCAACTCTCAGTGGGAGGGGGAGGTACTAAATAGAAGTCTAAAGTTCTTTTTTAACCAGGTCAATCCTGACAGCAAAGAACAAAACAAAAAACAATCCCAACAGTCCATGGAGAGTGAAAAAAAAACTCAATTACCTTGATTGCATCCTGGATCGATTTCACCTGGACGGCCACAACCGATAGGACCTCGACCGAGATTCGGTTGAATTCGTCGAAGCAGCCCCACGCGCCGGTCTGGGACAGGCCCTTGTAGATATTTCCGCAAGATTTGTAGTCCATCTGCTCGCTACAGTTGAAAACATACACCATGATGCCGAGCGCGCGGCCCAGGTCCTTGGTGGTTTCGGTTTTGCCAGTTCCGGCCGGTCCAGCCGGTGCGCCGCCCATGATCAGATGCAGCGACTGTGGGATACGGACGTTTGTTATTTTGGCTTATTTTTTTTTGCTCAAATCAATCAACAACGTATGGTTGGTTCAAATCACAGTTTTTAAAACTCGACGAGATGATTCGAGTTTAAATCCAAAATAATGGACATGCTAAAATAGGAACTCACCTGCGTCAGTGTAATATAGCACCGATCCGTCAGCGGCGTAATCACCAACCGAGGCGTATTCCCGAGGTACTCGTAGTCGTACCGGAACTGGGCATCGCAGATGTTCGCAAAGCAGTCCCGTACCTGCTCGTCCCACCGATGCCGCAGTTGGCTCTGCCACTGAAACGCCTGTCCCGTTTCGACCTTTTGCTGGATCATCTTCGCTACGACGTCTCGCGAGTGCACATCGATCGTGCAGATGGTCATAATTTTCTGGCGATCTCCCTGCGACATGTCACCGCACAGTAGCACAATAAGCGCGTTCAGCTGGACAATCTGCTTCTTCTGGTAGTCCTTGAGAGCGTTCTCATAGCCCTCTTCAAGCCGCGCAAACGCCACGTTCACCTCTGTGGTCCACCAGATTTGAGTTGCGCAGAGGGCCGGCTGAGCGGGCCAATCGAAGATCCACTGGTCGCGGGGTTTCTCCTCGTACGCGCTCACCGATCGCTCAAACAGGTCGTGCAGCGTTACCCGCATCGAGTCCGTCACTCGGTTGAGCCATATTTCGACCTTGCCGCTGCAGTCGCAGTCCGACTTGAACGCGACGTATTCTTCGTTCTCTTTGGAGATCATACCGACGGCGGACTTTTTCATGATCTTGCCAAACACCAACTTAGCCAGCGAGTCGTACAGCTTGGTGAGATGTTTGGCGACCAGTTCTGGTTGGTTTCCGTTGGACAGAATGTCCAGCAGGTCGGCAGAAGAGACAAAGTAGAATCGCGGATACGCGAGCCGTTTCGTTTCCAGGTAGTCGTTCAGAGCCTTCTCGCACAGAATCAACTCCGAAAGGAGCATTTCCAGTTTCTCGTACAGCCCCGCCCGGTTAGTAGACTTGACAATGTTTGGGTTGGCGATTATTTCCCCGAGCAACGACTTAAAGTCCCGGTCAATCCCGTCAAACCGCTTCGAATCCTCCGGCAGTTGACTCCGAATGTCTTCCGATCCGATGAAGATACTCTCCAGGTACATCCACTTGCGCTGCACCTCGAACCACGCCGTAATGACCTGATCCGCGTTGGACAGCGCCAGCTGCCACTTGGACACTTCCGACAAAAAGTACGCAATGTACTTGCTCGACATGAGGTTCTGCAGCTGGACCTGGTTTTCCTCGAGCATTTCGATGACCTCCTCCGACACCTTGATCATCTTCAGCCCGGTTCGTTCGTGCACCTCATGCTCGAAAGCCAAATCCTTCCAGGCCACCTCCAGATCCCGCAATATCTTCTCCATGCCCATCTCCTTGACCGATTTGTCAACGATGGTCTTCACCTCTTCCTCGTAGTTGTGTAGGTTTAGCTCGAGCAGGTCGGCCAAGGTCGTCGAGTCGTCCATCCGGAAGCGAACCTGTTCACGGCAGCATGGATGAGGGCGTAGGGCAATAAATCAGATAAGGAAGTTATATAATTTGTAATCTCATCCTGGAGTCAAACACACACACAAAGGGTGGAAAGCTAGAAGGAAAAAGTTCAGTAAAAGGCTCTGGACCAAGGGTGGCAGGGCCGGTCTCGTTGATGGTGCACGTAATCTAGGAGGGGGTTCAAAATTATGCAACTCTATCTCTACGGTGCGGTAGTACACTTTGCAGGAGTAAATGAATGCAGCCAACACAAACCAACATTTCCCTTCCATAAGTTTTCAACAGCTTAATTGCGCCCAGCCATCCAGGAACGTGTAAGTGTGTATGCGTTGCAGGAAAAAAAATGAAAGAAGAAAAAAAGAGTGGAAAACGCTCCTGTAAAAACATGTTTACACACGAGAGGAAAAACTTTGTATTCACTGCAAATAGAGAGCGAGGAAAACATATTTGTAACCGAGCACACATTCCAATGGATCGGAAGGAAGAGGATGGGTTCCCGGGGGATACGAACGAAGCGAAAATGCTTTCGGATCTCCATTTGTCGAGACAAAATTAAATTCTAAATAGTTTTCGGAAAAGTTGCACGTTAAAAAAAAACCAGAACAAGAACTACACAAATTCAACAAACAAGAAAGAAAAACAAACTGCACGCGAGTCAAGCTGGTTTTAGGAGGATGTAGGGAAAACTTTTAACTTTGCCAGTGAGTAGAGTTCACAAAAGCCACACAATATGGTACCGTTTCACATGGGGAATTAAAAGCTTTCATCAGCAACAGTAAACGCATTGCAAATAATCGTCGTTTAGATGTAATGGATGAGAGCAAATAAGATGGAAATTTGTTTGCAGAGATTTCCACTGAATTATTGGAGGCAAGTGAAACACAAATATTTCGACTTTCTGAGTAAAAACTAATAACTTAAATGTATAAAGACCTGAAAAATATAAATTCCATTAAACAATTAATATTTTAACGACCACGTAATCAAAAACAACCCACCGCAATGATAACCTTACCTTGGTCGCGTGCATCAGCTCGATCCAGTGCCGCTCGCGGATGGCCGGATTCTGCAGCTCCGTGATGGCCCTCAGCGACGTCAGCAGATTCTTCAGCACCGCCTCGACGTGCGTGTACGGATTCCAGCCGCGCATGTCCTTGTCCAGCAGACGGATCTGCTTGCCGTAGTTTTTGCACTCCACCTCCATCGCTTCGACGTCGATCTTCTTCCACGGTGTTTTCTTCCAATCGTTGACGCACGACTCGACCGCGTACACAAAGTCCCAGATCTGCTTGACCTGGCGGATCTCTTTCCGACACAGCCGCAGCTTGTTATCATCCGGAGGATTCAGCTCAAACAGCGCGGCGGAGTCGCACAGATTCTTCATCTGGGTCTCCATGATGTTCAGCTCCAGGTTGACCTGATTGCACATCTGGTACACGTTTTCACAGGGAACCTTAAAGAATGCCAGCTTCTTGAAGCCCTCCCTGTACAACTTGGAACGGATGTCGAACAGTGTGATTCGCTTTTTGATCAGGTCAACCTGGTACGCCTGAGCCGGAGCTATCTTTTCGCGCACCTTTGAAGCTGTCTTCTTGATGTGAAGCCATCGCTCCGGCAGTTCGGCGAACTGTTTGTACACGTTCTCGTCGAACTCAACGTTGTAGCCCTTGAGCAGGTCGACGGTGGCCTTGAGCGGTTCGAACATGTTGTCATACATGTTCTCCCGCTCTTTCAGCTTGTTCAGCGCCGAAAGAATTTTCAACAGCGTCGGGAAGTCTTCTTCGGCTGCTTCCAGGATGAAAATTTCGTCACACTCATTGGCGAACTCTTCCAGCTCTTGCAAGCTGTTGACCACCTTGTCGATGAGGTTCTTCTTGAACAGGTTCGACCACTTGCTGATCTCAATCAGCAGAACCGTCTTAAAGTGGCGCAAATCAATCGACAGCCACTTGTCAAACACCGTGGAAATGTCCATGTTGACAAAGATCTTGTCGTACAGATCGTAATAGCTGTCAATCTGAAGCTTGAACTGATCGAGCGTCGGTGCGATCTCTCGGAGGGGAGTTTCGGCCGAAAGCAGCATTTCCATCTCGTCTGCCGTCAGAGGGCGACCGTACTTGAGGAACTGTTCCAGCACGCTGTGTTTATCGTCCAGCCACAGGTAGTTGTAATCGTCAAACCGCTGGGTGTATTCTTCTGCCTCGCGAACCGTCTCAATGACTCGGTTGATTATCGAGTCCTTCATTTGCTCTATCTCTTGCTGATTCTCGAGGTGACCTGGTGGAAGAAAATAGTAACGAAGCATGTGTAAGCATCTTACCAGACCTTACCGAAATAAGTGGCCAGTTGCACTTCTCCGTCTTCGTTGGTTCGCTCACTTTCCGGCGGTTGCGCCACCCTTGGAATGGTACACATGCAGTAGATGTCCGTCATGAGTCCTTCAACGAGTGCTAAAAATCCTGTAGGATCGAAGGGATCCAGCGTTGGAACAAACCGGGTTTTCGGTGGATGCAGCTCGTACTTAATCTCGAAGATAGGTGCACCGTGCTCCAGTCGGTCTTCCATCTCAAACTTGATGTAACGCACACTAGTGTGAATCGAGTCCAGGATCTCTTTGGACACCAGCGAGTCGACATACTCCTGATATGGTCGGAACAGTACCATTTGCGATTCGGTTCTGTCCAGGTCAGACGTTTCCAGACAAGACGAAATCGGCAGACAGGAAGAACCTGCTTCTTCTTCTTCAATTTTGATCTCCGAAAGTTCCCTCACCACTGGTAGCGACTCATTTGTGGCGGGTTTTCGTACCGAAACATCGGAAATCTTTATCTCAGACTTGACAAAATAGTCGAAAAAATATCGGAAGTTTTGCTCCATCGCCACATCGATCAACTTCTTCGTATCGAAGCATCCCTCTAGCCGTCGTTGAACCTTGCCCGGACGATCCTCGATATCCAGCAGACCATCGGTGCTGGCATCCTTGCGCTGATACATCGGAACCTGACCCCAGCTCCGGATGCTGTCACGAATCTTGAGAATGTTGTTCTGCGCCTTCATGACTCGAGTGTGCAAGTTCTTCAACTTGTCGTAAAACTCGTCGATGAACGACGCCTCGTAGTTGTTCCAATCGATTCGTCCCGAGCAAGCCTGCTCGATGATCTTGTCAATTTCGAGTACCTCCTTCTTGATAAGCTCCCTCTCGCAAGGTACACACGTCTCCAGAATCTCGTTATACCACTCGACGATGCGCATCAACTTCATGCGGGCTTGCCAGAGAGCTTCCTCCAGCGCGGAGAACTCCTTCGCCTTCTCCGGAATGTTGGCCAGTCCCATGCGTTTCATGTAGCTGATTTCCAGTAGAAGCATCACCAGCACGTGGTTGAAGTTCATCTCCAGTAGCTGATCGTCCTTGCGAACCAACAGTGCTTTGTTCATATGGGTTGAGATCTTTTTGGGGACGCCCGAGCTCCACTCTTTGAACAGCTTGCTCTCGAACGTATCCAGGTGACGCATCATCTCCTGGAAGTTTTTCATCACAAAGTCGTCGTCTTCTCCTTGGAACAATCTGTGGGAGAAGCGGGATTGCTGACTAGAGAAAATTGAAAACGGGTTTTACTTACGGATATTCCACCATGTTCAGGTCAGCCATCGGTTTGGCGACACGATCGCGCAGCTTGTGGATCCACAGGATTGCTCCGGCAACTGGTGGAAATCCCGTATCAATTGGTATTCCTTCCAATCCATGCTTTTCGTACGCTGCCACCCCTTCGTCGAAAAGTCTCTTCACGATGTTCAAGTCATTGTTGTACAAATGCACGATGTTGGCAATCTTGCGTCGAATGTCCGTCAGGATCAGCGGTCTGTTCAGCAGGGTGCCCAAGATCTGCACCAACTTCATAAGCTGCTCCACGTTGAAGCACTCGTCGAACGCCAACACAAATTGTGCCGCCAGCTTCCTCTCCAGAATGTCAGTCTTCTCCTGATAGCGGGCACGATCCCGCTCGAAGCTTTTCTCGCTTGGATCGGGGTCCAGCGGGTCGTATTGAATCGATCCCCAGCGAAGGTACAGCTTGTTAAAGTCGTCAAACACCTCCTGAATCTTGCGAGAGATGGCACGCCCTCGCAGCCCACCGATTTCGACCTTCTCCAGCTTACGGAACTCCGTCGCCGTGTGGAAAATGTCCTTTACCTGACCCAGCCGGCCCAAAAACAGATCCAACCGACTGAAGATCGACTGCAGCTGAAACGTCCAGTAGGTTGGCTGCGTGTTGGACTGCCGAAAGTCGTCAAGCCGGGCACGGAACGAGTGAAATTGGTCTCTGTGAAATGCACGAAACGTTCAATAGGGAATTTAAAGGGAATTTCATGCGGAATTCTTACTTGTAGTACAACAAAATATCAATCACGTTGCTGACCTTGATAAGACACTCGTCCGGCTCGCCCTGGAACAACGAGCCCGGATCGAGACACTTGCACGCCTCCGTTATCATCATGTTGCTAACCATCTTGAACAGAATCATCATGCGGGCGTTCGTGCCGTAGTAGAACGAGTGTGCCCACAGCAGGCACACGCAGTGTAACATCGGTGCGATCAGCTCGAGCGAATCGGTAAAGTCGGTACTCTCGAAGGTCTCAAAGTGCTTTCGCTGGGTGGGTTGTCAATCAGTTAGATGAAGAGTTCTAGACTCAACGGTAGACTTACCAATGGCTTCAGGTACAACGTGATATCATCCGCTTCGTGCACCGCCTGCACTACACTTTGAAACGTAGACTTGAACGACGAATAGTACACTGAATCGATACCCTCCAGGATGACCCCGATCTGTTTGACGCGTGGTTCCAACAGCTGGTTGTAGATGTTGCGCAGGTTGCTTTGGCGCGAATCCCAAAAGATGATCTCCTCTAGCGGGGACGGTTGGGCGCCGTCTTTGAACACCATTGAAGAGTCTTCCTTCAGGACATCGTTGATCTGGTACGCCCACTTGATGACGATTCCCTCGAGCGAGTTCTTCATCTTGAGCGAGCAACCGTCCAGATTTCTGTACGCGAGGGCGAAATCAATCAATGAATTCCGATAAGTACCTCAATTCTTCGCAATGGCAATGACCCAGTTGCCTTCTTCCCCACCCCCACATCAAAAGCAAGGCAAAAGGGGCGTGAAAAATTACCCTTTCCGGCTCTGGTGCATGGTTGTGTTCTCAATTACAGACCACCGTTTTTTTTGGGAGTACTCACCCTTCGGCAACCTGCTGGCCAACGTTTTCCACCTCGCCGATCGAGATGGGCATCGGTAGCAGCGTTTGATTAATGATGTTACCCTTCACCTGGAAGGTTCGGGTCGGGGGGAATAATAGGAATTATTATTGAGATTTGATTTAGGGCCCAGCTGCTGGTCGTCGGTGGTCGGTGCCAGGTTGAGCCTATGCGAGGGCATCACGTTGGTTTGAAATATGGTTTCGGTTTCAACCCTCAACTGAACACTTACAATTGAATAATTTACAATAGAACTTATAGGTACAATAAAAATAAAGCATATTTGATAACAAATTTGAGTATTAACAAATCTTTTAGATTCATTTTCATGGATACTCCATAAAATTCTTGCGAGGGTTTCTCCCATCAGAAGCCTATTTTGGTTCGGAGCAAAACTTTCCCACAATTTGCCTGAACTGGCTTCACCGGGATATCTTCCACTGCCTGATGGTTAAGGTATTTCACCCTCAACATACCGACAACAACCTTTTAGTCCTTTTGCGCCACCACGTGGGGATTATTATTAGCGGTGAGCAAGAGTGGATTGTGCGCTGCGGTTAATGTCTTTTTCTCACGAAAATCTGCCCTAACGTCGAGAGCCTTGAGGCGGAGAAATCGCTTTCCCATCTACTTCTAGAACTAATCTAGCTAAATTCGCACCATTTTTTTACGTCTTTCTAGCGGAAAACGCTATCTCAGCCCACGATTACCCGTAGACAAAGGCTGGACAAAGGCAACCTTGACACCGGCACACCGCACAAAACGGCCCAACAGGGGAAGTAAAAAGGCCACCCGGCTAATTACCTCCGTAATGATGTTCCGCAGGTCTTGGAAGTGGCTGTCCACGTCCTTCTTGATGACGTCCGGCCAGCCGTCCTGGTTGCGCGGGTTGCTGATGATCGGGTAGAACACCTCGTCCACGATGACGGCCAGGTCGTCGATCGGCCCCGCGGACAGGTCACCGTACATGATTTGCTGGGAAGGCGTAGACCAGAAGTATTAGATTCGATGAGCTGGTGTTAATTGAGTTTAATTCAAATTTCAAACGTCTTATTACCAAAAGCCTTGGCCAAAGCAAAAGTTGTTATGGTCATTATTAAATTCCTTAGAAATCCGTATTATACGAAAAAATCTGTCCAAAAATCGGACATGTCCTCGGTTTCGTTTTGTTTAAAAAAATGCACGAAGGATGAACATGAAAAATCACATGAAAATTGGTTTTTGGAGAAAACTGAGAGTAAATAAAATTAATGACATGTTTGTCCAAGTTCTCTCTAAAAGGTCCTATAGATTCAAAAATATCTCGCTCTTAATTAATGAAAACGATATAATGTAAATAAGAAGTATTTCGATTTGGCTCAGATTTGGTTTGAGAATGCCAATTTAATCAAATAAAGTTACATTACCCAATAAATATTCAAAGTATTTTTCCGCAGCCTTTCAGAGCATTCTAGAGAGTAAAAAGGCAGTTTCATATTAAAACAATCTGTACCAGGCTACCCAACACTTTGACGCGTAATTGCTGTAATTTTTATTCATATTTCCATTTTACCTGACACACGTGGATCAAAATTATCACGTTTCAATAACACACCTGGCCATGTTTGTGGTAATATTTTCTATGAAAAAATCTGTGCATTAATTTATTTCAGTTCTGCTCAAGGTTCTGCTTCTAGAACACTACGTTTCAGTATTCACATTTTCTAGGAAAAGAATTCACCAGAAATTGCTGAAAACAATCCTACGCAGTTCCCGGAACATGGAGAATTTTGCGGCATTATCTTTTATGGCATTGCTCACAGTTCCAAAGTTTGATGTTTTCATGATCTGTGAAAAAATTCTCAACACCAAACGAATGGTTCTGTCAGGAGGAAAACCAGTGGTCATATTCTACCAAGAAGAATTGTCCTACACATCAGAATCTGTGTTGATTCAATTTTTGAGAGGTTCAGCAGAATCTGTTAATATTGTGACCAGTGTTGATGTCTTTCAAAGTCTATACCAATCTCACACGCACTTAATAATGTTTCTCGACAAATTTGACCTGAACGATAAAAAAGTGCCATGTAGAGGAATGAATAGAAACATTATTGTTACAGTGTTCAAAGTGTTCGAAAATATGGTAGGCGAATGCAATAATCAAAACATGATTTTTCTTTTGTACGATGTACTGGCACACCCAATATATCATTACAATAGTTACACAAAAATATTCAATAAATGGAGTGAACTGAATGGCGATCCACTGATTGCTGCAACTTCTGATTTAGCTGGAATGTCATTCGAAATCGATAAAGTACACTCAATCAATCGTGCTTTTATGAAATTTGTTGTATCTCATTTGGTGCCGTATCAAATTTTTGGCTGACATCAACCTGGTTGATATACCTGTGCAGCAGCTAGGCGGTTCAGATAGAGAACTTAGTCCATTATATTTGCATCGAAATGAAAAAGCAATGATTCTTGTGCCCAGATTGAGCAAACCCGTACCACCCATCTTTGTCATGACAGATCCTTTTGACATCCCGTCGTGGCTTGCCATTTTTTCCACAATTTTTGTATTGTCATTGTTCAGGACATACGTGAATGGGAAATGTACCGTTCAAAATTTACTACACAGTACTGGGCTTGTCCTAAGGTGTTTCTTCGAGGGTATCGAACTACAATTCCATCGAGAGCTTGAACGACAACTTTTCGGACTCTTCTTAATGTTGTCTGTTGTTCTCATCAACGCGTACCAATCTCTAATCATATCGTACCTTCTTAGTCCACGTTTTTATCCGGAATTGGATACTTTACACCTGATAAACAGAACCTGCTGCTGGGACCCAACAGAAGAAATATTGTTATACAACTTTGAACAACGTGACGAGTGCCCACGTGAGTATCATAACCTGGCTTCAACTGATCAAGCAACGATAGCAAAAAATCACCTCAACTCATTCTGTATGATAGCTGACGAATGGAAACAGAACCTAATTGAAACGATTTCAACCTTGGCGTTAACTACCGGTTTGTACCGTTGGTCCAAGCAGATCGCACACGAGTGGCCCGCAATTGTGTGGGCGGTGGGGGATCCAGTGGTCATTGAAAGAGTTCTGCTGCTAAGCAGTGTCTACCTTGCGGAAGGAAAATTGTACAAGGTCTCTGAAGAAAATGTTGGTGCATTAACAAATTTTACGATTGATGATACAACTAAAGCTGTCAAAGTTAAAGATCTCTCTATTGTCTGGATAATATTCTTAGTTGGAACTATCTTTGCATTGATCATATTTATCATAGAAAATACAATAAAATCGTTAAGCATGGATAAGCTGAAGAATGCGTTCAAACAAACAGGCTTAAATGTTTTAAGAAAGGTTTACCGAACGAGAAAAGTATGCTGCCGCAAAAGCAAGCATTAAATTGTATTTTAATAACTTTTTTTAAAACTTTTACCATCGGGTCAAAAGAGCATGAACGCCAGCGAATCATGTCTCGCGGTCAACCACATAGATATGCTGCTGCACTGACTAGACCGAGTCAGTAGCCGGTACCAGAGTGCACTCTATGCACTGCTTGAAGTGTGTGTGCGTATGTTTTTGTTTGTGTTTGTGTTTGCAGTTTCAAGTGAACTTGACACTCGCCCGGTTGATTGGCGGTTTCCACAGTGATATGACATCACAAGTTGGTGTTGTCTGGCCTGGCTCTGGCGTTTGTAGACGATAGTCCAAACAAATTGGGATGAGTTTATTGAACTTGTCAGCTGTTGGATTTTGTTGGGGTAGAGTTGGTTCATAATCTGATTTGGAAGTTCTTGTTTTTATTTATGCTCTGTGCTAGTTGTTCTTTCTACTTAAAAATCAATAAACTCAATTCATTAGTATTACATTTTTATATTTTTATAGACATCACACCGTCTTTCAGACTGAATTTACTAACTAAACCGGACAAATACAGAACACCCAGAGGAGATGGGCAGGAATCGAACCCGGGCCCCTACACTTTAAAAACTGTAAATCATATACAGTCAAACCTCGCATAGTGCGCAGGCGTTACGCTTTGTAATTCTGGAGCAACACGAGAAAAGGGCGGATAAGCATTTTGAAAGCTAGAACTATTTTGCAAATTCCGAGCCAACAGGTAACTTTTTCAAAAAACTCGATGTGTTAAACAATAGCTGGCCTTCCCAGCAACCTTCTAACGGTGCGGGTTTTGTTAAATAGTTACCTGTTGGCTCGGAATTTGCAAAATAGTTCTAGCTGTCAAAATGCTTATGCGCCCTTTTCAAATGTTGCTCCAGATTTTGTCGATTTGTTAAACACGGTATAACATTTTTGCAACCTTTTTGAAGCAATTTGTTCGTCTTGTTCCTATCTAGAACTAGCTTAAAAAAGTTTGCAAACATATTTTGTCGTTTTAGAGTTATTGAAGAAATACAAAGCGTAACGCCTGCGTACTATGCGAGGTTTAACTGTACAGTTAGTCAAGGCACGAAATCAAAAAAGGTGCTCATTTTTCGTGTCTAGAAGCAAATCGTGTAACAGGTCATTTTTTTATGGATCTAGACTAAATCGACCCTCCTGAATCCGAATCTGCCTGTTGATTTTCCCGATTCTCAAAGGGAACCGAGATATTCAAGATGGCGTCCAATATGGCGGCTGAATGGAAAAATCACAATAAAAAGATTTTTAAGTTCAACCAACTACTCAAATTTAACTAATTTGGGGTCGCTGAACTCAAATATGATCCCAAGAATACTCCAAAGTACTCAGGGAATGTGCAATCCAAGATGGCGGCCAATATGGCGAAGTGAGAATATTGGAAATGTTTGTACAGAAATGTAACAGGCTATCAACAGGTCAAATTAAACTAATTTGAGGTCGCTGAACTTGAATATTACTTTGGAGTATTCCTGGGATCATATTTGAGTTCAGCGACCTCAAATTAGTTAAATTTGACCTGTTGATAGCCTGTTATATTTCTGTATAAACAATTTCAATATTCTAACTTCGCCATATTGGCCGCCATCTTGGATTGCACATTCCCTGAGTACTTTGGAGTATTTTTGGGATCATATTTGAGTTCAGCGACCCCAAATTAGTTGAATTTGACCTGTTGATAGCCTGTTACATTTCTGTACAAACATTTCCAATATTCTCACTTCGCCATATTGGCCGCCATCTTGGATTGCACATTCCCTGAGTACTTTGGAGTATTCTTGTGTAAATCATATACAGTGTACCATGAACTGCAGCAAAATGGGATGACAGCCTTGAAAGTGACAACAAATGACTTCATTGCTCATGTTCGCGTAAATGTCCCACACGTTGATTTTTGATTAGTCATTAGTATTATCAATCTCGATTTCGACAAAATAAGGATCAGTTTTAAATTTCACAAATTTGATTGGAAAATGTGTGTGTGTGTGTGTGTGTGGCCCAATCCAATACCCGCTAACCGGTAGCGAAATTATGGGAAAGTATAATTTGTATCAGACTGTGTATATGCCGAATGCTGATACAGCTTATCTCAGTCCCGGGTATTAGGTGGTGACAGCCCTCGCGCTGCTTCCAACGACCCATTTCAGAATGACAGAGCTCCTTGCGGTCCAATTCCGAGGTCGCTGGGCATTGTTCGGCCCCGCCTAAACATAGAAGCAAGCATCTGAAGGAAACTTGATCTATATTTAGACTTCCAATCCCCTCAGGCAAATCAGGGATCAGCGCGTATTTAATATGAGAAGATAACATGTTTCAACACTACGGATCAATTCCCTGCAAGAGTGTGAACCTTCTGATGGCCGACTGCTTAGCGTCCCAGACCACCAATCCAAAGGTGTGAGTTCGAATCCCACCTGATTCATTTTAGTTTTTATTCATATTCAAATTCCTGATTCCAAATTTCAAAGGTACCGACCGGGATTTGATCCCTGAACCTTCTGCTTGGGAGACAGAAGCCGTAACCATTAAGCCACGGAGCCGGTTCTTCACAAATTTGATTGGAAAATGTCATTTAAAAATGAGTTCAATATTAATAAAATTTTACTAATCAGGAAAGAAAATTTGGAAGAAACGGCTATTCCACTTGATGTACTGCTCATGTTCGCATAAATGTCCCATATGCGAAAAGCAGCAAGCTGAGAAAAACGCGAAAGAAGTTTGTCCCATACATAATGCTAAGTGTTGACTTTTCACAGAAAAAACTGAAATTTTTCCAGATTTGTATATGTTTTTGGTTTTTCTCATCATTTGCTCAAAAGTGATGAAAACGCATATGGGAAATTTATGTGAACAGAGGCGGTGTAGCTATCAGTATTTAGTATTTTTCGTTAATGTGCTTTATTACAGCAAATTTCAATTTAAAATTAAACCATTCAAGGATCTGGTATGACACACTTTGAAGTTCTTCAAAAGATTTTTCAAATGCAACAAAACTAAAAAAAAAATACGAGCAAGTTTATAATTTTCAATGTTTTTGAGATCCCCAATTTCAATGTCCATTTTACCCCTCTTTTTTTTGCCGCAGAGGACTCATATTTTCTTAAAGTTTCAAATTTAAAAAAAAAATGCATCTTTAAAATCTTATTGCAACTTTGCAAAATTCACAGGTCGTCATATTTTCCGGAACCATAAAAGTTCTAATCAATGGATGCCCAACATTTTGGCCCTGCGGGCCAGATCAGATTTTTCTGAAGCAGTGGCGGGCCGGAACTAATGATTGATAAAAGTTGAAAAAGACAACAATTTTGCCATCATTATTTTTTTTATCTTTTTAAAGTAAACAAATTAATAAACTATTGTCGCACTAACATTCATAAAAACTGATTTTTTGAGAAAAAAAAATACTCCAGAAAACTTAAAAAAAAATTATTTGATTATTTTTTTTATATTTTGAATTATTTCAAATTGTATTTTGTCAATTGCAATAAAATACCCTTTAACTTTTAAATATCATTAACTTTTAAATAACATTCAATTTTCACTAGTTTCTTAAAGTTTTATTTTCTCAACACAATATAAGAAATTTCAATGAGGCATCATAAAATTTATTGAAACGAAATTTGGAATCAAATTTTCTTTACAAAAAACACTTTTGCTTTGTTGTGCACCTTTATTAACATATTTTACAAAATATTTTAAAATGACTCGAAAAAAATATTTTTGCGCCCCGATTTCTTGACTATTTTGTGACTTTGTTTTTTTTTTAAATATTTTTTGAAATGGTCGCAGCGATCTTTATTTTAAGTATGATTTATTTGTTTTTCAAACTTTTTCCGAATCTTTATCACTAAAAAGTTGTTCTGAAAAAATACATCAATTTTTGATTACAAAAAAAATCTCCAATTTGATAAACACAGTATAAACAGTGTGTAATTTAGTGTCTCTCTGTAATTTTTAAACAACAATCCAATATATTTTTTAAATATTTCACATTTTTACGAAACAGATAATTTTGTTATTTGGCGCCATTTTTCAATTTAATAATTGATTCTGAAAATATCAAAACAAATGAAAAGAATTAAATTCAAACATAAAGAATGCTTGAATTTGAAACAAAATCATTAAAAAAGAAAACAAAAGCAAAATCAAAATAAAACATTGAATAAGAAACTTGTTTTTTTTTGTCAAGGAGAAAAAATCTAAATGTTCCTAATTAAATGTTTGTTATTAATACGTGAAAATTTGATCTCAAGCTTATTTTATAAGTTTAGACACTCAACTTATTTATTCATTATTTCATGAACAGCCTTAAGGGCCAGTCAAAGAACTATTTTGAAAGGCCGTCGCGGGCCGGATGAAATTGCTTCACGGGCCGGATCCGGCCCGCGGGCCGGACGTTGGGCAGGCCTGTTCTAATCCTTTCTTTAAATTAAATGTTGTCAAAAAGTAAGAACAAATCAATGATCAATGATTTCTAAACCAAACAATTAAATTGAATTGGAGAAGAAAGTCCAGTTGAACATCAAATCATTATGATTAAAATATTATTCAGTTCGGATTCGATTTGTTTTTATGACTCCATTAAAAAAAAAAAACATTCTTTTCGTCCCCCAACTTCCAATTTTCCCTATTAGCTTTCAATTGCTGATTAGTTTTTAATACTTAGAAAGATCCAATTCAACGAATCATCTTTGCGGTTAATTTTACGCAGTTGGCCTGGCCGCTTTAACGTTTGTGATGTTTCAACGCAAGCTAATGCATTGGGGTACTGCAAATGGTCATTATAACAAGAGCATGCTAGGCGTTATTCAACCTATGTCATTTTCCAGGATGCCCTCGAAAGACTGGCTGCGATAGGGTTAGATTAAGTTAGATTACTTAGAAAATTTAGTTTTTTGGAAAAAATCGATTTCGGAAAAATAAAAAAAAAACAGTGATTTATGTAAAGTGAACAGTACAGTCTTGAACTTGACTGAGCCGTTTTAGAAGGGTTCTGCTACCCCTCGTATACGTGTGTCGGTTGCCATGTGTTCGAAATTGATACAAACAAGCTTTCATAATTAAAACAAACAACTCCGTTCCGGCTTGCCGTAAGAATTTCATTTCACTCTGCCTGGTATTTTTTTTTCGATTCATTGGATATCATTTAGTTTAATTTAGGCGAGCTGAAATCAAACCAACCTCCCTGATGTTGTCAATGTCCAGCACCGTCTCGCGGATCTTCACGAAGAAGCACCGCTTGCCCTTGCTGGTCGTGGGAAAATAATGCGTCGGAATCAGCGCCCCGGCGTTGCTCAACGTGACGATCAACCGGCGGACCGGCGCCCGCTTGACCCACTCCATCACGATCATCTTGAGCTCTTCGTTGCCCATCAGCTTTTGCCACTTTTCGTCCTTCAGCCGCATCGTCTTCAATACGTAACTTCCAACGAATGCCGCACAAGGATCTTCCTTCTGCTCCTCCTTTTTCTTCTTTTCGTCCCCCATTTTCGGACTCACTTCCGGTAGATCTTGGATCCTTCTTCTGTTAACCAAAAAATCACTCAAGTTACACAAAAACGTCACTTTCTTTCCACTGCGAAAAAACGATCCAGTCACGGCCAACTTTGTTGGCGAAATGAAGTCCTTGCAACGTCGTGGAGTCCTGCCAACCAAGGTTCAGGAAGGAACTCAACGAAACAAACACACACACACCCGTTCACGCTAAACTTTCGTTAATTTTCAACGCCTACCCTGCCCATGAGGAAGCGCGGCGGCGGGAATCGATCATACAAGTACCAGGTACGAGGTGTCCCTCTCGCCGCTGTTGATGCCGGTAACTAACGTGATTTCAAACACGTGGAGTTAGTTCAGTTCGAGTAAAAGTTTTCCCACCGTACTGGGAAAATAAAGAGTGCTTCGAAGTGCCACAATGTCGGAAGTACCGCCATGTTGGGTGAGTTTAGCGAAATTTTGAAGCTTCTTCTGCCTAACTAACTACTTTTTTTTTCTTTTTTGTTCTTGTTCAGGAGGTCACTTGAACTTACTTTTATTTTAGGAAATATTTGACTTCTTTTGTTTTGAGTGTTTTTTTTTTGCTACATTTTAAGCATACTTATATTCACTTCTTTAATTATTTTTAAAAATTATTCATTGGTATACAATAGTGTTACAAAAGTGTAAACAAAAGTGTTCAAAAAGATTTGAAACATGCAATCAGAGATCCGCAAGATAACATTTAAACAATTTAAAAAAGGCCATTCTTGATTTGCGAAATTGAGAAACATTATTTTAGGGCAGTGGTTCTCAACCTTTTTCGATGCAGTTTTTACAAAAATTTTGTTTTCGTTAACGGCTAATTTTTGATGAAATGCACAATGTCACGATCCTGTAACTGTAACTGATCCTGCATGGAACTGCAAAAACTCACAAATTTATGTTTTATCAGTCACAGAAAATAATTTAGGTTAATCGAATTAATTTTAAAAAATCATTAAGGAAATCGCATGTGGTTATTTAAATTAAAAATGAAAAGCCACAAAAAATATTTATCGTTAAACTACTTACTTTTCCTGGAATTTTCGAGCGAAAAACGGCCTCCGTAAACCTCGTTGGATAAATGTGCGACTCGTGCTGAAGAAATCTTTTTTTGTCAATTTGTTGCACAAACTACTAATTTAAAATCTCTATTATTTTTTTTAAACTAAAAAAAATTGTTTATTTTAAAAAATTTCAATTAATTGGATTTTTTTTTAGCTTATGTCAGCTATAAACATGAAATAAAAGGAAATAAAATAGCTTTTGAAAATATCCAACAAATTCGCAAATGTTACAAACAAAAACGTTGTAACAAATAAAGTTTTAAATAAAGATTCTGATAAAAATTGAAGTTTTTGACAAAAACGTTCAGAAACATTGGATTTCTGTTGCATCCTCATTTCCCCTAATTATGTGACGAATGACCTCTCTAGGTTAAAGTCACGTTAATAAAATAAACAACAACATTTCCCCTAAAGAAAAACCAAAATACCCCCAAGGAGGGAATTCCTCACCGGTTGAGAAACACTGTTTTAAGGCCATTATTTTGATATAATTAAAAATCCTTTTGAAAAGATTGGTAATACCCGACTAAGAAAAATATATATTTGAATATTTAGCATTCTTCCCCATTCTCACCAGTAAAAAGTGTTGAATAAGTTTAATTTCAAAAAGGTATCTAAAATGTTGGTGAAAATGCAAACGATATAAACAATCGAGCTTTCATTTATCCGGAAGAAGTAAATTAAAATTTCATTGAAATATTCAAACATATTATGAATAAAAAAAAATCCTCAATTTTTCAGTTTTTTATGTACATTTTAAAGTACAAATAATTCAATAGTTCATTGTTGATGAATTGATGGTAGAAACTTAACGGTGCACTTCAACCACAGGTTTTGCACCCAGATTTTTGTAACAGACATTTTAGTATCAAAACTACGGAAACTATAAATATATTTATTTAAATATCCCCCAAGCTACTATTTCCATAAAGATTTACAACAAAATTTGTAAATTTTTATAACCAAATTATTTCAGGATTGGTCCACAATTTCAACAATTTTAGAAAAAAAAAGACAACAACTTCCTTGGCTGCTGTGTACCCTTAACTATTTTTTTTTGAGATGATTTGAAGAAAAATGAGCCTAATGGATATTCGATTATATTTCGAATCATTTGTATAGAATAAAATGCGCATTTTCAGAATAAAGACAAAATACAAGAAATGTTTGCATGAAACAAAAAAAAAAGAATAAACATAACAAATCGAAGAATTGTTTATCAATAATGTAAATACAACTAAACCGATTTCTAGGGGGAAAAATCATGTCAAGGTACTGATTGTCAGCACTTTGAAGTTCATTTTAAAAAGCTCTGGTTTTAAAAAAGCGTTTTGAACTAAGATAAGGTGATAAATAAAAAATAAGCAAGCAATTTTGTTGTTGTTTCGAAATCGGCAAATCCGATAGAAATGGGACCCAATTCTCAACATGCCAAAGAAACGTGCTTTTCTCCATTGATGAATTGAAGTATATTCACAATTCCAAAACCAATCCCAAAAATTCACACCTTCACACGGTTTCTCAGCCGAGAACCGAAAGTAATTTATTTTTACACTTCACGACTCTATAGAACTCTGCTTAATTCGCTGCGCTTCTCGATAGAGTCGGTGGTGGCTTTCAATGCCAGCGGAAACTCACTTTCACACGTGTTTGTGTGTGTGTGTGTGTGTGTGTGCACAATGCATTCACCCACAGGACTCTCACGTGCAGGCATCGTGGCGTTGTTGGACGGAAGAATGAACTTTTTCCGAGCTGCCAATTTTGCACTCCCTCACTTTAGCAGAAAAAAAAGGAAAGCCCTTTCGATGCATTGCCCTGGGTTCAGAATGGTTTGCTGGTTGGTTGGTTGGGCTGTGTGGCCAACCCTATTGTTGTTTGCAGGCAATTTTGTGGATTGAAAGGGGCAGATTTTTGTTTTTTCGTTCTCCTTTCATCATTTTGTTAACATGCAAAAAAAGAATGTTTGTTGAGTTTTCCGAAAGTGACGAGGTGAGTGGATGGAAATTGATGTATTGTGAATGAAGGTATTTGTTTGCGGCTTGGTGTTCAACTTTTGAATGGATAATATTTGCTGAAAGCTGTTCGATGAAAATTTGTGAGAAAATTGTTGAAAATGACAAATTCGCCCATAAAAGTAGTTTATTCGTTAGATGCGATCAAAATCAATCATCATTCTTTTAATCTTTTTTTCAACAAACAAACAATTTCACAACTGTTGTACTGCATGAGGAACTGAACAAAACATTCGACTAAAGAGCAATAAAACTCTCGTTTTGGCAATTACCACCCCATTTCCTGTTTATTTCTTCAAATAAAACAGCAGACATCCGCAACAGACAATCACCAACAACCGCCGGTAGTCAGAAGGTGACGAAAAATAGTTGGAGAAGGGAGTGGGTAAGAACAGGACCTGTAAACAAGGATAACGGTGCTTTAGTTGAGTTAGGATCAAGCCTCCGTACTGACTGTAGGGCATATAAGTAGAAAACGGTTACAAATGGCAGTTGCTTTTCACCAGTACCAAGCAAGGTTTGTAACTAGGTTATGTGGGCACACTTGAAAAAAGTCAGTCTAATTGAAATTTAGTTTTTTTTTCTCTAAATTACTGTTGTGTTACTGTTAAAATTCATAAAAAAGAGACATTTGAACACCAAAGTGTTTCTAAAAGCACGATGCTTAATGTCGAACCCTGGTTTCTTTCTAGCACCTCTCGCAAATAAGGTCTATGCGGTTATGCTGTGTTGGGTGCCAAATTGTGTGAGAAAAAAGGATGGACCTCTATTTTTCAGGACCAACTCGACACCTTCAGACAGACATTGGGGAGGCGGTTAAATCTGGCCAGTACTGCTTTACATAAGAAGAGGCCCCTTTTCCCCCTCGTTACGTTACGGTATTTTGGGCCAATTTGGCAGGGCACTATCATCGTGGTCTAACTGCCCACACAGATTGCACTGCGGAACAGTTGCTTGTGGCCCCGTGGTGTTGAACTTTGTTTCGAAATGGTTGTTTACTTTATCTGCTGAAATTTGCGGTACGAATTTTTAATTTGTATTTCTATTGTGATTATATTTCATGGAAAACAAAGCTCCACAAAGCAATACACATTTTGTAATGTACGCTTAAGTGGCTCAATTCAGAACTGAAAACACTGTCGAACATGTGTAAACATAAACTAATTATTATGCAATCTGAAGTTCGTGTTCACTAGAGGAGGATTTCGTTTCACAAAGTTATGTATATTAATTAGTGCATAGCAGACGAGAGAGGTTTGCCATTATCTTGTTCGTTCGACCTGTTACGTTTTATAGTTTTAAAAAAATATTTGGTTTGTTGAACATATTTTTACTTCCCAAACCTGAGGCAAACCTGTAGGGGAGAGTGGGGAGACTTGATCCCCTTTTTTTGTATCGCACATAACTCTGTCAATTTCTCACAAAACTATGAACTTTTTGCATGAATTGAAAGCTTAAACATTCAACTATGTTTGGCTGATAAGGGTATTTCATCAGAAAAACTCTTCGAATCATGCCAAGCGTATTAAAAAAATATTTTAAACCGGCATTTTCAAAATGTTGGGGGTAATTTGATCCCCCTTTCAACATTTTGAAGAAATCTTAAGCAAAATGTTTCTTATTCATCCAAACTTTTAATTTTCTATAAGTTACAGCAATTTCACATTAAACATGTACGTTTGTGTTCAAAATATAACAAGTTTAGCATGCAAAATATTTAAAAACTTAAAATTTTCTTTTTTAGACAAAAATTGGGCATGTTTACAAAAGCTGGTAATTTTTGTTTACAAAACTTTTGAAAAATGGTTCAAACTGCAGTAAGTTATGTACAACTATACTAAAGGAAACTATGTACGAAAACCCAGCCCAATTATTTAATCTTGAGGCTGATTCCAGTAACTGTAAAAATGCAGGGATCAAGTCTCCCTAAACGAACTTTTTTAAACAATTGATTGTAAAAATAGTATGACGATAAATTTAACGTCAAACGCGTAAGTTTTTGGAGTTGTGTTTATCAAACAATTAATGCATAAAAAATATTTTTTTGAATAATTTTTGAGTGTTTTCTATACTAATCAAAACAAAGAAAAAAGATCTCTTGGAAGTTTTTAGCAGCACTTTTTAGAAAAAAATATGTGTAACTCAATCTAAACATTTTTTAATTTTTTTCTTTGTTTTCTACAATGAGTTTTACTCAATTTCGCACAACTTTCTAGAACAAAGCTAAAATAAACTTTAACTTCAAACCAGCTTGTGAAGAAAGCCATTTTTACAGACTTTAAAAAGCTTGATAAATCCCTTTCCCTCTATGACGTCCTTCTTTGGTAGGAAAAAAAAACATTCCAATACCCAACCGTTTCGCGCGTTCCCGGCGCCCATTACTCATTGTTAGTGATTAAAAGTTTCTTTACTCGATTAAATTGAAAGCAAACTAGCAAACACACTGGCAGCAAACTGGAACAGGAACGCCCTGCTTTCGCTCTGACTTCACCCGACTCCGTCGGAAGGCCACTTCTAACGACGTCGAAACGATGCTCAACCCAGAACCAAACCACCAGAAAAGCTCGAGACTTGCAACCAAAATTGAAGCTATGAAAAAATCCATTCACAGTCAGTTACCCCCGCAGAATGTGGCCAACTTTTGCTTTTGTTTTTTTTTTTTTGCAAACACTCAAAACTCAACTGTTTTGAGCTGTACTTTTTTTTTCGCAAAGCCAACTTTTGGAGTGCATAAAGCTCCTTTTTTCCCCCTACAAACTACAACTATTCTCAACTGATGTACTGCATTGGTTGCTGCTTGGGGCTTGGGAAATCGTGAGGAAAAACCTCAAACTGGGCAACAACTACAAAAAATCAACTGCGACACAGACTCTGTGTGGAGTCCTAACGAAGAGTGGAAGAAAGAAAGGTTGAAAGTGTTTTTATGCATTTTATGGGGTACCTTTATTTATTTTTGTTCAGACGGCTGGCAACCGGTTGGTTTCCCCTGCCGGTTCTTTAGTTTGAGAATTTTGAATTGTTTTTCATGGGCTTTTTTTTTGCGTTTTTTTTAAGTATGTTTTCACTGCTGTTTTGTTTTATTGCGTAGTTTTGACTGATTATAACTAATTCAGCGTTCCACTGGTTACATTTTCCATTAAACGAGGGGTTATTAAGACATTTGAGTAATTTTCTACCAAAATCGGAAGTGGATTTTACTTGTATTTTTTTCTAATTTGGCTTAATTCCCTATGACCAAAGAAGCCATTTTGGGTCTCCATACAGTTTTGGCAGCTGTCCATACAAAAATATTACGTAAATATTTGAAAACCTGTAGCTTTTGAAGGAATTTTCATATCAGACACCAAGTCTTCCGTAAAGTTGTTAGTATTTATGAGGACTGTTCAGAATCAAAATAGGTACACGGAAAAAAATCTTGATGATTTTTTAATTAACTTTTGTTTCACAAAAACTCAATTTCTCTAAATTGGTATTTTTTAATTTTCGAGATCTTTTGGTATGTTTTAAGTGACCAAAACCCGCAACTTTGGAACCATAGAGAAGTATGGTCAAGAATTTTGCCGCCAAGTTAGGCCGTAGCAAATATTTTTCAAAGTTTATGTTGCCCTCACTCCTCTTCAAATTTGGACCGAAAAACAGGGGGCAAAAATATATGTTTTCAAAAAACTTAAAACTGTCAATGGAAATAGAAGTCTAATCCACAGATAACAATCTAAAATGCATTTTTCTGCATTAATAATCCTATTTAGCATGTTTGGGCTCGCTTAAACATATTTTGAATTTGTATGAAATTCCAATGTACAGCCTCGCAAAAACTTTTTTTTTGTCAATATTAACGTATTTAGGAAACTTATGATTGCAAAACAAGTGGACAGGTGCCTATTGCATTTTTTTCCACTTTTTTCATGCAAATGTTTATATTGTGCCTTGCATTTAAAATTTTTTGCATCCCCCCCCTCCCCCGCCTTTGGTCAGAGCCGAGGGACATACACTTTTTCACATTTTTGAAAAAAAAATCGAAATTTCATGCATAAAATTTGTTTGACTCCATTTTTTTTTTGTTTTTTTTATGAATTTGCAATCGAAAAGTACTTTACATATTTTTTGATAAAGTGCCCCTTTCTCAAGATATAGCCACCGAAAGTTTGTTTCAAGTGAAATATTTGCAGTTTTTCGATATTTAGAAATAGTGAATGACCATTTATGAATTATTTTATCTAAGTTCAAAAAATTCACTATAAAATTGTCTAAGAGACATTGAAGATTGATCCACTGGTTGCTGAGGTATAGCGGCTTAAAGAAAAAGAAATTGGAAAATTTAAGTCTGGAGTTTTTTTTTAAAGGTCCAATAAATCAAATTTTCCAGTTTTTGCTTTTTGGGTGTTTTCAAAACCGCCTTGAGTCAGGGGTATTAAAAAACACCCAAAACGCAAAAACTGAAAATTTGGTTTTTTGGACCTTTTCAAAAAAAAAACTCTGGAAGTTTTCTAAGTCCAACCCAAACAATCCATCATTTTTAAAGCCGATGTCTCAGCAGCTAATGGTCCGATTTTTAATTTTAAAAAATAAAACATTCGTGAAATTTTGAATTTTGTTAAAAAATTAAATATTCGTGAAATTTTCCGATCTTTTTGAACACAATATTTTAAAAAAATGAAGTATGCCTAACATTTCAAAAGGGCCAAACATTCAATATAACGCCCTTTTGAAATGGTTGTCCGATCGGATTTCGGATCGGAAGTTCACAATTTACAACATTATTTGCATTCTTGATGAACAAAATATGAGTTAAATGCTTGAAAATTGCGGTATCTTGTTCAAATTTTAGTAATATAAAAAATTAACTAAAACAGTTAAAATGCATACTACATTTCAATTCGTTTATACCTATATTGCAAATTATGAAAATTTGCGATTTAAAAGAAAAAGGTAATTTGTGAAAATTAGAGTATTTATTTTAAAAAAAAACGTTACTTAATCCACCTTTGGATGGTTGGTGCCTTCCTCTCATTTAAAGAGTAATTTCCCCTCTCCCCCAACCCCCCTAAACTGTTCACATGGTTTATGGATGGTCCCTAACCTGATCGCAGCACCTAAGAAGTGCTAATGAAAAAAGTTAACAAATAAATAAACTACCAACAGACTTTTTGTCAAACATATACAGACACCCCCTTTAAATAAAGGCAACCCTCTACACACGGCTTTTTTTTGTGGCGATTCGACCGTGCCATTTGAGGTTATGTTGAAAATCATCTTTTTTTGTAGTCGTCTACATAGGTTTTTTATCATAACTTTTCAACGGCTGAATGAAACTGTACAATTTTCAATACCAAGCTCTAGGTTCTGAAAATGAATTGAGTGGACCACATCCGGACAAAATTCGTTCAGCCAAAACCGAGAAATTCAAGCGCATATTTTTGATCAACATCCCCCACATATTCACAGACATTTGTTAAGAATTTGATTCTGAGTCGATAAGTATAAATGATGGTGGGTCAAGGAGGTCAACTTAAAAAGTACATTTTCCGAGTAATTTTTAAGCCTCTCCTCAGTGAGGAAGGCAAAACTCGAAAACAGTGAAAAGGAATACAAAATTTTGAATCGATTTCCACATTGCAAGCAATGAAAAACTTAGTATTTTTAAAAACTACGGTAGGTTTTAAAAATTTTGGGGGCTTATAACGAAGTTGACTTTATAGCTGTCGGCCACCATTGCTAGTACCAACCACTAGTGTCTTCCTTTTTATCTACAAGGATTTCACCGCCCTGGGCTCCTAAGTGTATGGAAGTATGGCACGGAGCGACGGCGCCGAATACCCATATTTACACAAAGAATTTTAGAGCGCCCGCCGCGGGATTCGAACCAGCGACCTCTGGATTGGAGTCCAGGGCGCGGTCCGATCGATCCACACGGGCGGGACGCTTATACAGTTTTTAAAACTTACAGAGTTATCAAAAAAATTTGAAAACATTAACAAAGTAAGATAGATTATCTTTATCGTCTCAACGGTAACGATAACCGTTACCGTTAAAGTCGGATAACAACCTCGGTTATTTAGATTATTTTGGTTTCATAAGTGATCAAATATCAAAGCAATATTGCAAAAATTCGAATTTAACCTCAAAATTATTATTGATTTGTTATTCAAATTTGTTTTAATTTTCTTCATCTTAAAAGCTCTAAACGAAATGTCCAACATTAAATATCCAACGCGAAATTCTGTATCCGCCAGCAGCAGAGAGTGTAATGCAGCGCGAAAAATTTGATCAGATTATACCCACCTCGGTTTATGTCAGTTTGTCCCTCCAGGGGGGAGAAGCTGGAAACACAGCCGTCGACGACTGTTTGCTGCTCTGATCCTGTCGTCCTGAGTTTTCCCAGCAGGACCTTCCAACTCCCCTTCCCACCTTGATTGCGAGCGAGATGACGATGATGATGATGTCAGGGGAGCAGCTGATGATCCTGAGGACGACGATGCAACTTTTCACTGGGTTGGTGGAAAATCCACCTTCCACCTGGATTCACTTTGTTTCGTGGATTTCCTTGAAAAATGCTGCTGAAAGCCGGCTTCCGGACGTTGTGGCTGAGTGCAGACCCAAGTGGCACTTCCGCTGTGGTTACCGGACCGCGATAGCAAAAGTAATGCTTACCCGAGCGATACTTTGAGACAAGTTTAGGGAGTACGTAGTGTTCATTTTTATGTGTGAGTGTTTTCTGTGAAAAATATTCATAGCATGAACATTTATAATTATTCATGCTTCAATATCCTAATTTCATGCAAATTTTCTAAAACAACTTCTCCAAATTACCAAATTATTCCTTTTCATTTCAAGCGTAAAGTAGTTTTGCATCCCCAAAGCAAGACACGAGTCAAAAACGATTTCCCTTGACTTTGGTTGCACAAAAAGATGTAAAATTTCCTTTCACCCAGGTAGCTTTTGAATAATTTATTCTCCGGTGCTTCTGGCTCCTCGCAACTTTCGAGCTGCATCCCAAAACATCATGCTTCTTTGCCACTGAAATGGTCACCACTTATGGATGGATGAGTTTTTTTGTGGGTGTAAAATGTGGGCAAATTACCTAGCTTGTGGAGCAGGAAACTTTATGATGGTAAAACTGATATGAATTTATTATTTGTTGATGCGTACTGAAGTGCCAGTTCTGAAACTGGTTTAATTATTTTTTTTTGGGAAACCAGAATTTTAATTTTAATAGTACTGTGGCTACTTCTTATTTTTCACATTGAAACTTTTGGTTGCTGCATTCAGTTTTAAATCTCAACCAGCAATTTTTTTTCGAAACAAATATCTTTATCTCTTGTTGATAAAGTAAATCAAAATATTTCATCAAGACACTTTCGAGATTAAGGATCGATTCTCTTTTATTTTGCTAATAGAATACAAATGCATCCGCGAATATCAATTTTAAATCTAGCTTTTTGATCTTAAATTCAGTTGTGGTCATAATAAGAATTCACGAGTTAAAAAATAAATAATACCGTCAGTGGGGGTGACATTGGGTCAAAGTGATTTTTTACGGATTTTACCATTTCTCAGGTTCTTCTCAATGAAACTAAATTCTGTTAAAAGGGTTGTGTAGGGGACATCTTAAGATGACTTCGCTGAAAAAATCTCGTTCCTAGAACAAATCCTGTTATTTTGGCAGCTGTCTAAAGTTGAGGTACGTTTTTATCCAAAAATGACCTCTCGAAAAATCATTTTTCTAATATTTTTGTTGGAATTGCTCGAAATCTACCCAAATCTTTGAAAATCTCTACTACAAATATTGTAGTATGTCAAAACGATTCCCTCGAACAAGAAACACTGTTGGATGATTTGTTTTTACCATATCGTTGTATTTGAGCATCATTTTAGTTTCATTTGACCCAATGTCACCCCCTATAAGGGGTGAGATTGGGTCAATTTTCAAACTATTTGGCATTTAAGGTAGTGATCATCATAATCCACCATATTTTGGGAAAATGTTAGTTAACTATCTGATCTAATTTAATCTAATCTAATCTTATCTAATCTAACCCTAGCGCAGCCAGTCTTTCGAGGGTATCCTGGAGAATGCCTTAGGTTGATTGACGCCTAGCATCTTCTTGTCATTATCAACATTTGCAGTGCGCCATTGCATTAGAATGCATTGAAACATCACAAACGTTAAAGCAGCCAGGCCAACTGCGTAAAGTTTACCGCAAAGATGATTCGTTGAATTGGATTGAGTTTTAGCACGAGTGTTCAAACAGCAATACATTTCTGAATCTACAGGGGAGGAAGAAACGTGGGGATCCCCCGCCTACGTTCCTGTTTGTTTTGGCAATTTATCGATGAGAGCACCATGCTAAGAAGTTTTGGTGCTCCGGGACCCTCTAGGATGGGACATAGCATTTCCACAAATGCCCTGGACACTATTTGCCATGGTTATAGCGCCACAACTCGCTCTGGAAAATGTTAGTTAACTATCTAAGAACAAATCTACGTTGAAAGATTTTCGATGTTATTTAAATTGTTTTTGTTATTAAGAAATTTCGAGAGGTGTATCGTTTTTTGACCCATAGTCACCCCCACTGACGGTACAAATACACACAAATGACGATTCACCCCTAGACTCAATGTCACTCCAATTGGCGGTATTAAACATTTAAATAGAATTTCACATTAAAAAAAAAAAACATAAAAAGCAAATGTTTGAATTTGAAAATTGATCCATTTTGACGATAAAATGACTGCAGGAAATTGAATATTCTAGAGTTATCACTGGCTTAATCAACGTGTGGGCTGGGCATTTAGTATCGGCAATTTTGACCTTTGCATTAAAACTTAGTTTTTCGTTAAGTTCTTAATACAATACAATATAAAGGTTAGAACAATAACTATGCAATTCACATAACCATGAATTTGTTTATTCATTTTGGCGTTTTTGTCGTCAATTGATTTTTTTTTTTGCAATCTTGAGTTCCTTCAAGATTCAGGTTTTCAAATATTATATATTCCAATTATTATATATCCAGCAATCCTAACCCTCAAACGATGTCCTTGATTTAATCAGTTCACTCCCCCCAATAAATAAGATAACCCCAGACCGGATTCACCTGTCAAAATTTGCGCTCACAAGCTGTCATCATTGGAATATATTAGTCTTCGTTTCACGAGAACACACACAATCTATCACGTGCACGCAACGGTGCCCAAATGTGGGCAATTTGCATTCGCTACAGAACCTGCGTGACACGACACGCTGTCAAGTGGTTCCAAAAAACAGCACACACCATAAAGAAGCTGTTAACTGCTGGACGACCAGCTCAGCTCAGCGATAAACCTTCGTGGTATCAAGGATACAAACTGGTCCTGGAGGGAGGCGTCGAAAAACTACTTTATCAACTTTATTATTTTCAAAATTTGCCTTTCTCGTTTTAAGTTTGACACTTCCATGGAAAGAATTAACCCTCCTAAAATCATCATTACGTAGTGTGTGGATATCCCCCTGGCGGGTTGGTTCGGGGTTTCAAACAAATAAGGGTGATTCATTTTGAGTGGTCACCTCTTGTTCAAGCTGGCACGTTGATGAAAAGCTAGTTCTCACTAGATTTGCTAGAGGCTAAAGTTTTGACCGGGCAGCCTGCCAGGTATAGGACCATGACGTCAACGGTGGCCATCGGCTACGGCCAACGATGGCCGTGCGATAATAGTCAAAAGCTAGTGTAGATGTTTGGAGCTGCTAGTTATATTTAAAAATTACTTGAAAATTACTGAACAAAACAGAATCCTCTGTTGAAACTTTGGTGTTTAATAGATGACCAAATCTCTACAAAATTGATTTGTGCACTTTTTTATTTATTGTTGGCTCAAATTCATTCGCTATCAGCTTTTGAAATGGACAACTAGTTTCTTTTACAGTTTCATTGAAAAATTCAGAATTAATCAAATAATTTCGTTAACTTTTTAACTAAATTTATTTAATTGGTTTGGTAATGGAGAAGTACCAAATTATCTCCAAAGTCATTGGAAATACATTCATTAATAGTAGTTTATGCAACAAGTTGCAAAAGAGGATTTTTTCAGCACGAGTCGTACATTTATCCAACGAGGTTCACCGAGTTGGATAAATACGAAGAGTGCTGAAAAAATCAAGTTTTGCAACGAGTTCCATACAACATTTTTTGCAATTCCGAAAAACACCCATTGAGTGAAATTTTATGCCAAATTTTCATGTATTTTGTCAATAAATCGTTTGAATCAAAAAAATGTTGAAAAGTGTTACTTTTCGAAACAAGTGCTGAAAAGTTCAACTTTTCAGCACCCATTTCAGTGCTGAAAAGTAGAAATTTTCAGCATTTATTTTGAAAAGTGTTGCTATTCGATTCTGTTATTTTTGGTACAGAAAAGTAGGCTATTTCGTCGTTCAAGAATGACAGGAAAAGTAAGTAGTTTCACGACGGAATTGCAAAAAATGTATTTTTTGCTGCCATTTAAAACAAAAATGACGGTATTTTAACTGATCTTAGTGTACTTTTTTTTTTTTTTTAAAGATTCCGATAATGCAACCCGTTTTCCGATTCAACATCATTCACTTCACAGAAAAAAAATGATGGTAATATTCATCAGGAAATGGTGACAGATCTTGTGGCAAAAAAAAATGTGTAATATTACATCAGGAATTGGTGAATTTTCATCAGTTTCTGATGAATATTCATCAGGTTCACATTTTTACACATTTTTTGAGTAATATTACTCAAAAAATGAGTAATATTCAACCTACCACATTTTCAACATTCCAAAATTCAACTTTTTTTTGCTGTGTTTATATACAAAGACATTTAAAGAGTATTTAAATAATATTTTTTCAAAGTTATCATAAATATAGTTAACTAATCATTAAAACTTTGAATTCTTTGAACACTTCCCATTGTTAATAAATTCTACAACCTATCAATGCTTCAAAATAAGCCTCGAGTTATTTTTTTGTTATTAATTAATATATGTAGATTTTTTACACAGAAAAAAAAATGATGGTAATATTCATCAGGAAATGGTGACAGATTTTGTGGCAAAATAAATGATAAATTTTACCCCAGAAAATGATGAATTTTCATCAGTTTTTGATGAATATTCATCAGGTTTACATTTTTACACATTTCTTATGTAATATTACACAAATAAAGAGGTAATATTCAACCTAATAAATTTTCAACATTCCAAAATTCAACTTTTTTTTTCTGTGTATTTATTTATCGAACCCAACATATGATTTCAAAATACGGCTTCAAAAATCTCAGTGTCGAATTTTGTTATCAATAACTATTTATATAACTACGTTGCCAATGAAAAGAATTAATGTGACTTCGACTTCTACTTTTCACAATTCTAGCGAAACTGGCAGCTGGAGATTTATTGAATTAGACTCCGACTATTGCTCTATAAAAAAAACCCGGTAGCCTTGCATTCAGCAAATGCTTGAAAAGTTATTAAAACATCTCTTAAATGACGTAAATATTTTTTTGAATATATCTTTCAGAACTTTGTATGAAACTATCCCCTTCTCCAAACCTCCCAAAATATTCCGTTTACTTTTGAAAGTCGTTTTTAACGTTTAACGTTTTTAGATATGTTTGTTTGTACCGGGCAGCAGTCAAATTGTCTAAGGAAATTGCCTACTGAATTGACCATTGTGGCACCCCCTAAAGCGTGGTACAGACCCGTTATGCTATGCTATGCTGTGCTATCTTTCAGAATTTTCTATGAAATCACTATCAATCCAAATATTCACAAGGCGTATCTCAAAGTTAAAAAAAAATCGAAGACAGGATCAACTTTAGCGGGCATAAATCAACTGAAAATTAAATAAATTTTAATTAGACCCATTTTCTTTGATCCTAGCGTCAAGACTATACTCTAAATCACTGCACCATTGATTTTGGTAGGCCGATATTGATTGATTTTGGTTATGCTGTTTCTGTAACATTGCTCTCCAACAAGAAAACATGAAATAATGCCTAAATCTAACGTCAATTCGTGTCTCTGACCCTCGAAGTTCATCCACAAGGTCGACCCGCAACTATTTGTCCAAAGAACGATCCCACCATTAATCGCTGTCATAATCACTCCTTCATACGGTTAACCTTCAAGTGAGCGGTGACTTTGCCAGCCGCAGAGAGAACATCCCCGTGGCGCAAAATGTCCAACGCTTTCTAGCGTTTGTAAAAGTTTGAAGTTGGATCCTGCAAATCACGGGGCGCGCCTTAAGCGATATCACACCCAGCAGGGAGTTTTACCCGAATGAAAAGCAAAACCATCAACTATATAGTTTTACTGTTTTCAACTTACTTTTTTTTTGCTTGTTCTGGGACAGTAAAATATCCCGCTGTGCGGACCCTGTCTGGTGGGTGTCTCGAATCTACTTGCTTGAAACTTTATGTCTGAAAAGCGCTTTGGACAGGCAATTTTCAGCTGACCTGCTGCGAGGGAAAACTGCGTGGGTGGTGTCTCCGAGTTGCGAAGGATCTTGGCCTCAGCAGGATTGAACGGCAGCTGGGCAAAGTTTAAAAATACATTTTGACTGTTATTGGAATTTTCATCAATTTATGTTATCAACATCAAATTTCTCAAACATAGATTGATTTGTTAATTTTCCTTGAGGTTCACCCGTACTTAACTTTGACACCGTTGTAATAAATCTCAATATCAACGGTTATGATTAAACGGTACACGCTCCGTGCTAATCGTTGCTACAAATTTCTCTCAGATTTCTATCTTCATGGGCAACTCGAACAACTCCGACCCAAAAGCTCGCCCGCAAAACGAAACCAC
Organism: Culex pipiens pallens; assembly: GCF_016801865.2. Classification (NCBI taxonomy): domain Eukaryota; kingdom Metazoa; phylum Arthropoda; class Insecta; order Diptera; family Culicidae; genus Culex; species Culex pipiens. Next base: position 123,851,981 of record NC_068937.1, read on the forward strand.
TTTTGACAACCGATTCAATCAAATATCATGATTAAGAAGACGTCATCTAAAGCTCAAGGTGCGAAATCCTTGGATCGAGCCACCCCTACAACAAGTTTGTTGCTGCTTTCCTCTAATCTCGTCATGATTTCCATTTGCCCTCCAGAAGGCGGTGAAGGTGGTGGTTGGGTGCGATGATTTTCCAAAAATCTAGGCTAAGGACACCGCCAGACGATGACGATGTCCCACCTCGTGGAGCTGCTTTATTAGTGAGACTGCTGGGGGAGGGGGTGAACTTCAAATTTACGAACAGTATCGTGCGGTATCGCGTTCAAACTATCAACCAAAGCTCAAACAACAACAACGGCGTCAAACGGCAGCGTGGGAGAAAGCAACAGCCCTACAGCTACCCCTGCCTGAGCATACACACTGCTGGAATTTCTCACCTTTGCACCTGGGGAGAGCCTTCCCAGCTCCGAAAGCCCATCAGAAATTCCAAATTTGTTACAACACGGAAAGATCGGTATCAGCACGGAAAGCATACTGTTTGATGATTTGCTTCAAAAAAATGTAGGAAATAAAAAATAAAAAAACGCAAGCAATTACAGAAAGATAACGGTATTACGTTCAAGGATCACTAACAAAAACGATTATCTAATCGGTGTCGTGAAGAAGGTAAACATTTGAGTCTCTTATCTCATTTTGAAATACATCTTATTTTGGGAGAAATAAAACAAAATTTAGTGTTTTGACCCGCAGTTTAAAAACCCCAACGAATTTCTAAATTAATAAATTTGCATGCAAAGAAAAATCGCAAAAAAAAACTGCAGAAATATCTAGCGATGTGATATTTTGCACGGATACGTGTCCAACATTTTTTATACAAAATACAAAATTTTTCGAAAAACAACGTAGGGGAAAGTGGGGCAAGACGACCATATGGAGCAAAAGGAACAATCACTCGTATACGCTCTTTATTCTTACAGTTTTGATATTTCCAGTATGATGAATTTAGCATTGCTAGTAGCAATGCAATTAGTTGATTGCCACATAACCGCCGTAACGACGTAAACACCACGGGATTGAATGGTGTTTGTTCAAATCCTTTTTTTTATTTAAAAAAAACGTTACTTAATCCACCTTTAGGTGGTTGGTGCCTTCCTCGCATATTTTATCAAAATATCTGAGATCCGGCCTCAAAAAAAGTTTATTAAAAACACTAAAGTACTTATAACTTTTGATAGGGTTGTCAGATCTTCAATCTTTTGGGCTTGTTGGAAAGGTCTTTTGATTACCTATCCAACGATGGATCGCATGATAGATCCGGACAACTTTTTCATCCAAATATTTGAGATCCGGCCTAAAAAAATGTATAAATAACACTTAAGTGCTCATAACTTTTGATGGGGTTGTCAGATCTTCAATCTTTTGAACGCGTTGGAAAGGTCTTTCAAATACCTTTCTAACAATATATAGCATGACGGGTTTTCTTACAAAAACCACCCTTTTATAATATTTCAAACTCTAGCCAAATCGTTTTTTTAGCATAACTTTTGAAGTACTTTTCTAAACTTCATAATATTAACTAGGGTCTTGTGGGACCCCAAGACGAATCGAATAAGACCAAAACGGTCCAAATCGGTCCAGCCAGTCCGGTGATATTCGCGTGCATATTTTTCGTTGCACGGACTCACATCCAGACACACGCACAGACATTTGTTCAGAATTTGATTCTGAGTCGATAGGTATACGTGAAGGTGGGTCTACGAGGTCAAATAAAGAAGTTCATTTTTCGAGTGATTTTATAGCCTTTCCTCATTGAGGTGAGGAAGGCAAAACAGTGGGAAAGCAAAAATAAGACTCAGGGTTCGTTTTCAAGTTGAAGTTCAACCAATTTTTTTCCCAATGCCATTTTTCCTAGATCAGTATTGTCCCTACCAGATTTGCATCTATTATAAAGTACCGTAATCTGGGGTGAATCGGGACTACAGTCTGAATAGGGACAGCAGTTTTTAGTGATATTATGAAAATTTACCATATATTTTCTAAATAATTATTTTTTATCACAAAAAAACGACCAATTTATTCATAAAATATTATTATTATTTCATCCAAAAATAAAATAAACGATTCAAATGCATTCTAATCTGATGTGCCAGAGTGATCACAGTTCAATTGTTAGCAAATTATCATGCTGTTTCATGCATTGTTCCTCTTGCCCCACAAGTTGTTCGGCTTGCCCCACTAGTTGAATAGAACGTACTAAGTCTTGTTGTATCTAAGTCTTAGTATCCGTTGTATCTAAGTCTTTGTATCCTTGTTGTATCTAAGTCTTAGTATCCGACAGATTTTTTAATTTTTTATGGGTTTTAACGAGCCTTTCCTTAAATTATTACACTTGCCCCTATTTGAAAAAAAAATCTTTTCCAAACAAAAAAAAAAGACATTACAAAATATAGCAGGAAACTATCTACTCTCAAGGCCATTGCTAATATTTTTAAAAGTTTATGTCATCTCCCTTCATCCAAAAGTCATAAATCGGGGGCTAAAAAAAAATATTTCAAAAGACTTCAATTTTTTCAAAGAAAAATATGTCGGTAACTGAAAACAATTTGAAATGCATTTCTCACTTTAATGCTTATATTTAGCTAGATCGAACTTGTTAGAAAATATAAAGAATTTCGGAGAAATTCCAATGTACAGTATTGCAATAAGTTTTTTTGTTGCAAAATTCTTCAATTCTTAGTTAACTAGAAAACTAATGATTGCAAATCAAATGTACCCGTGCCAAATTTATGTAAAAACCTGTAATTTCTTACTTCAACACAACATGATTGTTCTATACACTTATAAAAAGATTTTAACTTATTTTTTTTGCTGCCAAGATATAATCCTTTTTCATCAATGGGAAAAGATGATTTTTTGGATTATTGGAGAAAGCTTAGCAAATATCCGTTCAATCTTCAATGATGAAAAATGAAAATATCGTGAAATTTTTTGAGCTTTCGAATAAAACTATTTTTTTAATGTTACAAACCACATTTATTTTTGACTTGCCGAAATTGGATGCAAACTTGTATGGAGAGACTAATGATAAAAATGTACTACTTTGGTCATAGCAAAAGTACAAACAAAGTTTCATCCAAATAAAAAAGTACATTAAAAATACCAATAATCGTTGTCCAAAGTCTCAGAGAATTTCTCTATTGAAATTTTAACTACACTCATCAAACAGCTTCAGAATACGAAAAAAAATCGACAGTCTTAAAAACTACAGAAACCTTTTAACACACAAACGTCCAAACTTACAAAAAAAGTTGAAGCAATCGATGAAATATTCAAAATTTATCAGTTAAAAAATAATATCAACATAACTTTGTAAAAATGTTACAAAGTGCAACGGAAATGCAACCAAAGCTCCGTTGTTTCCAAATTTAATAAATCAAATCAACAATAATTTGAGTACAAAATTAAAAGTTGTTTGCTTTTTATGATCAAACATAATAATGCTAGTTTGATAAAACATTTTCTAAATTTTCTATGCATACCAAACCAATTTGTACATCCTGACTGCAAATAGAAATTTTGCTGAAATTCCCAGAAACAGAAATTGATGCAAAAGTTCGCATTATTCTTTAGTTGGGTAGTTAGTAGGATGTAACAAAAATGACTTTTTGGCGGGCATTCAGGGGTTTGTTCCGGTGGCCATACTGATCCCAAATCCCAAATATGAGCTTGATTGGACGTAACAGGAGCTGGCGCTCCGCCCTTCAATTTTAAATGGGATTTAACCCGTAAAAAAAGATTTTTTCAAAAATGTCAATTTTTGAGGCATTTTGGCCACTGAAGCGTTTACCAAAAACATCACTGGCATGTAGGCCAGATCCTTGCGCATCTTTTGGTATATATAACATTGAAGTTTGGAGCACCCTGAAGCTCGGTACAGACCTTCAAAGTTTGGCATTTTTTCGAAAAATCGGTCCCAGCAAAATCAAATGGCGTCTCGGGCGTCGCGAGACGCGACGCATATCTTTTTTGCCGGGGCCGGTTTTTCGAAAAAATGCCAAACTTTGAAGGTCTGTACCGAGCTCCAGGGAAAAAAGATGCGCAAGGATCTGGCCTACATGCCAGTGATGTTTTTGGCAAACGCTTCAGTGGCCAAAATGCCTCAAAAATTGACATTTTCGAAAAAATCTTTTTTTACGGGTTAAATCCCATTTAAAATTGAAGGGCGGAGCGCCAGCTCCTGTTACGTCCAATCGAGCTCATATTTGGGATTTGGGCTCAGTATGCCCACCGGAACAAACCCCTGAATGCCCGCCAAAAAGTCATTTTTGTTACACTCTAATATTTAACTTTTTTTTTGTACAATCTTGACTGCAAATAGAAATTTTGCTGAAATTCCCAGAAACAGAAATTGAGCCAAAAGTTCGCATTATTTTTTAGTTGGGTATAGTTAGTTAGTTCTTAACTTTCAACTTTGGTTTGTTCAATAACAAATATGACGCACAATTTTTAGATTTTTTTTTTAATTTCAGATCTTCCGTGTCGAAAACCTCAACCAACGCAGCCTGGCCGAGTCGAGGAAAGGAACTCTAGGTGAGGAACACGTATCGCTTTCTCCTCACAACCCTGTTGGTGGTGAACCTGTGGACTCTCGCAATGCTCCGGTATGACCGGAGCAGTTCTGGGGTTCTATGCAAGAGGCCAGGTTGTTGATGTTGGCTTGATGGTTATCGCACGAAAGCCGGACTTTTTTGACGCGGTGGAGGTCACCAGCGCCATTAAGGGGGGGCGAGAGAGAGAGAGCGGGTTTGCCCTCTGACCCTGGATCTGCGCTGCTGATAACACGAAATCATTAGTTATAGAGGGGGCTAAACCAGCTTTCACTCAAAGTCAAGAGTCCCAATCTGGGTCATCTGTGATTTCTTGGACAGGAGGGGGAGGGGTTGGGCAGTAGTCTAGGAAGGAAGCTTCGACCTCATGAATATTCACAGCTGATGGGATTCGGTTGAAGGCGAACGGGGCATACACGTGTGCAGTTGATACTGGAGTAGCTGTACGACGGGGGTCTTAAATTAGATGATTTTGGGCTGGACTGGGTACCGATTTGTCCTGATGGAGATCGATTTAAGCTCGCACGTGTCATTTTTTGTTTTGATCCAATTTCAAGGTCGCTGATGATTTGCTAGAATTTTCACCTGAATAAATGTTCGATTGTCACGCTAGCCTCATCTTAAAATTTACATGAATTAGAATTAGAAAAGATCAACTCAACTGAATGGATTTCACCATTCGTCAACGACTGCCACGTGGAGCCGCCAGATCTCATTAATGGGTCCGTTCGTCCATTCAGGGCCAGTGGTTTACTCGTGCGCGCCACGGAACCGCAGCAGCGTAAAACCCGAGTTCATGCGATGACCCTGAAGACTTCGTACGAAGACGACGACGACGACGAATCACCTGCCGGCCACGAGAGGGTGCGCGTTCGCTCACGTTAATAAATAAAAATGCAATTATCCTTGAACTGATACAGAGAATGCTCGCCATTTGGGGTGATTTTTTCTGTGTTTTTTTACAGAAGAGCTCCAGTTTGTACGGCAAGCGTTGCAAAAGTTACACCATAGAGATTGCATACTTTAGGGCGTTTATGACGTTCATCTCTATTACGGACTTCACCACATAAGTAGACCTTTATAAAACAAACCTCAAGTTGAAGTGTTTGTGAAAAGTGGTTTTAAGTGAAGTTTATGGCTGGTTAGTTTGCTGAAAAATAATCAAAGGTAAGTGTTTGGTACTAGGTGAGTTCTGTCAATTCTGTCAACCACTTAACATCTGTCAAAGTGTCAATCTCTGCTGAGAAAACCATGCTTTTCAGTCCACACTTCACGTGGGTCGGCTGGTCTATGTCGGCAAGTTATGAAAAACTGACCACCTCCGAGTCCTGCGTTGTTCGAGGTGGTCGAAGTCGTGACTTCCCCCCTTGTGGATGGGATGGTGGAAGAGGTGGCACCCAAGATTGTTTCCTTTTGGCGTTGTTCCTCTTGGGTTCGGCTCTTGAAGGTGAGTGAAGTGGCCACACTTTGGGACACGCGACCCCTTGTGGGGCCACAACACTCCCAGAAGGGATTAATTTAGTACGAGCCGGGCCCGCAGTAGTGACTGGTCACTTGGCGCGTTCGGAGTGGTTTTTCCGAGGTGCCCGTCGCGATGTGTGAGTGTTTTTCGTCGCTTTGAGATGACTTTGGGTGGATTAAGGGTGTTGGATGGCCCGTTGGATACGTAATTGTTGGATTGTTAAAAAATACAGTAAAAGTGAAAACAAACTGTGCGTAGTGGAAATAGTGTGAATTTATTGGTTAGTTAAGAACTAACTATTTAAGATATCACAAATTTGTGGCATATCAACAAGTCAAGATGTTTAGCAGTCCCAGAAGGATGTACAAAGTGAGTATTTTACAAATATTATTTAAATGATGACAAAAGGTTGCAGAGCAAGAAACATCACAAATTCAACTCCTTTTCAGTAAGAAACTTCTCAAGAGTTCGTAAACTTTACGATATCATTAACAAATTCTTGAAATTCATCAAACCTGACATAAATTTCCATCGTGATGATCTGTTGATTATCACTCTCTTAGCAAACACGCCATATGAAGGTTTATGGAGCCGCTCGATTCTTTAAAAATCCTAAAAGTATCAGATTCCATGAAGCAACTCGTGTTTCTACTTAAGCAATCCTTAATTGAACAGTTTACGCACCATGAAGTCACGCTTATGCTTCGTTGAGCTGCAATCGTACGGTGTTTTGAGAATTCAATTTTACGAAATTGAAGCTTTGTGCGTCTTGCTACCGTAGAGCGAAAAAAAGGCACCACCGTAGGTCGAAAATAGGAACACCTCCTTTTTTCCACGTGAAGCACGACTTCTTTGCGTTGGCATGCCGCTCTGGAAATGAAGCAATAAAACAAGCTTTTTTAACAACATCTCACGCACGAGTGGCAGAAAAGTCAGTGTCGATTGCACGGTTTGTGACGGGTGTAAAAAAAAACAAGCGACAATCGCTCACACACGACGGTAACGATGGGTGATGATAATGATTTGGAGCGTCTCGCGTCGAGCAAACGAAATGAACGAGGATGCGCTCGTTTTTTTGTTAAATACGCAAAAGGGTGGTAAACACACGTAAACTTGGGCTTGATAACGTGCAAAAAAAGAGGGTGGAAAGGGATGTAATTTTATATCGCACGCACTCACACGCGATATGACAAAGCACTGTTGAGATTTTTACGACTGTTTTTAGAGCGCAAGGTCGAGTGAATTGAGTTTTGAAAGTGATTTATCAACTTACTTCGATTCGGGACTGGCAACACCAGCCAGCAACAGTCAACTGTTCGGAGCTCCTCAAACTTTTCGATTTTTTCGCCGTAATTAACCGTGTTTACCCGCGAGTTTGCTGCTCCAGCATGCCAAGGGCCGGCCGTGGCCGTGGCAGTTCGAGTGCGGCCTCGAAAAACCCGCGAAGTTCATCTACCGGCAGAGTGCAGAAAGGTAAACACACCAACGCCGCATCGACCGCCATCGCGCATGGGAGCGTGCCCAGTGACGTCACCGATCCATCGTTTTTACACGTGTCATACCGTCCACGTGAGTCCCCAGTACGGACGAGACAATCGACCCGGGCATCCGGAAGCACTTCCGGCCAGCAGCAGCAGCAGCAGCAGTCCACCAGCACTACGACAACAACCACTTCCAACGTTCCCACCAGCAACGAATTTGAGATGCTGAGTGGAGAAGAAAACAACACCGCCAGTGACAACAGCAGTACTGGCGACGACGATGATGATGATGAACTTGCGCGCAAGCAAGGAAAGCAGAAAAAGTGTAACTCTCCGAAGGAACGACGTCCACCTCCAATTTTTGTTTTGGATACGTTGGCTGACGATGTTGACGAGTTGCTTGAGGGACTCCAATATTGTCTCAAAATCAGCAAAACTTCTGTGCAAGTGATTACCCACAAGAAGCTGCATTTCGACTTGGTGGTGAAGAAGTTGAAGTTGCGAAACTTCAAATTCTTCACATTTGATCCAGCAGAGAAGGTCCCAGTGAAGATCGTCCTTCAGGGATATCCGGACCGCCCGATCTCCGACCTGGAAGAACACCTGACGGGCGTCAAGGTAAAGCCTCGAGAGATAAAGGTGCTCTCAAAATCGACTACGGTGACAGGTACGTACACCTTGTACCTCCTGTACTTCGATCGCGGGTCCGTCAAAATCCAGGACCTACGGCGGATCAAAGCACTGGACGGCTTCTTTGTGACGTGGCGATTCTATACGAAGAATCCGGCCGACGCAGCTCAGTGCCACCGCTGTCAGAAATTCGGACACGGTTCCAGAAATTGCAATCTTCCACCCCGGTGCGTAAAGTGCGGTGAGACCCACTTCACCGAAAGGTGCAATCTTCCACGGAAAGACCAGCTGGGGGAAAACGCCCAGCAGCACAAAGCGCGCGTCAAGTGTGCGAACTGTGGTGGAAACCACACGGCGAATTTCCGTGGCTGTGCCGCGCGGAAAAAGTACCTCGAGGAGCAGGACAAGAAGAAGAAAGCGCCAGCGTCCCGCCAACCTCCAAAGACATCGAGCTCGAACGCTGCAGCAGCTGGCGGCGGAGCGGTTCCATCGACCAACCCAGCGTACCCTCCCGGTTGGGGAGGTTCGTACGCTAGAGTAGCCGCTTCTGGGAGTGGTACTTCACCGGGACAAGCAGACGTCACCGGAGATGACCTCTTCACGCTTCCCGAGTTTTTCGCTCTTGCTGGAGAGATGCTCACGCGCTTCCGTGCCTGCCGGAACAAGGCAGAACAATTCCAAGCTCTCAGTGAGCTGATGATGAAGTACATCTACAACGGATAAGCTGCCTTGTGCAGCGAAGTTTTTCGACGTCAATGGACAAAACATACTGTGATTTAGTTTTAAGCTTTTCTATTTCTATCCTTTTCCTTAGTAAATCTAGAAGGTTTTTTTTTAATTTTTCCTTCTCTTGCCAAATCCATTGTTAGAATATCCAATTACATCAAAATGAATTATAGTTCAAATCATAGTTGAAAGGAACTCCAAAACTCTATTAGGTTATAAGAATTACAAAATTGTGAATTGATTGATTACTAATAAAAACTAATTGAATTGAATTATCAACTTACTTTGGGTGAAATGCGTCAATTTAAGCAGCAGTAAATGTCGTGGATTTTTGTAAAATATATTTCAATCAAATTTTTAATTCCATTTAAATAGCATGAAATCATATCAAAACCTGGTGTGCTAAATACCACAGCAATACCAATCCATGGTTTCCAAGGGCCAAGGAATATAAAAAAAAAACATTCCAAAAGCAAGCTGCAATTCTGATTGTTGGTGTTTTGCTATCATATAAAAACATGGGACACAATCTGCCGTGACGTCACAACGATTTGACGTTAATTTCTTTCAGTTTATTTTTTGCTGTAACTCGAAAATTTCCACATCTACCCAGTTGCATTCGACGGGAAATTTATCATATTTTTAGGATATGATCAGTAATTTTAGACTTTGTCTGAAGAATAAGTTGTTAATTAATAAACAAATTTTCAGACCGGCCATGCTTTATGCTGTGAAAATCTGGACAAGCTGTTGCTTAACCAAGAAGAAAAACTTCAGATGATTTAGAACGAATTTCTGAAATTGATTTTGAAACTATCTCCTACATAAAACTCATTTAGTTGTGAAAGCTATAGCTATATTGTATACAATATTTCATTAAAAATTAAAAATTAAAAAAAGTTAAGCTGATCAACGATTTTAATTCCACACTAGGGTGACAATAAACAAAATCGGCCTCAAGGATACGATACCCCTTGGTTTGATTCCTTAGGCTCAAATAAGTAACTGTAAAATTTTGAGCGAAATCGGTTTAAGTTTAAAGGTTGCTATAGATCGTTAAAGTTTGAGAAAAAATAAATCTTTTCTAATCTAATCTAATCTAAAGCGCAGCCAATCTTTCGAAGGGATCCTGGAGAGTGCCTTAGGTTAGATGACGCCTAGCACTCTTCTTGTCATTTATTAACATTTGTAGTGCGCCATTGCATCGAAATGCATTGAAACATCACAAGCGTTAAAGCGGCCAGGCCTACTGCGTAAAGCCGTATCGCAGAGATGATTCGTAATTGGGTTGAGTTTGAGCACTGAATGTTCGAACAACAACACAATTCTGAATCGACAGGGGAGGAAGAAGCGTGGGGACACACCACCATACGCTCCGAGATTTGGTTGTATTCGTTGGGAGCACCATGCTAAGAAGGTTTGGTACTCCGGGGCCCTCTGGGATGGGACATTGTATTTCCACGAATGCCCTGGACACTATTTACCGTGGTTATAGCGCCACAACTCGCTCTCTGTAACAGTATTCCTAATTCCAGTTCACGCTCACCAAGTCGTCATGGCCTAGTGGTTAGCATTTTTGCTTACCAATCCAAAGGACGGAGGATCGAACCCCGCCTCGAGCGACTTTGATTTTTCGTTCATATTCGTCATTTCAAATTTCTATGTTCTTAACTTTCTCGTTGGGAGCAGATGGGAATCGAACCCAGAACCATTCGCTTACAAAGCGAACACCGTAACCAGTCAGCCACGGCCGCTCCTTTTGAGAAAAAATAAATCTTTTCATACCAAAACGTCTTCTTTAAATTGATAATAACTCGTCAGGGTTAACTCGGATTGTTTTGCGGTCTACGACAAAGTTGTTTGTCATAAATTTTTACTCAAGAATCTCACACTTGACAATGATCGGACACGTTAAACGCCACCTTTTGGTAGAATTTTGATTTTTTTGCTTTTTCTCATACATTTTGCGGTTTTTCCCATACAAACTTCTACGATAAAAAGCAACCCTTATACCTAACCGATTTGGCTCAATATTTGCACAGTTACTTTTTTTTACCCAAAAAATCGAACCAGGGGGTATCTCTTTAGATTTTCCAAAATTTCGTTTTTTCTTGTCACCCTTTTCTACACTCAGTAATTTTTTAACTGAAAGAATGTACATTAGGGTGCCCAGAAAAAACGACCCCCTGCTCCAAATGTGGAAAACGGTTTTGGTGTTATTTTATGTATCTGTGTCAAATTTGACCAAAATTAGTTAATATAAGTCCCTTGATACCCTAGACCCACCTTCACGAATACAATCGTGGTCTCATTCGATACGTCTTGGAGTCCCGTAAGACCCTGGTTAATATTAAAAAGTTTGGAAAAGTACTTCAAAAGATATGCAAAAAAAAAAAATGATTTTGGCTTAAGTCCGGAAGGTTGAAAACGTGTGTTTTTGTAAAAAAAACCATCATGATATTCATTTTTAGATAGGTATTTCCAACGAGCCAAAAAGATTGAAGATCTGATAACGCTATCCAAAGTTATGAGCACTTTAGTGATATTTTAGTTTCTCTTGGAGGCCGGAACTCAGATATTTTAATGAAAATGATGTCCGGATCCATCATGGGACCCATCATTCGTTGGATAATTCAAAGACCATTCAGATGAGCCTAGAACATTGAAGATCGGAAAATCATATTGGAAGTTATGAGCACTTCAGTGATATTTTTAGTGTAAAGTTATTTTCTTAACCCTCTACAACCCAACCCCGCCTTTAGACGGGTTTCGATTTAAAAAATTGCCAAAAATCCATTTTTCAACCAATTTTTGTTCTTTAAAATGCATTGGAAAGAACAACTCTTAAAATTTTAGAAAATTTATGGGTTGAAAGTTTATGTGACTTTGCCAATGTTTTTAAAAATGTCATTTTTTTAGAGGTCAACTTTAGCAGTGTTTTTTACTAACTTATTTCTAATATTTTAAGTAAAAAGAAGTATGCAGTAATTTTTCTAGTACCCCAGACTATGCCTCTACGAATTTATTTATAATTTAAATGATAATGGTGCCATTTTATAGCAGAAAATGTGAAAAACATGCAAAAAATTGAAAAAGTTACTGTAAAAGCATGAAAAAATTAGATAGGCAAAATGTAATGATAGGAGGTGGTAGAGTAGGCCAAATACTACCAAAAACAAACATAAACTAAGCAAGATAAATGCAGATTAAAATACTAAAAATGAAACAACAAAAACAAGAAGAAGTAAAGTTTTCCGTAGAACAAAAGTTGCTCAAAATGACCTTCTGAACACGGGAAAAATAAAAAATTTCGAAAAAAAATTTGGGCAGTAGAGGGATAAACAAAAAAAAATGCAAAACAAATCCAATTGTCTCCAAATTTAGGGAAGACGTTTAAAAAGGATTTGAAAATTGCTGTTAAAAAAAAAAAAAAAAACAAGCAGAAACGCTATATAAATGTGAGGAAGGCACCAACCACCCTAAGGTGGATGAGGTTACGTTTTTTTTAATACGTTTTTGAGGAATTTTGAAGTGTACTACCACAAAATAGTGAAACTTAATAAATCGCCTTCAAAATTTTCATCGTTTTTTTAAATGTCAAAAATCATTTTTTTTTCATATTCAATGAAAGCATTCGTATAAATATAATTTTGATTTAAAATTAATAACCGAGTAGAAAGTGGGCATTTTTATTTCCCATAGTAAGAAACTTGATAACTGACTGTAATAACAAAAATTACTAAAATTTGGTATTCAGCCCTCGACAGTTTTTTTTTGTATCTTTTGGCAGAAGCAAGATAGCACTATACTTTCTTTAAGAATTTTGTCAATAGCGTTCAAGCTAGGGGAAATATACCCTTTCTAATCAAACACCTATCTTCGTCATATGGATAGTTTGATGCTCGATTAAAGCTCCAAAAATACTATTTAGGCTGTAAACTTACCAGCAACAGCACAGCCTCGAGTAAGCAAGCAAATTTATGCCATTTACTGGCCAAAAAGTTCAAATTTAATGCACTTTTGATCATAATTTCTATTTTGCGAGACCATTTCTCATCATTTTGTTGGCACACTCATCCACACGAAAGATGAGAGCTTAACCGCTTACTGAATATCGTCGAAATCAACTTTTCACTTGCGCTAACGTTTTCAAAGCGCTTAAGATAAGAAATTGCTTCCAATTACCGGAAACATGTTCTTTTGAACATTAGTTAGTCACTTACTTGAAGAATAATCCCGAAACATGTAAATAATTAGCAAGCGCCATCAAAAAAACAAACGCGCCAAGTCGTTTGACGTTTGACTTTTGACGACCCATTCCAATCGACGGCTGAAGAAAACCGAGCCGAGAAGCGGAGGCAAATAAAGAACAAAGGGTGACCACCAACACCACTAGCAGCAGCTGTTGGAGTGTCTGATTAGAATACATTTCGGAAATATTTTTTTAAATGCTTGTAGAAGGAACAGAATAACTTTTAATAAAAGTGAAAATAAACAGAAATGTTCACAAAAAATTGCTCTACTTGTTGGTGTACTTGGTTTTAATAAATTTGAAGGAACACTCCAGGTTATCCAGCATCATTCAAACACGACCGCTTATTAGGCTTAAAATGGGTATATTTCCCCTATTGTAATAATTTTTCAATTGACAAAAACATGAAAATTACTAAAATCAAATAATAAAAATGATAGTTTTTAATACACAGTTAAAATGCTTTGCGGAAAGCCGGGTCTGCACCGATTGATACCAATCATTAGATTTTCTAACACAACGATTATATTTGCCACATGAAAGCACACAAGTTACGAAAGCTGCAGAAACCTTCAAAAGATTCACACATTTATTTAAATAAATGTATTTTTCGGGATTCCAACGCAACAATAATCAATCTGGAAATAGCAGTTTTTTTTTAACTTGACAACACAAAAATAAAAATTCGTCAAAAAGGTGACTTGCAACTTGAAAATTTATTATGAACCATTGCGGCAATTCAGATAAAAGCTTGCATTCTGGAAAGCGGCAGAGATAATAATATCTGTACTGCATAGAAACAAGCAGCACCAGAGCATCCATTTGATACCAGCCATAAAACAAGAAAACGGGGAAGCACTCGTCAGTCATCATTTTCCGGAAGCCCAGCTGGAACTTCCGCTTTCATAATCCCAGGGAGAAGGGAAAAAAAGTGGTACTCTTTGCTGCCAACGACAGCAGGCGTCAATGATACGTTAAATAGAGTTAAATCCTTAACACGCTGGCTCGGTGTGCCTTTTGTGCCACGTGGTCGTAAATTCCCTCGAGGGAGATGGTTAAGAGCCGGTTTGTTGAGAGGAGCTGTTTTTCCATTGTACTTTTGCTGTTTTACAACGATAAGATGTCTTGCCAGAGGTTTGGGATGATCTACAGCATGTAATGAAAACGGTTATGATGATGAAAGTATGTATGAAATATATGTTTAAGGTCTCAAATAATCTAGATTCAAAAATGAACAAATTGGTGAATTATCCTGAAACTTTTTCAAGCAACGAATCACCTTTCATCAGGAGTGAAATTAATTAGCAAAAGGTGTCACCCCTCAAAACTTCAAGAACCAACCAACTTTGCATAAATCAATCTTCCCCTTGAGTATTTTCCAACTTTCGCCTCGGGAGGAAAACCCTTAGCCGTCGTCGCCACAATTACGCCCCCATTAACCGCACCTTACCGCACAAGTCAAGGTACTCATTTATTATGCCTTTTCCTTGGTGGGGTTCACCCACTCAGAGCTTTTTTTCCCCCCTCAATGAGTGGGAAGGAAAGCGTTGACATTGGAAAATCGACCTACCACTGGGGGAAGCAGCAGTAAACTTTCACCGATCTCAAGACGACGACGACGACGACGACGACGTTCGTTATTAAATTTTATGATCTCTCGTTTTCCATAAACACTGTTTTAAAGCAGAGCAGGGTGCCAACTTGGATAAAAAAAACTTGAAATTGTTTTCAATAACTTTTAGTATAATAAATTCAATCAAATTTGAAGTTGATTTTTTATCGGATAAAAGCATTCTATAAAACTGCATCTAGCCACAATCACTACTAAAAAAGCGGTTTAATATAATAATTTGAACTATATCAAAATAAAAAAAAATTGATTTTGTAATTTGGAAAACAATCTAATACAAACAATACAAAAAATGGATGATGAAGAACTAATGGTTTAGACTAAATAGTTAGGAAACGTCGTTGTTGTTTATTAAATTAAGGTCCCTTTACCAAATTTAGGGAATGAAAGCAAAAAAAAGAAAGTTGAAAGTCACCCTGCAACCTTCCTTTCTTTAAGTAAACAGTCCTTCAAGACTCGGTTTCCGCAGTTGGGAAAATACCTTCCCACTCACTTCCTCCCTTTTAATTTATCTCCCACGTCGGAAGTGGGGCAAAAAACTTTTCAATTCTTCCCGCGAGTTTTAATTCCTCCCAAGGATCCACCCAGCCGGCAGCATCCCTTTGTCCCAGGCGTGGGGGGAGGGGGGTCACTCCTGTGACGATACCATCTTGCCGCAGAAAGCAATTTTCAGCCCCAAGCGGGTTCGGGCAACTCACAGGAATAAATTAACCCTCAACGACGGACGCCGTAGTCCGTTTGCAATTAGAAAGTGCTGAACGCGATTCTTTGGGGAAGAATTGATTTGAAATATTTTTGACTTATTTTGTGTGTTGAAAAGGTTATTTATATGTCATTACATACATCATAACTTATGAAGAGTTTTTAAACACACATTTTTTTTTTTAAATTTCATTTTTTTTCCAAAGAACTAGTCAACTGGTACTGACCCTTTGGCCACTGCAGTCGAGACGCGTGCATAAAAAAATACGACTGGCCATGCGACGACGAGGATGACATTCGCGCGATAAGGACCGCGCCGTGACGACCCTCGAGTTGAAGCTCGCGCACACATTTCGCACATTACTCAAACCGGAAGGCGTCGTCGTCGTCGTTGAAATCGTCGCGAATGTCGTGGAGCAGGGAGGATCCTTGGAGATTCCGGGGGTTGCGATAAATGGCACTGAAATGTAGTCACTCACACACACACACACACACATACACTAGGGTTGGTTTAATGCATCACAACTGCTGGAGTGTTGGCGCGAGACATGGTGATAATTACTTAATTTCAAGAGGAAAACCTTCATTTCCGTGACGACTGGTGCAGTTGAACTTTGCTGTGTAATGAAAAAGAGCTTTTTCAGAGAATTTTATAGAAATTAATTAAAAAAATACCGGGGATTTTGTTTTATTGTGGTTTTATTATGTTGATGAGTTTAGTTATTCAGGCTTTTCAAGATACCTTGTTATATTTTTTCTCTAGTACATTTTAAACCTCCTTTTGCGGTGCCACGGAAGCCGCGAAATCAAGGCAACTTTTTGTCAATACCGTGATATGCCACGTATTTTGAAATAATCAAGTTAAAAAAAATGTTTCAAATGGCATTTCAACAACTACTTTTTTCTTTTATTTTCAGACTCACCTTTAAAATTTAAATAAAATTTACACAGCAAACTAAGATACTATTATTCAATGCACATAAACAATAATGATTATACGCAACACTGATGTTTCTTTTAGTTTCGTGCCATAGTGCTTACGAATTCTATAGTTTTTCTAAATGAAAAGAGCTACAATAAACTATTGTAAATCGACGTCGTCGTGCAATCTTGTCGCATCCGCCATTTCGACGTTCCGAGAAAAACGCGTTTTAATGTTTGACCTTGAATAAACAAAAACGAAAGCACGCAATGTAAACAATAACAAACACGTTTTGTTTGGCTGACCATTCTGTGCATTGTCCCGAAGTTTGGTTGAAGTTGGTTGCTGGAGTCCCGAGTTATAATTACAAATGTTTACGGTAGTCTAACTTGTACGTGCGTCAAACGCGTTCTGACCAGAAATCCCTTTGGCCAATTGTCGCACTTACATCAATTTTCAGGGAGTGACAAGATAGCACGACATGATTGAAACTTCTTTCATATTTAAAGTGGCAAAAATACACGGAGTTTTTTCGGTTTTCATTGAATATCCCAGGATTGAAATCGAATTTTGAGGACCTGTAAAGGTCAAAAGGTGAGGCATTGTTAGCTGCACAAAATGGCGTTCTTAACTCAATTTGGCCCAAAATGCACGTGCGACAAGTTAGCACGACGGCGACGAAATGGCATTGCAAAATTCTTAATCAAATTTCTCTGAGAAAAATAAAAAAAGGACAAATTTGCACTTGTTTTCACAAATCGTAGCATTAATTGCAGCACGTCCAAATCGGCCACATCCCAGCAGAGGTCCCTTAGCACCAACCGGCTAAGGACGAGTTCAGTATGCCACAAAGGCACCAAACGCTACCTCCCGAACCACCCCCCAAAAGGGATGGGGAACTCAGGGTAGTGTTGGTAGAGAGTGATTCGTTTTCACTGACCATTTCCTGTTTTGGTTTCCGCCCGGATAGTTTTGGAATTTCGTTCCGCGGTCGCTCGCTCTCTCTCTCTCTCTCTCTCTCTGGCTGGTGTCCTGTGAATTACACCACTCTGTTGGGCCACCAGTTGGTGGCTAATCAATTTAAAGTCCCTGCTAATGGATGTTAGGGCGAAAAATTTAAACGAAGAAAAAAACAAATCTAGAATACTTTTTCAAAACAACCAATTAACTTTTATTTGCAGAGTTTAATTTTCACCTATTTCATGGCAGAGTGAGGGGTTTATGTAGATGAAATTGAGTGCTTTTTAATTTTCAATTGCAATAATTATTTTTTAAAAGGAGTTAACTAGCCGTTTTATGTGACAACCATCCCCAAAGCCCTCCGGAAATGACCGTTCCGGCCGTGACCTGGAATGCCACCGTCGTGTTGTGCTGAGAGAATGTGACACACATTTCTTCCAAGATTAGCGCGGACCCTGTTGATTACCAGCGGCGCGGAACTCACTTCAGATTTAACACGTGACTTGCGCCGGAGAAATAAAAATCAAGTCACGATTGTGGCCAAGGTCCTGCCAGAGTAGTGGCCACCGCCGGAAGTCGTGAGCGAATTAAACCGTTTCACTGACTTTTTATGGTTATGGTCACCCGGCACGACAGCAAATGCTGGAAAACTGTTGCAACAGTGCTGTGCAGTGGTTATAAATGGTGTTTTTGGAGTATTTTTTTTGTTTTCACCGGGAGTGAATCTGTCACTAGCAAACAAGTTTTGGGTTCTTTGTTCGCGTTTAATTTAATTAACTGTCCTGTTCGAGGCAAACAGTTTTCAATTATAACATCACAAAAGACTTACCACATGAATGAATTTCATCATCAATAACTCATCAAACACACCTTTCAAAAAAACATTTCAAAAAACCCACCATGGTCATGGTTACGATATATTGTGATACATGGGTCATTTCGCGCCAAGTGGCACACCACTCGAAATTAACTTTCTGAAAATCTGATGACGCCATTCAATTCAGCGTAAAATATCAAAAAAAAAAAAAAAACAGATCAATTTTGCTCTAATAAATTGTTGTGTTAAAGTTATGGCCATTTGAAAAAGTTTTTTTTTTGTAAAATTGGTGATACTCGCAAAACTTTAGAGCGGTGCCAAAAAAGAAGGGGTGGTCCAAAATGGTTCAAAATCTGGAAATTTGAGCTTGATCGGAAAAAAAGTCGTTTTCAAATTTGTACTTTTTTGTGTACAGTTGTGGCGAAAGGCCCCACATGCCTTAAATGATTTCTGGTCCAAACTTTAATCAGAGTAGAAAAATGGGTTAACACAGGAAAGCTAAATCTGCGATTAAAAAACCGCTCATATTGTATTGTATTGTACTTCTTGACACTTTTGCAGCATTTTATAAATATTATGGGTAGATCAACTTTGCTTTTACCTTACTTTACCTTTAACATTACACAGTATGAAATTGTGTAATTTTGGAAGGTGTAATATGTGAAGGTTTACCACTTTTATGATTTTTACTGAAAAAGTGACATTACACCAGAAAAAATAGCATATTTTTACCATGATTTTTGTTCTGTGTACCTTACCTTACCTAATGAATTTTTTAATACTGGACGATCTGTAAACTGTTCCAAATGTATGGCATCACTTTAACCGTTTAACCAAACACAGCAACTCAATCAAATATTTGTAAAAGTCTACTATATCAACCAGCGGGCTACCAAAAAGCCAAGTAATGCGCTCCAAAAATAAATCATTTACTATAAAACGTGAGCCACTATCATTGATCACGTTTCGGAGCAACTAACGCTGCTGGAAAATTAGCTTCAAAGTCTTTGATTCAACACTAAAAACTGAGGTTTCTGTTTGCAATAACCCAGCAAGGTTATTTTTTCGTTTAGCACAACGTTTTTCATTTGACAATTACATTTTTTTTGTATCTATGCAAGGTTACTTTTTAAAGTATATCAGTTTTCTACAAAATGTTGATGAATTTGCATTAACGATAAACTAACTGTTTTGAATATTTTTTTTCAGAGAGTTCAATTTTTTAGCAAAGCAAAAATTTGCAAAAAAAAACTTCCTTGTCATTTTTATATGCATAAAGACATTATAATAAAACAATGGCTAGAAAACATCAGCTTGTTTTTTTTTGCATTTTTCTTGTGAAAATACCCTTTTGTGGTCATTATTAAGCCCTATTTTTTATATTTTGTCCCGGGAACTCCCAAAATAGAAAACAAATCAAATTTTGGCCTAGAAATTCAGATTTGGTTGTGGAAATAAATCAACAGTTGAATACTTAGTAATCGATAACATTTTAAAGCATTAAAATTTATATTCGGCATATATCAGCAATAATTTGGCTTATTTTTGAAAATTGTTAAAATTTTAGTTTACAGATCCGCAAAATGCATTGCGCCTTAAATATTTTCTTTTAAATTTTATTTAATTAAAAAGTGTTAGTATTATATTCACTTATACTTATGACTTTAAACTTGAAAAAAGTATTATTTTCAAATAAAATATTTATCTTTTCATCAAAAACCGGCATTTGGAGCAAATCAGGACAAAAGTAACGAATTAAGACAGCTGTGTAAGCTATTTTTTTTTTTAATAATGTTCTGATTGTTTTGATTGATTTTGGTTACAACAGGAACAGAACAAAACAATAAGTACACCGATTTCCATTTTTTTCATCTAATATCTCCTGTACCTATTCAGACTGCAGTCTCGATTATCCCAAGTTGGCAGTAGAGCAATTCTCTACCAAAACCGGAAATGGATTTTATTTGTATTTTTTGATTTGGCTCAAACTTTGTGGGGGCCTTCCCTGTGACCAAATAAGCTATTTTGTGTCATTGGTTCACCCATACAAGTCTCCATACAATTTTGGCTGCTGTCCATACAAAAATGGTATGTAAATATTCAAACAGCTGTAACTTTTGAGTGAATTTTCTGATCAATTTGGTGTCTTCGGCAAAGTTGTAGGTATTGTTGAGGACTATTGAGAAAAAAATATGTACACGGAAAAAAAAATTGCAAATTTTTTTATCAACTTTTTTTTCACTAAAACTCAATTTCCCAAAAAACGTATTTTTTGATTTTCGAGATTTTTTTATATGTTTTAGGGGACTAAAATCCGCAACTTTTGAGCTATAGAGAAACATGGTCAAAAAATCTGCCGCCAAGTTATGAATTTTTGAAAAAATAGTGATTTTTGGAAAAAATCCAAATTTCATGCAAAAACAAATTTGAAATCAATTTTTAATGCAAAATTGAATTTGCAATCGAAAACTACTTTACAATTTTTTTGATAAAGGGCTTCGTTTTCAAGATATAGGCACCGAAAGTTTGATTTTAGCGAAATATTTGCAGTTTTTCGATTTTTAAAAATAGTGACCATGAGCGACCATTTCTAAAAATATTTTTTTTGAAAAGTTCAGAAAATTTGCTATAAAATTGTCTAAGAGACATTGAAGATTGGACCTCGGGTTGCTGAGATACAGCCGCTTTAAGAAAAAGAAACAGGAAAATTGAAGTTTTCTAAGTCTCACCAAAACAACCCACCATTTTCTAATGTCGATATCTCAGCAACTAATGGTCCGATTTTCAATGTTAAAACATGAAACATTCGTAAAATTTTCCGATCTTTTCGAAAAAAATATTTTGAAAAAAATTAAATCAAGACTAACATTTTAAATGGGCGTAATATTCAATGTTTGGCCCTTTTAAAATGTTAGTCTTGATTTAATTTTTTTCAAAATATTTTTTTCGAAAAGATCGAAAAATTTTACGAATGTTTCATGTATTAACATTGAAAATCGGACCATTAGTTGCTGAGATATCGACATTAGAAAATGGTGGGTTGTTTTGGTGAGACTTAGAAAACTTCAATTTTCGTGTTTCTTTTTCTTAAAGCGGCTGTATCTCAGCAAACCGAGGTCCAATCTTCAATGTCTCTTAGACAATTTTATAGCAAATTTTCTGAACTTTTCAAAAAAAATATTTTTAGAAATGGTCGCTCATGGTCGCTATTTTTAAAAATCGAAAAACTGCAAATATTTTGCTAAAATCAAACTTTCGGTGGCTATATCTTGAAAACGGAGCTTTTTATCAAAAAATCTGTAAAGTAATTTTTGATTGCAAATTCAATTTTGCATTAAAAAATAACTTCAAATTTGTTTTTGCATGAAATTTGGATTTTTTTCCAAAAATCACTATTTTTCAAAAATTCATAACTTGGCGGCAGATTTTTTGACCATGTTTCTCTATAGCTCAAAAGTTGCGGATTTTAGTCCCCTCAAACATATAAAAAAATCTCGAAAATCAAAAAATACGTATTTTGGGAAATTGAGTTTTAGTGAAAAAAAAGTTGATAAAAAAATCTGCAATTTTTTTTTTCCGTGTACATATTTTTTTCTCAATTGTCCTCAACAATACCTACAACTTTGCCGAAGACACCAAATTGATCAGAAATTTCACTCAAAAGTTACAGCTGTTTGAATATTTACATACCATTTTTGTATGGACCGCAGCCAAAATTGTATGGAGACTTGTATGGGTGAACCAATGACACAAAGTAGCTTATTTGGTCATATGGAAGGCCCCCACAAAGTTTGAGTCAAATAAAAAAATACAAAAAAATAAAAATGGTCGAAATCAGCCGATTTCGTAGAGAGTTGCTCAGTAGTGACTTAAAGATAATTTTTAAAATATGTTTTAAATATAAAACATAAAATTCTAAACTTATCCAAAGTGTTACATCGTCGGGAATAATTTTATTTCTTGTTGTTGACAGTTTCAATTAAATTTTTTAAGCTTTTGTAGTCATTTTATGTAAATAAATTAATGAAAGAAATATATAAAAAATTGTGGTTCATTTAAATTCCAAAGAACATTTTTTTTTTAATTTGTTTAAAACTATCTAAAGACTGCTGCCTTTGAATTAAAGTTATCATCAATTAACAGCTTTTAGCTGATTCTATGATTTAAGCTAGAAAAACGTAACAAATATAATGAAAACATAGATATTATGACTGCTTCAAAAATTTCCCGGGATCTCGGGATTAAAAAAATATTTTTCCCGTTTCCCAGGAAATTCAAAACCCGAGAAAATTGGACGCCCTACTAGCATCACAAAAAATAACAGTGCTGAAAATCCCAAAAGTTTTTTTTTTTTTTTTAATGTCAACAATATGTTTGCATAATTGATTTTTCAGCTTTCTTTGTATATTTTTTTTCAAATTTGGCAAATCCTCGTTAGATGATTGTATGACCTTTTCCTCCTGGAGCTTTTCGCTCAATGTTTGTTCCGTTTAATATTAACACTCAGTCTGCAAAGTGATTGTCTTTTTTAATTCTCTGCCAAATCACACAATATCGCGAAAAGTTACCCCGACCCCTCTTCGATTTGCGTGAAACTTTGTTCACACACACTAAAATCTATTCCCGTATTCGTGAATTGTGTTCCTGAATTTGAGAACAAAAAAAAAATTTATGAGTATGGTGCAAATTAAGAAAAAAAAAAACGTGAATATATTCCTTCGTGGTTCTCAAATTCATGAACACAGTTCACGATTTCAGGATTTGTCTTTTTCCGTGCTGAGATAGTTTTGATCTTTGATTACGATTCTGAGGTTTATTTTTTGATAGCTACACAGTAAAAAATTGTGGAAATTTGAAAGGTGTAATTTTGGAAGGTTGAATATTACCTCTTTTATGATGAAATTTTACCTCAATTTAGACTGAAAAAGTGACATTACACCAGAAAAGTGGTAAAATCAAACATTTTCAGAGGTAAAATTACACGTTTTTTTCTGACATAAAAGATGTGCCACTTTCAAGATGAAATGTTACCATGATTTTTTTACTGTGTAGTGACGGATGAGTGGTACGACCCATTTCATTCATAAACGTTTGAAACAAATTCACCTATGTGCAATCTAATTTAAAGTTTCACGCGAATCGAAGCAAATGCTGTGTGAGTTGGCTGAGATGACTCTTTTACAACATGTTTTTTGAACTACCGGCATCAGGGGTGAGATTGAGTCATACAAAAATGCAGAAATCTGTAAGACCCAATCTCACCCCCCAAACACACTTATTTTTTGGTGGCAAAAAGTTGTTTTAAAATGGTTATTGTTGTACCCAGTAATATTGGCTAAGTTTTCTGATTTTTGTTCAGCAAGGGTTGGTAGCCTTATTTTAAAAATAACATAATACTGAAGCTTCAATAGCTCCAACAAATTCTAATCCCACCTAACTGCAATCAATTAGAAGGATCACTGAGTTCATCGTTACGCCGTTCGTCCTTCATTAGTTTCCAATACAAGAGCAGTCACACACATACCCACACACCATATCGCTTAATATCAACTACCGGGGCCATAAAATCACGTCCCAACTGTATCGACTACCCTGCTCACAGCAAGACCCTAGCAGAAAACCGGCCAAATTCCGGTCACGAAATCATTTCTATTCACGGCCGCTGGGAACCGCCGCTTTCTTGCACGTGCAAACGAGAAAAAAAAAACTCCCCGAACGAACCCCAAAACTGTAACCCGGCCAATTGGCTTTTTGAGATCTCCGCCTAACAAGGGCAGCTCACAGCTGATGATTATTACTCTGACGGGCCCCGGGAATGGCCAAAGAAGTTGGGGAAATCCCCTCGACGGAGCAAGTGAAAGTCCGGAACCTTTGTCCGAACTTAATTGAAATGTTAGCAGGCCCACGTGCGGGGTTGGCCGGGTTGCCAGCAAAATTGCCAGATGTATAATGAAAAATTCTTTTAAATAAAATAATTGTGGTTTTGGAACTCTGCTGAAAAACTCCTTACTTTTCCTGTCCCTCTGAAATATACATCTCCAAAAAGACAGCTGAAAAGACCATCATGAAATTCATGAGAGTTGCGAAGAGCTCAACTTTTTACAACGTCGTCAAGGGTCTTGAAAACATGTGGCAAATAAACATTCCAATTATCAGAGAATTGACGATTCGCATAGAAAAAAAATAGGTGTTTTCAAGACCAAAATATGCAGAAAATGTTGTACGGATCTTGTGGCAAAACTCGATTTGTTCAGCATTCTGCAGCTCGTTGCTTTAATTATGTTTCGCAACTACCCAGGTGCAAAATGAAGATTCTTTCATAACGAGTCATTCATTTATCCAACGAAGGGTTCAACAAGTTGAATAAATACGACAAGTGCTGCAATAATCGAGTTTTGCACCGAGTTGTAAAGCAGACTATTTTATTGAAAAACATAGTCATTGGAAAAAGGATTAAATAAGAATAGAGTGAAGAACAAAAAAGTTTAGAAATTACATCAACAATTATTTAATTTTAAAAACAGCAACTGGCAGCCCTAACATTATGTCAGCATTCCATCGTCATTAGCATCGGCACTTAAGCCGTTTTTCTGCACTTCTCGATTAATGTTTTTACCCTTCTCTTGCCATTTTTTTTTTGTAACTCCACAACCAAGTCCATATCCCATTGCAGTCTACAGGATCTAGGGACATTTAGCGAGCTCGCGTTCGCTGGAACCAATTAGTGCCAGCCTGGGAAGGGAATGCCGGCCAGCCGGCCAAAAAAAGTCAAGCTTTTTTTGCCCAACTATCGACGTTTTTACTGGTTCGATGTCGAAGCACATTCGTCACGGAATGACCCAGGAGTTGGCTCGTGTAAGTGCTCATTTAAGGGAGCTACTTTATTATGATAATGGGGGACTTATTTGGCAACTGACGTAAAATAACACTAATTGCACTTTTGCAGATCTACGTTTCTGCTCATTCTCAATTCTCTTATGAAGATTTACATAAACATAATGAGTTCAAAAAGAATCGTCAAGTTCTTTACGATGTAGCTTTATTTTGTGATAAAATTTGTTTAAATTAAACGGCCCAAGCTTTTTTTTTGACACAGAATTGTTTAACTCGAGAAATGTCATACCATTTGTCTGTGTCAACAGGCTAAGGTCGTTAATCATTCTTTTTTTTTTCTTGAATCACTATGAACGTGCCACATTTCGTTCCATCTACAACTTATTATAATTCTGGAGAGCAAATTAGGCTTGGCAAACTTTAATCTTTGTATTTACAAAATTGTGATTGAGAACGCGTCGTTCTCCTTTATTTATCATCTTAAAAATCATTTTGTTGTGCTATGTTTTAAGTAGAGCGTCCAATTTCCCGGGGTTACAATTTTCCCGGGAAACGGGAAATTTTCAGCCAATTTCCCGGGAAATCCCGGGAATTCCCGGGAAATTTTAAATTTATTGAAAATTGTTATGGTTTTAATTAATATTATGGAACAAAATTGTATAGGACATCAACATTAATGGTTTAAATATGAAGTATGAAGATTAGTGCGTCCATCCCGGGAATTCCCGGGACAAAAATCCCGGGATTTTTGCTAAACCGGGAATTCTCGTATCCCAGGATTTTCTATGATTTGTCCCGGGAATTCCCGAAATTGAAAAAAAAATCATATTTTGGTCTGGAAATTCAGATTTGGTTGTGAGATAGTAGAACAATAAAATGAATTAAAATTTGTATTCAGCAAATCTCAGCATTAAATTGGCTTTTTAGGAAAAAATATTATAATTTTAAATAACAGGTCCGCAAAATGCCTAGCGCTTTAAATTTTTTTCTCTATTATTTTATTTTTTTAAAGACTGGATATATTTACGTATATTTTCGATTTTAAATTTGAAAAAAAACAATCTCATATCAAATTATTTATAATCAAACACCGGCATCTAGGGCAAATACGTACAAATGTAACGAATAAATACAGCTATTAAAGCAAAAAATAATTGCATGACGTTTTGGATGACTTCGGTTAAAACAGGAACAGAACAAAACAATTTATACTTCCAAATGTATTGCTCTAAAATCTCCTGTACCTATTTAGACTGTAATTCTGATTTTCCCTCGGTTGTAGGTAGTAACTTGAAGATAATTTGTAAAATATGTTTTATATAAAACAATGAATTCAAAACTTATCTAAAATTTTACATTGACTGGTATCATTTTATTTATTGTCGTTTTTTTGTTTTTTAGACATATAAAATAATTTTTTAAGCTGTTTTAGTCATGTCATATAAAAAAATATATAAAAGCAAAAAAAAATTAAAGGATTCCAAAGTTTTATTTTGAATAGGTCCTATAAACATATGGAAGACAAAAGCTTATCGAACCTTTTCAA
This sequence comes from Culex pipiens pallens, assembly GCF_016801865.2. Taxonomy (NCBI): domain Eukaryota; kingdom Metazoa; phylum Arthropoda; class Insecta; order Diptera; family Culicidae; genus Culex; species Culex pipiens. The sequence continues at coordinate 123,878,538 of NC_068937.1, forward strand.
AAAAACTCAAGAATTATGTAATTTGATTCGCAAATTAAAAAATAATCAATCATCTGGAATTAAAAATAGTAGTTGATATAAAATCCTAAACACCACAAAGACAAAAAAAAATCTTTTAGGCTATTTTAAAACTGTCGTCTTTGTTTGGATTGAAGTGAGGATTATCACCATTTGATATTATTAAGCTAATTCAATGATTTTAAGCATGAAAACATAACAAAAATAACGAAACATAGATTTTATTACTGATTCAAAAATTTCCCGGGATCCCGGGAATTCCCGGGATTCCAAAAATATTTTTCCCGTTTCCCGGGAAATTCAAAACCCGAGAAAATTGGACGCCCTAATGAAGATCAATTAACAGCTTGACTGCATGTAAAAAATCATTCAACTACAAGAAAATGTATTTTGGTATTTTTTGATGAGAAATTTTAAACTTGCCTCTGTGACCAGTTTATTGAAACGAGGAAAAAAACATGCAGAAATTATGTTTTTCATGACAAATACTGGTTTCAGCTCTTGAACAAATGGTAAAGCTTTTTAGTGTTGGTTTTACTCCAAGCAACTCAATGTTTTCAAATATTTGAAGCAAGCTTTGAATATAATTTTGCATTTTTTGAGAATAAACAATAGAAAGTTATTTTTCAATGATTTTTTTTGTACTATTATGCAACATGATTAAAATAATACGATAAATTAACATCATTCCACAAAAAGTCTTCTATTTTTTCACATTTAACCCTCTAACACCTGTAGTTGAACCAAGTGCTTTATAATTCTTTTACTTCAAATTGTAATTTCTTTAGTACTAGGTATTCAACCAATTAAACAAATTCTTTTTGCACAAATTAGATTTTCATCTCATTTGATCATGGTAAACAAAAACGTAAAAAAATCTCAATTTTAATTTGGAGGTAAGGAGTTAATATTGTTTTGATGAAATAACATCAATCTGTTAAAAGCTTACCTAATTGTAATAATTTAATACTCATTAAGCCCAGTTGCTTCAAAAATTAATATTATCAGAAATAATTCTGATATCATAATTTCTGATAATCTGATTAATTATATAAAACTAAACAATACATTTAATTGAACAAAATCATGTTGAGTTTGTTCATTTATAATTTTTTCAGACCATTTTCAAAAAATAGTTCCAAAAATTTAAGAAAATGTATACTTCCGCTTGAATTTCGGGAATTCCCAAGAAATTTACAAATTTCCCGGGAAACGGGAAATAATTTTTTTCGGGAAATCCCATGAATTCCCGGGACGGGAAATTGGACGCTCTAGTTTTTAGAAGTACCCGATATCGATCGATCGATTTAATCAAATTCAAAAATACCCAATCATGTCAATACTTTTTTTTTCTCATAAAATTATTTTTATTAGGTCCTTTTCGGTACCCGAGTCGGCTTTTGTAATTACATTTTTCTTAAAGCCAAGAGTAATTACAGAGGATCTTGTGTGTAAATGTTAGTGGGAGGGAGCCGATTAACCGCGGCCTACTCGGGGTTAATAGGGAAGGGATTGATGTTAAAAGACAAGGCGTGGGAAGGGAAGGGGGATTGTGTAGGGGTCTTGGTTGGCTCTGCTGGCCTTTGTTTTTGTCCTCAGCCGCAACTCGGTGTCCAGCTGCTGGGGATGTCTATACATTGTGACTTGAGAGAAAAAAAAATAACTCGGTTAATCTGTCAATCAAACAAATTTTGGAAAGGCACCATATGTCTCAGTACAATGGCACAACCCTGTAACATAACAGAATCGTTACCTTTCTTCCCTTTACTGCACTTCACTTGACTTTGAGCCGAGTGTGCTAAGCTGTCAGTTGTACCAACTTCAAAGCAACAAATAAACCTCTCTTGCGTTGAAGCGTTCAGCGCAGAAGGGGGTTTGATTTAGGAACAGAAGTTGTTGGGACAAAAACACTTCAAAACACTTCTTCGACGAAAAGTTGGCGTTGGGAAATGCGTCAATAAATCATTTCGTGAATTTAGCAAAAATGTATTATTTTTTTTTGATTGGATCGTTTCATTTCCAGGAATTGCATTGCAATATTTTTGCTTTTGAGTTTTAAATTTGGTTTCACATATTTCTTCTTTTAATGAAAATTTCCTCAAAAGCGTTACAATATGCAAATTCTGTCCTCAGAATTCCACTCCCTTGCGCCGTTCCTTCCGGTAGGCCGAAATGGCTTCCGGTGGGTAACGGAGGAAAAGCCAGCACGCCAGAGACCTTGAACGGTCTACTGTGCAACCGGGTTCTGTGTGGGGCCAGTAATGCAAGTCAGGAAGCCAGAAAGCACTTCACCACAGGATAAAATGGCATCACTTTTTCCGAGCCTGATTTTTTCGCTCTCTATTTTCCGGAAATGATTTAAACAAGTTACTGTTCAATAGAGCTTTGTTGTGGGGGGGGGAAACCCCTCTAGAGAACAAGTATACGCTGGATTTTATTCTGTGGCTAGGGTTTGTTATTTGGTTTTTATGGTATTTTTTTTTTGCTGCTTTGGTTGGCTTTGAATGCGATTACTTTATGTACTTTTTCTGTATTAATATGAAAACCCTTACTTAATGTACCTTAGTTGGTTCCTTCCTCACATTCTTAAAGTAAATACTTAGGACAGGGTTCAATTTTGATAATCAATTTTTTGGGCTCGTTGGAAAAATCTTTTGATTGCCCATTCAACGATGATGATACCTCGCATGATACATCCGGACAACGCATTCATCTAAATATCTGATACCCGACCTCCAAAAAGTGTATAAATAACACTCAAGTGCTTATTACTCTTGATAGGATTGTCAGATCTCCAATTATTTGGAAAAGTCTTTTAAATACCTTTTAAAATGTTTATAACATGACGGGGTTTCTAACAAAAACTAAATCTTTTTTTAGCATAACTCCTGAAGTGCTGAATTAAACCTAAACAATTTTTTTTCTAACGAACTAGACCGATTTCGTGATTTTTTGTAGTTATAAAACTGTACTTAGTCCACATATGTGGTTGCTGCCTTTCTCACTATTTACCAAAAATATGTCATACAAAAAAAAAATATCTGGCATCAAACATGATTTTTGGTACTTGAGACAAGGATATCTTCAATATTTTGAGCATGTTTGGAAGGCCTTTCAATAACCTATCCAACGATAAGTCGGATGATTGGACCGGAAATAGTTTTCATACAGATAAGTGAGATCCGGCTTTGAAAAGGTTCATAAATATCACTTAAGTGGTCATATGTCAATGTTCTGGTCTCGTTGGAAAGGTTTTTTGAATACTAATAAAACTATATATAACATGATGATACTTAGGGCGATTTATTCAACTTCCGGAAACATGCGAAAATACATTTTTTACATAAGTTTGAACTACTTATCGAAACTTTAAAAAAATCAATAGAACCCAAGACGAATGCGATTTGTTTGTTAAAAATCGGTTCAGCCAGTGCTGAGAAAACTGAGTTACATTAATGGTACACACACATATATACAGCAATTCCCCACGAAAACAGCATGATTTGAAAATTACGAAAACGGGAAAAAATCTACTTTTTTCACTAAAACTGCGATAACTTGAAAATTTCAGCGATGACCTATACATATTAGGGTACCAAAAGTTGTGTATTTCAATTACGAAAATTTTAGTTTTCCCGTTTTCGTCATTTTCCCGTCGAAAAATCCAGTTTTTATTTTCAAAAAATCGTATCTCAGAGTATTGAAAACATAACTTCACCATTTTTTGATATGTTATGTGAAATTTTCCGAGAAATCCGATAAACATATTTTCAGACATAGGCCCTTTGGTCCCGAGACCTTCAAAACAGCATTTTAGTTTTCATACGACCTTTTCAAATGTTAAGCTAGATTTTTGAAACTTCTTACTATTTTTCCCAAATATCCAAACTAATCACCTTTCTTTTGCGTCTAGGACAGCAAAAATCGGATGAAATGGCGCGGAGATATGATTTTTTGGAAAAAGTGGTTTTTGCGAAAATCGAAGAAAATTGTCATTTTTCGGACCACCCTAACACGGCGTAGGTCACCCTAATGGCCAAATAAAAAAAGGGGTTTAATTATTTCGGCCAAGGAACACCAAGAAAAAAAATGAGCCCGATCGGAGAACTTTTTTTTCGAATCATGAAGTTTTCGTGGGAAATTGCTGTATACACAATCATTTTTTCAGTTTTCGATTCTTAGTTGATAGGTACACGTGAACGTTGTTGTTGATATTATTAGGGGAACTTTAACCCTATGGTTCGCTCCCGTAGTACATGAAGGTAGGTTTACGAGCTTTCTGTGCAAAATCCATTTTTAGAGCAGGATTATAGCCTCACCTCGGAAGGCAAAAATGGTAATGATATTCGAAAATCTTTAGTGATTGAAGAAATTTTTCATGCGATTTGATGTCTTCGGCAAAGTTGCAGGTATTCATTAGGTATTGATGCAAACTATTGTTTAAAAAAAAACCAATTATTCACTCTACAGCATTGCCTTGGCGTTGCTACTCGAAACTAGGTGTCCGAAGGCTTGATTGTTGAGGGGGGCCCGGCTTATTGTTTATATTTTTATTTTAAAACCTTCTACATATTTTTTTCAAATTATTCATTGTTTGACATTGAAAATCGGAGCATTCGTTTCTAAGATATAGGCTTTTTAAAATTAAGTTCTCTTTGGGTGATACTCAAAACTTCAATTTTATTGTACCTTAATTTTCAAATTTCTACATTTCACGAACAAAATGATTAATATTCCATGTTTCTTAGGCATAAAAAAATAAAAACAGAGATGATTCTACTAAACCTCTTCACCATCCCGATTGAATCCAGCTTGGCTCATTTATCCAACTCAAGTTTCCCATCATCGATCGCGGCGACAATCACTCATCAACTCGTCGTCCAGTGGCGGCAACAATTGGTTGAATGTTCCCCGCCGCCAGGATAATCCGTTGGCAGATATCGGTTATCAAAATGTCTGCGAATGATGGGCGACCCAAACTGTTGGCCAAGATTTATGATTCAATTTTGGCCGTCACTCTCCACAAACCCTCAAGGGCCAACTCCGTCAGCTAAATCATATTTTGGGAACCTTTGCGTTGCGGATAACATCACCCAGAACCAGAGCGAGAGAAAGAGAAAGAAGGACTATAATTGGACCAGTATGACTTTCATTTTGGCGCCCATCCAATCGGTCTCTGATTCTTTTTTTGATTACAGCCGAGTTTTCCACCTCAAACCCTCTAATTCTTTCCACAATTTTTTCTTCTTCTTTTCTTCTGCGCGCTGGGGGGTGTTTACACAGAGCCATTAATGTGATTTTCGGCTGGTTGTTTTTTGCCTCTCTCTATAGCTTGGGAATTGATTTTCAAAACAACCCTCTTCTAGCTTTGCTTGATGAGCTTACCGACGTCGGCATTGACCCAATTCAGCTGGGTTAACCCGGGCATGGTCTTCGGGTCTATAGGACCCAGTAGCACTATAAAAGTAATTGTAACTTTTGACCAAAAACACCTAGAGATCTGAAATTTTGTGACTTTGTGTATCTTACTAAGACACACATTCTGGCCAAAAATGAACTTCCGGAGGCCACCGGAAGTGCCCACCAAAAAAAAAACTGACACCAATGGTATTCCGGGTCTATAGGACCCAGAAATGTTTTCGGCTGCCAAAATTCGAGATTGTAACCGATTTTGGATGTCTTGGCCGCAAATGAAAGGCTAGGATATCTACTTTCTGAATCCACCCGGCAGAACCGGTTTTGGACACCGTGGCCACCGGGAACCTGCTATAACCGAAAAAAGTCCTTTTTGAGGCCCCTACTTTGAGGACCTGTATCTCCGAAACGATTGCACATAGCAGGTTGCTTCCGGTTGCATTCGACAGATAATAACCTGAATTTTAAGCCCCAGAAAAAATAATTGGTCCTTAGTGGCCACCGGTTCCGGTAACCCGGAACTTCCGGAAAACTTGATTTTTGCAGTTTTTGACATAAAACCGTCACACGGACCAGTCTTTTGAAACGGATTATTTTGCAAACCATTGCAGAAGGATACTACATACTACCCCTGACTGTTTAGTATCGGTTCTGGCCAACTGTGTCCAATCCGGAACCGGTTCCAGGGTACCACTAAAACGGTTCCAATAATTGTCACGCTAGAAACCCGTCATGTTGCATATCAAACTTCATGAAATTGCATGTTATGACCATCTGAGGTCATGCCGATGTCCTCTGACCCATCCTGGTCACTCCGGAACCGGTTACCGGTGGCCACTGGGGGACACTATCGGAATATGCAATGAACCCTATCATCCGACGTATCAAACTTCATGAAATTGAAAGTTATGACCATCTGAGGTCATGCCGATGTCCCCTGACCCAACCTGGTCACTCCGGAACCGGTTACCGGTGGCCACTGGGGGACACTATCGGAATATGCAATGAAACCTATCATACGACGTATCAAACTTCATGAAATTGAAAGTTATGACTATCTGAGGTCATGCCGATGTCTCCTGACCCAACCTGGTCACTCCGGAACCGGTTACCGGTGGCCACTGGGGGACACTATCGGAATATGCAATGAATCCTATCATCCGACGTATCAAACTTCATGAAATTGAAAGTTATGATCATCTGAGATCATGCCGATGTCCTCTGACCCATCCTGGTCACTCCGGAACCGGTTACTGGTGGCCACTGAGGGACACTATCGGAATATGCAATGAACCCTATCATCCGACGTATCAAACTTCATGAAATTGCAAGTTATGACCATCTGAGGTCATGCCGATGTCTTATAACCTAACCTGATCACTCCGGAACCGGTCACCGGTGGCCACTGGGGGACACTATCGGAATATGCAATGAACCCTATCATCCGACGTATCAAACTTCATGAAATTGAACATTCTTACCATCTGAGGTCATGCTAACGTCCTTTGAACTTATCTGGTCACTCCAGAATCGGTTACCGGTGGCCACTTGGTGACACTCTCTGAGTATGTAATAAACCCTATCATCCAACGTATCAAACTTCATGAAATTGAAAGTTATGACCATCTGAGGTCATGCTAACGTTCTTTGAACTTATCTGGTCACTTCGGAGTCGGTTTCCGATGGCCACTTGGGGACATTTGTGGAATATGTTAGGAACCCTATCATCAGAAATATCAAACTTCATAGAATTGAAAATTATTACTATCCATGGTTATGCCGTCTTCAACTAACCTTACCTGATCAATTTGGAACCGGTTACCTATGGCCACTGAGGGCCACTCCGGGACCGGTTACCAGTGGGTTTTTGGGGAACATTATCGTAATATGCAATGACGGCATATCGAACAACATGAAATTAAACAATATTACATCTAAGGTAATTACGCTAACATCCCCTAACTCTATCTGGCTTTTGGAATCGGTTACCGGTGGCCACTGGTGTACACTTGTGGAATATGCGGAATAGAAACTCTATCGTCCGACATATCAAACTTCATGCGGCCGTCTTTCTCTCAAACCGAGTGTTGCCGAGATTTGGGTGCAGAAACTCTTTCATCTAACCTTTGATTTTGATATTTTAGATATTATAGACACGCAAAAATCGGTATTTTCTCGGATAGCTAAACTGCACTATTGGCGAAAATCCTCTAAATGCAAATCCAAACATGTTTGGAACTTGCTACTCGGCATAACAGAGTGATGTTGTTTTGGGTACCAGGGCACTGCGGCATTGAAGGCATTGAAATGGCTGATGAACTTGCCAGACAAGGCTTATCAAACATATTCGTGGATCCCGAGCCGTTCCTTGGAATCTCAATAAGTGCCGTGAAGCAAGAAATAACTATTTCGTCTCTTGTGTGCTATCTATCTCCTATCTTTTTACAGCAGACGTATCACAAGATAGCACACAAGTGACGAATTGAGGACAATCGCAAATCGCTTAAATCTGGGGCGAGATGCGTGGATTGAGACAAGCGTGAACTTTTATCACTCCAAGTCCTTCAATTACCAAGAAACTTCTTGGCTTAAACCATAGGGAACAACGAATACTCGCAGGGCTTCTAACAGGACATTGTCCTGATAGATATCACCTGCACAAAATCGGCATGGGGCCTAACAACTTCTGTCGTTTTTGTTTAACTGAGCTAGAAAGCTCGGCACATTTACTCTGCCGGATAAATGGATAAACCATATCTGCAAAATAACCCCTCGTCTTCCGATCCCATGGATACGAGTAATTTGTAGTATGGACAGAATCCAGGGTACATTACAAAAGATAGCCTTCTTAGGTGGTCGCAGTGAGCTTAACACAATTGCCCATTGTGAAAAAAAAAAAAATTGATATTGATAGCCAGATTACAAACTATAGTAATCAGAAAATGGTGAAAGATTTTGTGTCAAAAATATGTGTAATATTACATGAGGAATTGGAGATTTTTCATCAGTTTCTGATGAATTTTCATTAGGTTCACATTTTTACACATTTTTTCGGTAAAATTACTCAAACAAGTGGTTTTCCGAATTTTCAACATTCCAAAATTCACCTATTTTTTGCTGTGTATCAGAACCTACATGTAAACTGTCCTCAAGCATTTTATTGCGATATAGAAGAATACAGATGTTGGTATAGCCTGGGATAGCAATAGTTTTCAATTTTATGAAGTTTGATATATCGGATGATAGGGTTTCTAGTATATTCCACAAGTGTCCCCAAGTGGTCATCGGAAACCGATTCCGAAGTGACCAGATAAGTTCAAAGGACGTTAGCATGACCTCAGATGGTAAGAATGTTCAATTTCATGATGTTTGATACGTCGGATGAAAGGGTTTATTACATAATCAGAGAGTGTCACCAAGTGGCCACGGGTAACCGGTTCCGGAGTGACCAGGTTGGGTCAGAGGACATTGTCTTGATCCCAGATGATCATAACTTTCAATTTCATGAAGTTTGACACGTTGGATGATAGGGTTCATTGCATATTCCGATAGTGTCCCCAAGTGGCCACCGGTAACCGGTTCCATCGAAAACCGATTCCGGACCAGGTTAGGTCAGAAGACATCGGCATCACCTCAGATGGTCATAACTTTCAATTTCATGAAGTTTGATACGTCGGATGATAGGGTTCGTTGCATATTCCGATAGTGTCCCCCAGTGGCCACCGGTAACCGGTTCCGGAGAGACCAGGATGGGTCAGAGGACATCGGCATGGCCTCAGATGGTCATAACTTTCAATTTCATGAAGTTTGATACGTCGTATGATAGGTTTCATTGCATATTCCGATAGTGTCCCCCAGTGGCCACCGGTAACCGGTTCCGGAGTGACCAGGTTGGGTCAGAGGACATCGGCATGACCTCAGATGGTCATAACTTTCAATTTCATGAAGTTTGATACGTCGGATGATATGATTCATTGCATATTCCGATAGTGTCCCCCAGTGGCCACCGGTAACCGGTTCCGGAGTGACCAGGTTGGGTTAAGGGACATCGGCATGAGCTCAGATGGTCATAACTTTCAATTTCATGAAATTTGATACGTCGGATGATAGGTTTCATTGCATATTCCGATAGTGTCCCCCAGTGGCCACCGGTACCGGTTCCGGAGTGACCAGGTTGGGTCAGAGGACATCGGCATGACCTCAGATGGTCATAACTTTCAATTTCATGAAGTTTGATACGTCGTATGATAGGTTTCATTGCATATTCCGATAGTGTCCCCCAGTGGCCACCGGTAACCGGTTCCGGAGTGACCAGGTTGGGTCAGAGGACATCGGCATGACCTCAGATTGTCATAACTTTCAATTTCATGCAGTTTGATACGTCGGATGATAGGATTCATTGCATATTCCGGTAGTGTCCCCCAGTGGCCACCGGTAACCGGTTCCGGAGTGACCAGGATGGGTCAGAGGACATCGGCATGACCTCAAATGGTCATAACATGCAATTTCATGAAGTTTGATTTGCAACGTGACGGGTTTCTAGCGTGACAATTATTGGAACCGTTTTAGTGGTACCCTGGAACCGGTTCCGGATTGGCCACAGTTGGCCAGAACCGATACCAAACAGTCAGGGGTAGTATGTAGTATCCTTCTGCAATGGTTTGCAAAATAATCCGTTTCAAAAGACTGGTCCGTGTGACGGTTTTATGTCAAAAACTGCAAAAATCAAGTTTTCCGGAAGTTCCGGGTTACCGGAACCGGTGGCCACTAAGGACCAATTATTTTTTCTGGGGCTTAAAATTCAGGTTATTATCTGTCGAATGCAACCGGAAGCAACATGCTATGTGCAATCGTTTCGGAGATACAGGTCCTCAAAGTAGGGGCCTCAAAAAGGACTTTTTTCGGTTATAGCAGGTTCCCGGTGGCCACGGTGTCCAAAACCGGTTCTGCCGGTCGGATTCAGAAAGTAGATATCCTAGCCTTTCATTTGCGGCCAAGACATCCAAAATCGGTTACAATCTCGAATTTTGGCAGCCGAAAACATTTCTGGGTCCTATAGACCCGGAATACCATTCGTGTATGTAGAAAACGAAGACCATGGCCAGGTTAACCCAATTACAAATCTAAGCTTTGGGGTGGTGGTGGTGGGGCTCTTTTAGTTGGGTGTGATTTGTTCGCTTTTTCCAATGAAACGTCAAGCTGCTTGATTGACTTTCAATGGCGAAAGAATTTCGAGAGAGTTTTCTTTGGCGGTACCAGCAGCAATGAAGGTGAAGAATCTTATAAAAATTTAAGTCTTAAGGTTAATAGAATTAGCGATTGATTTTTACAGTACCATTCTTGGACCCAATATTTCATCAGATTGATTGTATTAACAGTGCAATTTTGTGGTCTTGGTTTTTTTTTCTGAAAAACGCAATTTTCACCGATGGAATATTTTGAATCGAACATATTCTTAATCAGGAAGGTGAAACCCAACTTTCTACGTATAATTCTCCCATGGGTGTTTTCGATTTATAATATTTTGCTTTCTCCATACCGTGCGCTGTAGAGCGAATAATTTGATTTGATTTTTTGCTAATTAGCTCTCAAGAAGAACTTCTTAAAAGCTCCTCGAGTGCACTTAATGGTTGTTTCCCTATCTCTCACTTGGTTTTCAGTATAATCTCTCCGGGTCTTCAGGAGCTTTGAAGATTAGTCTGAAATGCCAAACAAGTTCTTCCAAAGGAGGAGTTAGAGCGGATGCATGTCTGGCTGCAGCAGAATCTAAATTGAAACTTTGCATGACTCTCCGAAATAAATAGACTCGATATGACTAGAGAGTCTATATGAAGAGGAGAAATGTTACTTTCGAGGTTCCAATCAAGCTGTCGAATAACTAGAATTCTAGATTAAATTTTCAAAACAACCTATCCCTCATGGGTTTCCTATGCAGATAGGACCTTTTGAAAATTTAATCGAGAATTCACAGTTTCTTCTTTTTTCACAAAGCCTCATTAAATAAAAACATATTGCAAGTTTACTCGTGGCAACCATGGGTCTCCTGCAAATTAAAACTGAATCTTTTTTTAATGGAGACGCACGGTTTTTTAACATTGATTTAAGTATCATAAAAGTAGGGTCGTAAGATCCTTAAAAAAATTGGTATGTACAACGATTAAAGATACGCAAATAAACAATTTTAGATATTTTTTTTAATGGTACTCTTGGAACAAGATGTCGTAGAAAGAGTTTCTGTCAAGAAAGGCTACAATTTATTTTTTTCATAACACCATTACACTGTGGTCCAGATCGCAAAATTAAATGGAAAATGAGTTTTCCGAAAAATTGTGAAGTTTTGGAGCAAAACTGTCAAAACATCAATATTTGGACATATTTCGGGTTACTATGCAAAATTATCATGTAAACCCAAAATATGTCCAAAAAACGATTTGTTGACATTTTGGCTCAATTCCCATGGAATTGGGCGGCGCTTAAAATTTTACCTACAACTTTTTGAAATATTTGAGTTTTAAATTTGAATCTTTTATGCCACCACCACGAAATTGTGTTCATTTGTTCATTAAAACAGTTCATCCCATTGAGTGGCTTATATTGGCAAATGACCATCTTATAGTTATCGAACTTTGGAGGCCGATACGGCAAAGGTGCGGTTCGATGTGTCAAAGGTCTTGGGTTCGAGTCTTAATATCGGCACTTTTTTTTGGTTGATGAACTGTTTTGAAAATGAACCCATGAGATTAACGCAATCGTCAATCTCGGGATTTATCCGCTGTGTCCGTTCACAGTACCTTTATACTACCAGATCGTGTTCTTTATTCTCTCGGATGGCACTGTCCAACTGTGGGTGTAAAAGTACCCCGAACATCACTTTTTAAAGGTCATAATTTTCATCAAAATATCTGAAATCCGGTCTAAAAAAGTGTATAAATAAAACTTAAGTGCTCTTAACTTTTGATAGGGTCATCAGATCTTCAAGCTTTTGGGCTCGTTCGAAAGGTCTTTTAATAATCCTTCTTAAAAATTTACGACATAATGGGTTTTTTTTTGCAAAAAAAAAACACCCTTTTCACAATCTTCCGGACTTTGGTCAAAATCGCTTCTTTAGCAAAATCAGTTCTGCCAGTTCCGAGATAATCGTGTGCAAATTTTTTGTTCAACTTCCCACCACACACAGGCATACGAACCTGAAGGTGGGTCTAGAAGGTCTAATTAAGAAATTAATTTTTCAAGTGATTTTATTGCATTTCCTAAGCATGTTGAGGAAGACAAAAACAATGTTGGCTATGATTGCGTGTTATATTATTTAAAATTGAAATGTTGTACAAAGAACGCGATCAGTGATTGAATGATTTTTCATGTGGCATGATTCGATTTGTTATTGTCTTACTATTTGGCTTTCTCTCAATAAGATATGGTCGTTATCAATTTTAGTCTTAGTTTTGTGGATGTTTTTTTTATCTTTTAATTGATGGTCATGATTTTCTAATAAAAAGTCAGATATTTTATCAGGACTTGTTATTGAAATATCATCCTGCTTGTTATTCCCTCCACTTTTGTGGTTTGACTTGTTCTATGAGAATTTGCTAATGTTTTGGTTTTAAATTGGCCTACCTAAGCAAAGTTTTTTTACCCGCGTACCCTTTGTTATAAGATAAGTCAAAATAAGCAAAGGTATGAAAATATACAAAATAAATAAAGTGACTGAAATAAAATGGAAAACACAAAACAGACACTTGAAATAAATAAAGGTTATTAAAAAATAAAAATAAAACAATATAAAAAACAGAAAACTTCTTAATGACATTCTTAGCACGAGAAAAGTTAATAAAAAATGCAATGCACTTTAAAATGAATAATTTCCCAATTTCAGCTGCCAAGCAGCTACTACCCCATGAGGCAGCATTTCAAGCCCTTGCAACCTTGCAATGCCTACCGACAAGGTCGCCAAAGTCCTGACCTTGTGCACCAGGGAAATATATTTAATTCCGGGGAGGCTTCTGGCACACCTATTCCGAAGTACGCGCCCAAAGGTTCCAAAGGTTCGAAGTGATTATTTTTCCATTCTCTCCCCCCCACCTGTTAAATACGACCTTCGTCGTCGTCGTCATCGTTGATTCCTGCTTGCTGCGCTTGAATGTGGCTGCAATCCCTTACCTTCATTCAGAGCACTGGTGGAATGCTTATGGGTGGTTGGAAGTGGAAATGCATATGGATGAGGTTCTGCCTGGATGAACAATACATTCACTGTTCGAATCCTTTGGAGAAACACCTGGGAGGGGAAAATGTACAGGTGGTACTGTTGCAGGGAGAGAAACTGAATTTATCATAGTTCATCTTTTTTAGCTTATGTTTTTTTGTTAACTTAAACTAACTTAAACCGTAATTTCATTTAAATCTTTATTTAGCTTTCTGTGTGGGTGTGTCGCTCAATTGAAGCTACCTACCCCGCAAGCAAAGCAAAGCTGCTGCTGCTGCAGAGTATGCAACTTGATGCGCCCCTCATTGTGGTCTAAATGCACTCACTGTGTGAACACACCCGGCAAGCTTCGGGAGACGACATGACGATGAGAACGGCTTACTTATACGGGCGGGGGTAGGATGGGTTTGGAATTACTGTCATTTGGAGCCGTTTTGCGAGACATTCAAGGGATCCCGGGGACGTTGTTACTTGAGCGTTTGCGTTTGCGGTCCTGTGGGTGGAGCTTTGGTTCTATACTTGAAGTAATTATGTGCAATTTGGTGCAGTTGTGTTGCTTCTGCTGCTGCTGGGTGAGATTGAATTGAGTGCTAGAAATTGGCTTTATTATCATGAGGGTTTAGCTACTGGCTGGAAGCTGCTCATATGAGAGCTAGATTCGGATAGAGACGTTATACAATGTCATTATCCCTAATATATTTAGTTTTTAGAAAATAGTTTGATCAAAATAAACAAAACTTTTTATTAAAAACAACGCAATGGCTATATCAATTCTCTCGATAACATATGGTTACGTAAACATCATTGAATATTTAAAAAAGATAACTAATCACTTACCACTTACCACTTAACACTTACCACTAGTCTCAGTTGTTCACTACAAGCTCCAGGTCGAATGAAGTCGATATTTGGATGGAACACTTTTTTATTTAAGTTTGAAAATTGTGCTATTTTTTCACTAAAATGCCATTAACTCCCTTTAGATTCCAGCAATTGGGATGTTTCATCGAACTTCATTTTGTTTCAGTGTTTGAGCATCTGGAAGGTTGCATAACGAATTTCGAAATACAAAAGGGTCCTAACGACCTATATAAATTTAGATGCACAACGGATAAAAACACACTTAAAACCCATTTCTGATAACTTTTTTTTTTATTTTAATGCAAAAAAAAGTTGACAAGACAACATTTTTTCGATGGAAAGAGCTGTCAAGTAGAACCTTTTCTGTCAAGAAGGACCGCGAGGTTTTTTTTTGAAAATTGATTTAAAAATCCATTTTAGCCCCTTTGTGGGCCCCAAAGGGACATTTTATTCTGAAAAATAATGAATTTTACTTTAATTACCCGAGTTATAATTAAAATTGATTACGGTAGTCGAGCTTGTACCTGTGTCAAACGCGTTCAGACCTGAAATTCCTTTGGCCAGTTTTCGCACTTACATCAATTTTCAGGTTGTGTCAAGTTAGCACGACAAGATTGAAACTTCTTCCATATGAAGAGCGACAACAATGCACGGATTTTTTTTTGGTTTTTATTGAATATCTCAGGATTGAAATCGAATTGTGTGGTTCTGTGAAAGTCAAAAGGTGATGCATTGTGAGCTGCACGGCAAATGGCGTTCATAACTCAATTTGACCCAAAATGCACGTACGACAAGTTAGCACGTCAGCGACGATTTTATTTTAATGCACGTCAGTGACGATATGACCGTATTACAAAATTTAAACCATTGGATATTCTAAACGTAAATTCTTGTTTAGCGGAAATTATGAAATCGCCTATTTGGTCTTATTGGTTACACGTTTAGATCAAGTTGAGTGGTATTTGAAAAAAGATAAAGAACACGCAATGTAAACAATAAAAAAAACACGTTTTGTTTGGCTGGCAGTTTGTGCATTGTCCTTAAATTTGGTTGGATGCCGTATTCCCAGCTACCATTAAATATATATATATATACAGCAATTCCCCACGAAAACAGCATGGAAAAAAACAAAAATTTTCTGGGGGTTCCCTGGCCGAAATAATTAGACCCGTATTTTTTTGTTTGGCCTCTAGGGTAACCTACGCCTTGTTAGGGTGGTCTGAAAAATGGCCATTTTCGTCGATTTTCGCAAAAACCACTTTTTTCAAAACATCATATCTGCGCGTCATTTCATCCGATTTTAGCTGTCTTAGACGCAAAAGAAAGGCAATAAGTTGGTCTTTCAAAGTAAAATAATATGAAGTTTCAAAAATCTAGCCTAACATATGCAAAGGGCGTATGAAACATTAAAATACCGTTTTGACGGTGTCTGGACCAAAGAGCCTATGTCTGGAAATATTTCCCGGACATTTTTACATAACATACTAAAAATATATAGCAGCCGTGCATTTACATGTAACAAAATGTCTTCTACCTATATTTTCTTTGGCAAGTTGTCGCATTTGCAAGATTTGACCATATACCTCGTTCTATTTTTATCGCAACTGGCAAGTAATCAGAAATAACCTGAGTTTTGGATGGTAATTTATGGTAAATAATAAATTGCAAATAGTAATTTACAATCAATTGATAATTAAAGTAATTGGGAGCGGCCGTGGCTGACTGGTTACGGTGTTCGCTTTGTAAGCGAATTGTCCTGGGTTCGATTCCCATCTGCTCCCAACGAGAAAGTATTGGAATTATAAATCTTGAAACTCTGAACATGAACGAAAAATCAAACTCGCTCGAGTCGGGGTTCGATCCCCCGTCCTTTGGATTGGTAAGCAAAAATGCTAACCACTAGGCCATCACGGCTTGGTGAGCTATGACTGGAATTAGGAATACTGTTACTATCAACTATATACGCGCTGGGTCCTTGTCCACTTGGCAAGGGTTCGGAAGTTCTAAATAACGTTTGAACCCGATTGGTGCAAACGTTCTTCAGGGCGGGGCTTGTTGATAAAGCTGAAATACCTCGCGCTAGGCTAGCCAGCGTAGAAATGGGTCACCGAAGCTCGGCAGAGCTAACACCTTCCAAATGCCTATGCGAGTTATTTGCATGTATAGAGTGTAGATCTAAAAAAAAAAAAAATACATGCAAACAACTCAATTTGTAAGAAGCGACCGCGTGGTCCCGTTTGGTTGGTTGCACACACACGCACACACACAATTGATAATTAAAAGTAATTCAGTCGTAACTATAGTATTTTTTGTTCATTCAAAATAATTAATAGAAGAGACTTCCATCAAAGTTGTTTTTTTCGATTCCTGCTCAGATTTGAGGAACACCCAAAAGTTCAGAGTCGAGAGAATAATGCTACCAACTCACACCATCATAACAAATTCGTTTATTGATACAATAAATCTCCAACAAGTGTCATACATCGACATCTGATCACTCCTTAGTCACCAAGCTGTGGTGGCCGAGGCAGTTAAGACTTGGGTTATTCTGTCATAGGTCTCTGATTCAATTCCCGTAGTCGACACTTTTGGTTTTTTTTGCAAATGAACGTCGAGGGAATAATTTTCTCGCCCATCTCGTGCTGTGTTCTCAGCAGCACCCAGTGTTCTCAGCGGTGCCCAGTTTTGGGTGACTGAGCGACTCTCACTCCGACTCCAATTCAATCACTGATTCCAATTAGGGGGAGAGGAAGTAATATGCACCCCCTAAGGGAAAACTGTGATTTCTCTACCATAACATCAATTATGTGGAAGAATTTTGTTAGATGTTCGAAAACAACTGTTATTATTCGTCACCCATGAGTAAAAAGTCTTGAAAAACCCTCAAAATTGTTTAAAAATGCATATTTTTAAAAATATGTTTGAATCATTCCAAGCAATCATGCGAGGCAATATGCACTACAGCATTGGGGCAAAATTCACTACAGCAACGGGGCAAAATGCACCACAACAATGGGGCAAAGTGTACCGGGTAAACGCAGTTTTCACCAGTCACCACTAGATGACACCGCTGTTTTTACAAAGGAGCATCACAGCCGTGCATTTTGCCCCGATCACGCTTTTTGCAGAAAATTTAATTAAAAATATTTTTTTTATGTTTTTGGACTCATCCATCTAATGAATAATGAAGATTTTGGTAAAAACTACATAAATAAACACTTACAATATCAATAAATGCTTTTTATATTGTCCAAAAACATATTGGAAGTTCAATAAAAATTAGATCAAAACACAACATTTTAAAGTTTTGCAAATAACTTTGGCTGTTTTTATCCTACCATGCTCAAACTTTTCCAGCGTAGTTTTACAATATTAAGCTTCCAATTTCTATGATTTTTTCCCCGGAAAATTCTTCCCAATATCGAGAAATGCTGTGGGTGCATTTTGCCCCTGGGGTGCATATTACCCTCCCTCTCCCCTACGCCTAGATTTCTCAAAATTTTCTGACAAAGCAGCTTTGGTAATAGGTCGTCGTTGTCGTGCTAAATTGTCGCACTTGCATTTCGGGCCAAATTGAGTTAGGCTCGCCATTTTGTGTAACTCAAAATGCCTCACTTTTTGACCTTCACAGATCCCCAAAATTAGATTTCGATCCTGAGATGTGCTATTCAGTATTCAAAAAGTTTCAATCTTGTCGTCCAATTATACACACCCTGAAAATTGCTGTAAGTGCGACAACGCAGTTAACACACGTACAAGCCCGACTACCGTGAACATTTTATTAATAACTCGGGATTTCGGCAACTATATTCAACTAAACTTTGGTCAACCAAACAAAACTTGTTTGTTATTGTTTACATGGCGTACAATTTGTTTATTCAAGTTCAAACATTAAACCGCCTTTTTCTCTGAATGTTGTAATGGCGGGTGCAACAAGATAGCACGACAGCGTGAGGTATTGGATTGAACATATTTGCTTAATATACGTTACTCTTATAATTTCATAATAGAAAACCACTTGTTGGTTTTAGCAGTGTAACAGTTTCAAAATTTATATTAGTTCAGGTGGTCTGTCATTTACTGTTTGGACGCTGACAAACCACACCAATAAATTCAATTCAAAATTCGGCTGGAGGAAAATATGATTGACCTGTATTAGTTTGTGTGGTCTACCATTTACTGGACTGGACTTTGACAATCCAAACCAATTAATTTATATTCAACGTTTAACTCAGACTTGCAGCTTTTTGTTTGACATTTGCGATGAAGTCATTTCCCGTTACTAAACTCGTTCCAAAAACTTATCTCGGTTCTAGTCGCTGGTCGGGAGATATTAGTCGGAGTTTAGGTGTAAAAAGAGATTAGTACTGCAACCAAGGTAATGCTGTTAAGCGATCAATTTGATTTAATTTCTTAATTGATTTCTTTCGATCTGTGAAAGTCAAAAGGTGAGGCATTGAGCTGCATAAAATAGTGTTCTTGACCCAAAATCGACATGTAACATGATAGCACGACAACGACAATGTGTTAATCATGGATGTAAAAGGTATACATAATCTTTTCAATTATTTTAGAGACTTTTTGTAAAGAATTCGACTGACAAATTGTGTAATCTTGAAACATAAAAAGTATTCTAATTATCCACAAAGCCATGACCGTCAACCTCAACTGGACCCCGTCAAACCTGTCAATCGCATGCACCGTACACTACTTGTAGAAACCCCTCGATCAATCAAGCCACGTGCTCGCTGCGCCGCCAGCGCCAGCTTTTTGACGGCCATCGACGTCCATCGGATTTGGACGACGGTTTCCTTGGCGGTCCAAGGTCAACCCCCTGGCGGGTCATAAATAGTTTGCCGTCAAAAAGGGGATGGTAATTAAGGGGGTGCGACCCCCCTTCCCAGAGTAATTCGTCTTTTTGCGCTGGTTACGACCAAATAATGGTCACTTTACACGCTTAATTTGATTTGTTTGCGGGGAAGGGTTCGAATGTACTTTGCACACATCTTGATTTTACGACCCCAAAGCCGTGTGGTGTTTCATGGGAGCTTGGGTGAGAGCAATTATTTTCGTATAGGCGGACACTTGATTATCGCAATAAGAGCGGGGGTATTCGCAAAAGGGCGTAACATCTGTGCTATGGAATCAGCGAATTGCCAAATTGCGTGTAAGTTTAGCTACGTTGACTTTTATTTTCGAGAGAGTGAAACAGAAAAGTGAGCAAAATGTGCGAATTATGGTGGGGATTCGCGGGAAACACGGCTTTGGTGCTAATTCATGGCGACACGCACAACTTGGGACCCGTGCCCGGCCATAGGCAAAGAGGTTAAGGAGAATGAGCTGCTTCAAGGTGCTGGGAATGCTTCAGTCGCGGAATTTCGGTCAGTGGCATACGCATAATGAGCAGTTTGGAACAGTGCCGGAAGTGGTATGGTTGTGAATTATGCCCGGAAGTGTGGGAAAGAGTGTTAATTTTGATTTTTATTTATTGTTCACTGATTGTTATCTCTTATTTTTGGTATTTTTAAAATTGTGGAATGACCTAATAATGATTAGGTCAGGACCAAAGTTCACTCCCCTATTCGACGATCAAACAAATCCGACAGCTGGGATCGATTCTGGTAAACCGAGGTGAGAGACAACCCCATATTATGAGATTACCAATTTTTTTTGTGATTATGAGCAAACTTTAATAAAGTGCTCGTATCGTTTGGGAGTGTTGCAAGATCTTTAATTTATTTCCCAATTCAAAAACATTACCCTTCAAGAATCATATTAAGATAATTCAGAAAATACCTGGAAATAAACGTAATGTTAAAGTAGACTAAAACAAAGGCTTGATGAACTATTTGTTGAGTAAGCAACTATTTTTTCAGTCAGAAAAATAATTTGGATGCAAAATTGTCTTTGCTTATTTTTTACTATATTATCCGACAGTCTTGGTCTAATAGTTTAATGCTGGGTTTTGATCTGGACAAAGCGGGGACATGTCGGTTTGTTTGTGTTTAAATCAACAAAATCTGCTTTTTTGCACATTATGTTTACGTACAAAATAATTCAGTTGCGCTATAATGTGAATCATCAATGTAGTTTTATTGACATTCTTTTGAATTTACACGGTGCATATTTAAGTATAATAATTATATTAGTTTTGCCTACCTCACTGAGGAAAGTGTATGAAATTGCTCTGAAAATTAATTACCCTACGCACGTGTTTCTGTGTGTGTGCGTTTTTGTGGGATTGAAAGCAATGATTTTACACAATTATCTTAGCACTGCAGTGCCATTTTTAACTGTTTTGGTCTCATTCGATCAGTTTGGAGTCCCATAAATCCCTATTGGAAATTATAAAGTTTATTTGAGTGCTTTAAAACAAAGTCTGAAAAATTATAATAACTAAGAAGATTGTTGAACAACTTGAAGGTTTACAATTTTGGTTTTCAGGCTCATCGGAGAGAAGTTTCAAATATCAATCCAAAAAAATACCTGTAACAGACTAACCCAATGACTTTACAGCATGGTGACCAAATAGTAGTCAGAAGTCGTTGTATGACACTTGTAGAAGATTTGTTGTTTCAATTAACGAATGAACACATTTGTTTTGATGGACAATTCTTTCGACTCTGAATTGTGGGTGTATAAATGTGAGGAAGGCACCAACCACCTAAAAGTGGATTAAATAACGTTTTTGCAATTAACCTCTTCTGTTTGATTTTACCTTTTTTGCGTCAAATCGATCAGAATTGCATTTTGAAACGCAAAGTTAAAAACCAATTTCCATATCAATTGTAACAAACGTTCCTATTTGCTATTTTTATAATAGCACAGCCACTGCCATGTCAATTTATGGTGAATGCTAATCACGCATGATGTTGACACAAACGTGGGCTGTGTAAATGGTGATCTGGTTACGGGAAGTTGTCAATGGTGCTCTTTTGTTTGATTTATGCAATATTAGTCTTAAAATGTAACAAAAGCTAGAAACTTTTTAATTTTTTTTAACAAAATAAATATTTTGGAAATTAATTGATCATTAGACATCGGCAAAACACTTCCTCAATGTCTAGCTTATTTGTAACCAGTACCTATTTGATTTAATCATTGTATAAAATATCAACGCTCATCTGATTCTAATCAGAAACTTCCTCCATCGCCTGCAAATTTCGCCCAATCAAGATCTGCCCAAGGGGTACCATTGCTGGAAAGGTACGTGTTCATTTACCTCCCCAGAATTAATCATCAAATTATTCCCATTTCTAGCTCGTTCCCCAGCCGAAAACGAACAACAACTGCTGCAATATTCATTTTCATAAACTGAATTACCGATGTTAAACAAGCACTTTGTTCGTTGTCATTTTCAGCAAGCGTTCAACGCGAGCCATTTTCTTTCTTTTCAGCCCAAAGAGACACGTTTTGGTACTTTTCGAGAAGAGTCCTCGTTTTGCACCCAAACCCCACTTTCGATTGCCTTTGGGGAAAATCCATCCCCCGCTCCCCACCCAACTTCTCATCGCTTTCCTTTCAAGTCCCGTTTTCCACGGGGACAAACTTTTTCTTTCTTGCCAAACCTGCTGCTACCTTTCATCATTTGCTTCGAGAAAAGAAAAAGAGAAAGCACCAGACCAAAAGTACAAATTGTTATCATTCGGCTGAAATCACATTAGCATCCACTTGAATGGTTTCTTTGTGAGCTTTGAGGCTGAACCATCCACCACCCACCACCCATAAGGAACGGTAAAATATTTGCTGTACTGTAGCAAGCCAAGGGATCAGTGGTTTACAAGTTGATTTTTTTACTTTTTCATCAATAATGCATGTTGAAGTACAATAAATCCTACATATCTAAAAATAAGGCAATTTATATTTGCCCCGAACTCTCTTAAATTAAAAAAAGTCCCTTTACACCAAATTTCTATATCGTCACGATTTAGAGCTAAGAATCACTGAAAAAAAAATTAAAGGGTCGTACCGCCCCTCCGTCAAGAAATATCGAAAAAAGACCTCGGATTCGTTACCAGGGAACCAAATACCCCTTAGATCATTTTTTTGCGGAAATCAATCCCCTTCGGCATATTGAATCGTGCCTTTGCCGTATGGGCCACCATGGTTCGGTGACAAAATGGCGGTCATTTGTCCATATAAGCCACTCAATAGGATGAACTGTTCCAATGAACGAATGAACACGCGAGAGGACTATACTCTCGCAAAATAGCACTTTCCTCACGTTTCTTTTCGTGAGGACTATCCCCTCGTTCTTTAACTTTGGGTGTAGCTTGCCTCGTGTAAGCTCATGTTGTTTGGTTTATAACAATGCAAAGTAATAGGCTTATTTTTTATTTAAGTATTATTCAGTATTTTTCTAAAATATGATGTATTATGATAAAAAAAACACTACGGAATGAAGCCTACATGACCCTTTTTGCTATAAAAATCCTTTTCGTTTTGATTTGAATGACTTGGGAATCACCGAAAGCCGAACATGGTAGTAAGCGATCGAGCCGATGGCATTTCTATTTTAAAAATTGGAATAATTTGGTCCTTCGGGGAACGATTCCACACCCAACAAGGCGGCAGAGAAACGTGTCCTGGCAAAAAATCCACACCTCCATGCAGTTGTTGATTCATAACGAGGGGAAAAAAAGGAAAGAGACAGTGATGACAGACGAGCAGATATTAATAGAATTTGCTCGATTTCAATGGCAACCAATCATCGTTCTTTGGGATCACACATGGAGCTAACGATGGTTGATTGAGGCTTTAATACTGAATTAAAGTCGTTTCATGGCGTAACTTGATGCAAGCTGTTTCGTCCATTAGCTGGAAGAAATCATTTCCCATCGAGTTTGCCGAAAGCAGATTACTTATCTTGAAATGAAAACTTATAACCTTGGAATGTTTGATTTTAATGTAATATCTTAAAACAAAAATACTTACAACTTGAACGCCTTTTATGCTACCTTTTAAGATATACACCAAAAGACCAATTTCAACACCTTAATTTCCATTTCGCTACGTAACTTCCTCAATTAAAGCCAAACCGGCACCCACATTTGCGGACCTTCAGGCGAAACCTTATCGCTCTTTCGCCCCTACATTTATGCTGCCGCGGCGGCGTGTTGCAGCAAGGGTTTTCTTTTGTTTTTGCGCAGGAATGTAGGCAATTATGAGTGCCGAAGGTGGCAGAACAACAACAACAACAACATGACTTGCTGTTTGGACTAGGCGGGACTAAGAAAGGGCTGGAAAAGGTGAACAAATCGAACCTGGGTGAGTGGGGTGAGTTTTAAGTGAAATTCGTCGTACGTCAATATATGCGAATATTGTTTCTGTGAGGTGTTTTTAGCATGCGACCTGTTTTAAGTGAGTGTGTGTGTGTTTTCTTACTGGAGGCGTCTTATGGAACATAAAAAGCCTTTCCCTCTCATTGTAGCGGATGACTTTTGTTGTTGATTGGTTTTGATTGTTGCAGATTTTATTGTATTCTGATGATTGGGGAAGAGCACACAGTCTCTGGCATAACATTTTTCTAAATTGTCTATTTTTGAAGGTTCGGTTCCTATGTTAAACAAGTTTTTAAAAAATGCATTTTTGTGTTCGCCACCAAATCAAAATTGTCAAGGCAATTCGATACTTGAATTGCTTAATCAACAAAAAAAAACACAATTCTTGAGTTTTTTTTATTAGGTCCTATAAACATATGAAAGACAATAGTTTATTGGTCCTTTTCAAAAAAAACTCTGGAATTTTAGTTGAATTTAGGCTTCAGGCGATGCATTGGATCATTCATTACCATATGAAGCTAACATTTTGGTTTTTCCCAGCCTGATGGCAAGATAGTCAAATTGTATGTATGGGCCGCGATACTTACATTGGTTGGACCGTGGACCCCGCTAATAGATGTCAGCCATTTTTTCGGATATGGCCAGTATAGTAGAGTTCATTATTGAATCTAGAACTAAAATAAAAAATTATAAAATATCAAATTCAGGCATGTTTGAGAATGCTTGGTTTTCTTCAAATTTCTATTCAAAGGAGTTATTTTTTATTTAGTTCCTGATCTGAATACACGCAATGTTGGAGAAATTATTGAAAGACATATAAGAGAGAGGGCAGAAGGAGAGTAAAATTTCATTTTCAACCCTCAATAAAGAATATTATTGTTCTGAAAAAAAAAGTTTATTAATTGTTTTCCTTGTCTACAAGTTTAAAGAATGTATAGTTTATTACATCAAGCTTTTTTTTTAATATTTTTCGATCTTGCCAATAAATGTATTTCTATAGGGACCATCCATAAACCACGTGGACACTTTTTTGGGAATCTCAACACCCCCCCCCCCCCCTCGTGGACAATTGTCCATACAAAAAAAACTTTTTTGTATGGATCGTGGACAACCGCCGTACCCCCCACCCCCCCTCAATATCCAATTTATCATCATACTGAATATTAAAAAAAAAACATGTGAGAAGATAGAAAATGCAAAAATCGCACATGAAACTCATATTTAAATTTAAATTTTAAATATTTAAATATATGAAACATTGAAAAAATAAGGCTTATGTTTAACAAAATATCCAATTAATAAAATAATAAGAAAATAGTAAATGTTTAATGATCAGCATTGAATTCCAAAATATTTAAAAGGCAAAATTCTGTCAAAATTTGAATACGTTTGTAGAATATAATGATTCAACAATTTTAATCTATCAGAATTTGACTGGGTTTAAAACAAGTTCGGTTTAATTAAAAGGAAAAAAGCATATTTTTTTAAAATGATGAATTTTTCATTAGAGTGAGTATACGAATTTTTTTCAAGATTTTCATTTGCTTGATAAAATAAAAGAAAAAAGAATTTATTTTTGTTCAACATAAATTTCATAGTTATCAGTCTTCTCAGCACTGCCTGGACTTATTTAAACCAAACCAGTTTCATTTCTAATGTTTTTTTATTTATTTGGTCCTATACACATATGAAACACAACAGCTTATGGGCGATTCTCCGCCAACTCACACAGCAGTTGCCCCGACCCCTCCTCGATTTGCGTGAAACTTTGTCCTTAGGTGTAACTTTTGTCTCTGATCCCGAATCTAAGGTCCATTTTTTGATATCTCAAGACGGAGGGGCGGTACGACCCCTTTTATTTTTGAACATGCGAAAAAAGACACGTTTTTCAATAATTTGCAGCCTGAAACGGTGATGAGATAGAAATTTGGTGTCAAACGGAGTTTTGTGTAAAATTGGACGCCCGATTTAATGGCATACTCAAAATTCCGAAAAAAACATATTTCCACGACAAAATAAATTAAAACAGTTTTAATAACTTTGAAATTTTCCGTTACCTAACTGCAAAAAAAATTGGAGCCTGTCATATTAAGGAAAATTTAATGTTCTTTTCGAATCTACGTTAACCTAGAAGGGTCATTTTTTCATTAAGAGCAAAAGTTTTCATTTCAAAATTTTGAGTTTTTTCTAACTTTGCAGGGTTCTTTTTTAGAGTGTAAAAATGTTCTACAAAGTTGTAGAGCAGACAATTGCAAAAATATTGATATATTGTTTGCTATGCTTGGTTTGCTTATAAACATCAAGAGTTATCACGATTTTACGAAAAAAAAAGTTTTGAAAAAGTTGATCGTCGTTGATCATGGTCGTTCATGGTCATAGACACGGACGACTAAACAAAGAGAAACGCAAAAAGCAACTTTTTTTAAACTTTTTTTTTGTAGAATCGTGATAACTCGTGATGTTTCTAAGCCAACCAAGCATAGCAAACAATGTATTAAAATTTTTGCAATTGTCTGCTCTACAACTTTGTAGAACATTGTTACACTCTAAAAAATAACTCTGCAAAGTTAGAAATAAACACAAAATTTGAAAATTAAATTTTGTTCTTCATGAAAAAATGGCCCTTCTGGGTTAATGTAGATTCGAACAGAACATTAAATCTTCCTTAAATTGACACGTTCCAAAATTTTTTGCAGTTGAGTAATGGACAATTGCAAAGTTATTAAAACTGTTTTAATTTTTTTTTGTCGATGAAAAATATTTTTTTTTTGAATTTTGAGACCGCCATCACATTGGGCGTCTAATTTTCTATCTTATAACCGTTTTAGGCTGCAAATTGTTGAAAAACACCTCTTTTTCGCATGTTCAAAAAATGGATTCGTGATCAAGGACAAAAGTTTCACGCGAAGAGGGGTCGGGCCAACTTTTCCCGATTTCGTGTGAGTTGGTAGAGAATTACCCTCATGTTTACGCAAAAGATCAAACTAAGCTTTTAAATCTGTGCTATACGGTGTTACCAAGTAGGGTATCATCACATCGCCCAGGTTAGCTGGCACTACTAGGTTATGGTAATATTTGATTACCTGATTGGATAACCCACACCAAGCCAGGGTTGGCCGTCTCCTTGAAGTCCTTCCGCCGAAGTGACCCTGTTGTAAGTGTTAACTCTCTCGCTCTCTTTCGGTCGGTTCTTCCTGTGAGCATTTTCGCTCCGAAATTCCTGCACAGAACTTGAATTCTTTCAAGGGAACCTCGTCACTTTTCAGGTGACCTGGCTCCTCTCTCAAAGTTTCTTCTCTCTTGTTTTCTCTCTGTTTTCCGTCGGAATTTCCCACCCTAGCGGAAACTACTAACGGTACTGGTATTGGTAGCAGTAGTAGTCCCTCGTCACCTCGACGAGCGAGGGCGAGCTCGCCACCCTTTCCGAAGAACTGTGCCAGTTCGAAGCCCACTTTGAACCGCGTCGGGTGGTGGGTCCTCGATTTTCCGGCCGAGTTTTTCCAACCACGCCGACCTGTATTCAGTTAAAAAAAAAACGTATTTTGGAAAACTTGTATTTCCTCTAAATCAGACGAAATCCAGTGCTGCCAGTTTGTGTGAGAATGAAGTGCAAATGGAAATTTTGAGGTTAGAAAGGGATGCAGTCCAAACGAGCTAACAATTAGTGGTGGAATGTTGCCAAATTGCATGAATCGGGCAGTGTGACCGAATGCAGTGGACTGGCAGTGGCCAGCTTCATAGGAGGAAAGTTTACCGTCGGAAAAGTTCAAAGTGCCATTCAATCGTGCCTGCAAAGTGCATTTTCAAAGTTATCAACCTTCGAGTGGAAGTGAAATCGATTGGCCTGGAGCCACATAACCTCAAAAGGTTCGGAAGTGCCTTCAAGGCATTATTTTTTTTTCGAGTGATTTTGACCCAATTAGACGCCAAAAGCCTCGTTGTTGGTGTGCCAGTGTGTTGCTGGAAGAAGCAGTGAGGCCATCTCGACCGCTGGGTTGCCAGTCGCTATTGAACTGATTAATTCTGTTGCTTTCTGTCCTCATTCCGGGCAGGGCCCGTGCGGGTTTGTTGAGGTGCCAGACCGGGCTAGTTTTCACTTTTTGTTTGGGAATGTTGTTGCCGCACGGAAAGATTTATGAATATAAATTGATGAAGAGTTAACTGTTTGGTTCATTTGGATAAATTTTCCATTTTCGAAATTGACTCAATTTACCTCTAAGAGGTCAAGTGCAATTTCTCAATTTTATTTTCACATGTCACTTAGGGAATAGCATGTAACTCCGTCGTGCACTTTGATGATGAATTGGCAGAACGATGAAAAATTTGAAGAACTATTCACTGACATTAGAAATCAAAACAATGTTTTGTACATAAGGCTACTAACTCTTGCTGAGCAAAAATCCGTACACTTTGCTGATATGACACCATGGTTTAACAAAAACTGTCAATGCATATGGGACCATCCATAAACCACGTGGACACTTTTATGGGATTCTGTTACCCCCCCCCCCCCCCTCGTGGACAATTGTCCATACAAAAATAAACTTTTTTGTATGGATCGTGGACAATTGCCATACCCCCCCCTTAAAGTATCCACGTGGTTTATGGATGGTCCCTAAATTAAATTTAATAAATTTGAGAATTTAAAATATAAACTGACTCGTTTTTACAGCCAACAAATTTCACAAAATGCTATCAGAGTGCTTATGACTTGCACGTTTAAAAGTATTCAAAAAATGAACCGTGATTTGAATCAAATCATTATATTCTTCATTTTTATGTAAAACGTTTAAAAGTTTACGAAATGTCAAGTTTGCTTTTTAGAATAATATCGTTCTTAGTGTTTTCACGAACACTTTTCCAGACTTTTTTTATCGAAAAGGCCAATAACATGTGAAACACAACAGTTTATAGGACCTTTAAAAAACTCTAGATTTGTTAATTCAAATGTTCAAATGTTTTCACAAGTTTTAGAAAGCCTTTGAAAATGGATAAATATATTTAGTTAGAAATTTCTAAAAGAACAATTTTAGAGTTTTTTTAAAAGGTCCTTTCAACATATGAAAGATAATAGTTCAAAAACTCTAGAGCTATTGATAATCAAGTTTGAATTGAGGAAACCCCGGAAAACTCTCTCTTTTTAAATCAAACTCACAGAAAAATAAAAATTTCTGGTTAACAAAAGCTTCGAACTAATCAAAAAAGCAATTCATTGATTAAAAAATTGTTGAAATTCCGTACAAATCCGTATTATGCGTAATAATCCCTACGAAAATTCCGGCCTGTTTAAAATCCACGAAGAGGGTCGAAAATCCGTATGATAAGGAAAAAATCCGTACAGTTGGTGTAGCCTTATTTGTACACTATTATCCTTAAAAAAAAATCATTTTCATTTAACCACAAAAATGTTTGATCAGGCAACACTTCCATGAGATGATGATAATTCTTTGAATACAGTGAACTTTTCATGACAAGATGTTTTGTTTTGGTAAAAACTCCTGGAATAACATTTTTCATATGAAATGAACGTGGCAACACTGTCATGAGTTAGTTTTGGATAAAAATACAATGAAAATTGCAAAAATAAATCTTTTTTTGAACTCTTTTAAAGACAATGGTCTGTTAATTGACATTAAAATTCATGATATTTTAGACTTTCCCATTTTGTGTGAAATCTTGACTTGGAAATGTTTCTGTCATGATAAACAACATATTGCTTCAAAATTCCAAATAAATTCAAACATGGAGGTTTGTCCAGCATTTTAAAAATCAGTAAAATTGCCATACACAGAAAAAAAGTTGAATTTTGGAATGTTGAAAATTTGGTAGGTTGAATATTACCTCTTTTTTTGTAATATTACATAAACAATGTGTAAAAATGTGAACCTGATGAATATTCATCAAAAACTGATGAAAATTCATAATTTTTTCGCCACAAAATCTGTCACCATTTCCTGATGAATATTACCAACGTTTTTTTTCTGTGTAACAAAATGATTGACCAACTTAAAAATAACCAACATGTAATCTGAAAAACTTTGGTAATAGAGGATTTCAAACAGACATGCATCCGCTCTAACTCCTCTTTTAGAAGAACTTAGTTGGCTTTTCACGTAGATGATACCCAGCATGTTGTGCCAGTGATTAGAGTATGCTAATTACGCTTGTCTTTAAGGCTCCCGAAGACCCTGAGAGCTTACTTTGAAACCCAATTGAGATACAGGGTAAGAACCCTTACTTGCACTCAAAGAGCTTTTAAGAAGTTCTTCTAGAGAGCTTAAGAGAACATTTACATGAAAATACAGCTAAAATCAGTTTTTCCAATGAACCAATGTTTTCTACACATTATTTAAGCCAAAAACAAGAGGTTTTTACCTGGCAACAAGCATAACATTACTTTAAACGAAAATGACATCTAGAACAAGCTGAGTGCCGTTAAAAAGAGCTCTTAGTGCCGATGCATGTCTGATTTCAAATAAACATAGGTACTGTGAATTTTTTTCTGGAAACAAAAATGTAAAAAGTAAAGAGAAAATTAAAGAAAAAAAAAGTCATGCTCAAGTTTAACAACAAAAAATCATTTTTTTTAAACACAGAAAAAAAGTTGAATTTTGGAATGATGAAAATTTGGTAGGTTGAATATTACCTCTTTTCATGAGTAATATAACATAGAAAATGTGTTTAAAAAGTTGAACCTAATGAATATTCATCAAAAACTGATTAAAATTCATCATTTTCTGGAATAAAATTGACCTTTCTTGTCACAAAATCTGTCATTATTTCCTGATGAAAATGACCATCATTTTTTTCTATGCATAGTATGATTTATTTTAGCATAATTCATGTTACAATTTTTATGTTTTTGTAAAATTAAAAATATATATGGACCTATTTTTTCCGTGTTCCTCAATCTAAGAAAAATCGTTACTTCCCGCACTTCCAGCCAGCCATAAGCCAGTGGTCATGCCAGCCGTCGTCGCCGGACCTTGCATGCCATGGATTTGTTTTGGACACGTCGGAATCTATGGAAACATCGGGACTGGTTCTGAATGTGCTCCGCTGGTCTTGGGCCAACGCGTGCTTGCTGATACGACTGGAAGATTGTTGTTCATTTTTGGATTTTGGAGGTTAAATTTGGAGGCCTTTTATGGCTTGGTTTCTTTTCGGTATAGTTGCTGGAATGTGGCTATTTTTGACTAGATCAATCAACAAAAGCTCAACTTTACGTTTGTCTTCTTTGTTATACGTATAGTTTGTACCTTAGTACACAAAAAAATAAAATTTTATCAAGTACAAAATTGCATGATCACAACGTTCAAATCTAATTCTAAATAAATCTAAACAGAAAAAAAGAACTAATAGTTTACCTTCGAAAATACCTATCCGATTCCTTTAAACCAGTTTGGAATATCAATGCTCTTCAAACATATATGATACACCCTCGTTAAAACCAATAAAATTTTGCTCGATTGAACACACCAAAACAAATATAAAAACAAAAACAAACACTCACCAACAAACATTCCATTGGGGCGGCTAGGATCGAGGACACTGCCGACAGCAGACACAGGGGGTTGCGTCGCGCATCGAGGAATTATTGAAACGGCAAATTCAGAAATATGTTCAGGAATTCCGGGGACTGCGCGCACGTTGATTGCAGAGGTTTTTTTTTTTTTGTTTTGGGGAGGGGAGAGAAGTAGGAACAGGGCTAGGTGCTCTAAGCAGGGGCTCCAAAATGTTGGTCGGTTATGTTTTTTTATTTCTTCCGTTTCCTTCGACAGGTTTAACTGGTATTGAATGATTTTAGGGGAGGAAGTTAAATGTTTCTCATAAGTGTTTTGTCTTTTTGAAATCTGATATTTCCGCAAATTTTTCTGTTTTAGTATTTTTATTTGACCATACCATTTTCATGTTTTGTATCGTTTTCTATAAACTATAGTGTTATAGTTTTGGTTGCACTCATGTCGTCGCCATCGTGCTAACTTGTCGTACGTGCATTTTGGGCCAAATTGAGTTAAGAACGCCATTTTGTGCAGCTTACAATGCCTCACCTTTTGACCTTCACAGATCCCCAAAATTCGATTTCAATCCTGAGATATTCATCAAAAACCGAAAAAACTCCGTGCATTTTTGTCACTTTACATATGAAAGTAGTTTCAATCTTGTCGTGCTATCTTGTCACTCCCTGAAAATTGATGTAAGTGTGACAATTGGCCAAAGGGATTTCAGGTCAGGATGCGTTTGACGCACGTACAAGTCAGACTACCGTAAACATTTGTAATTATAACTCGGGACTCCAGCAACCAAATACAACCAAACTTCGGGACAATGCACAGAATGGTCAACCAAACAAAACGTGTTTGTTATTATTTACATTGCGTGCTCTAGTTTTTGTTTATTCAAGGTCAAACATTAAAACGCGTTTTTCTCGGAACGTCGAAATGGCGGGTGCGACAAGATAGCACGACGACGTCGATGTGCTTCTGAATAATTTTAGTTTTTTGTCAATATCACTTGAGTGGTCCTAACTTGTGATAAATTGATAAGATCTTTAAACAATATAAGAGAGTTCTCACAGTTACATCTCGAATGAATGGATTCATGATGGAATAGGACACCATTTTAATGACAAACTTCAAAGATCCAACATAAAAAAGGCATTAAAGGCAAAATCTAACCAAGCTTCATGCTATATATTAAGGGCAAAGTCATTTGAAACTCTGCGAAAATGGAAAATTGTTACTTTGCTGTAAAAATTGCTGTAGAGGTCTACAAGTTGTTATAGCGAACCATCAGTGAAAAAGACAAAACAAAGCAAACTCAAAACAACCGAATTCTTTCAAACTTGTCGTGATCGGGGACTTTCTTTTATAATAAAAAAAACAGATATTTTGCAATTAACAAACAACATGCGACGCATCTTATTCCACTCAAATTAACCACAAAACTGATTTGACAATCTTCATTCTCTCTTTCGCCGGCCGCGCGCATCTCGTTGTTTTCTCGCTCGTTGTTCTCTCTCGCAGCTCGCTAGCGCGCTCTCGCACTCAATCCGCAATCTGTCTGCTAACAAGGCAATATTCATGAAGGTGTTTTTGTTGCGCTCTTAAATTTTGTTTATGAATTATATCAATCTTATAATAAATACTCATTTAATAATTCATTACATATTCAATCCTGCAACCCATAATCCCTACAAAACTGACAAGTCAATCAGAGTATAATATTGGCAGTAAAAGTTTAGATAATCTTTTTGTTTTGCTTCATAAAATCAAATCGAAATTTTATTTAATATTGTTTATCTGTTTATTTCATCATCATCTTATTGCTTAAAAAATAAAATAATTGATTTGTTTTGATGTGTTTAAATTGCTGAGCAAAATTTTAAAATTGAAAACAATTTTATTTCTTCGATAAAGTTGTAATATTTCTAATTTATAATCATGTTTTATTCACAGTTAGCTGGTTTGAATTTTATCTCACATTTTCCTACCCTAAATGAATCAGTTTGAACAGCCAAAAGCGCAACCACAGCGCTTGAAGCGGGAACGAAGAGAGGGGGCGCGAGTCCCGGAAAATGGCACCATTTTCCGTTGATTTACTTATGAAAAATTCCAATCATGTGCGCACTCGGGGCAAACAAAGTGCCAAAGCACGCACACATATTTGGAATTTCCCAAAAAAACAACGGAAATCATACCTGTGTCACTGTGTGCTGGCTGTTGGCGGCGGTACACATTGTGCCGAAATGTTGGATTTCCTGGAGTTGCGGACACCAGGCTGGGGTTTGAGGACGTTTCAGGGTGAAATCGACCTGCGGAATGCTGTCGTAAACCTACATTCGGGCTGAAACAGAATAAATAGTGCACTTTGCGAAGGCCACGAACCATTGGGGATGAGGTTCGGTTTCGGTCACGACAGGTGGGATTGCGCGGTCGGAACAGGTCGAAATTTGGTTATCCTAGGGTAGGAATTTGGGGGCGGTACGTTTTGTTCACATACTTGGTTAGCTCAATTTGGTAATTGAGCGTTATTGATGACAGTGATAGTTTTTCATCACACAGCTCATTTTCTTTAAAACGTTACTTAATTCACCATAAGGTAGTTCGTCGCCGTCGTGCTAACTTGTCGTACGTGTATTTCGGACCAAATTGAGTTAAGGACGCCATTTTGTGCAGCTCACAATGCCTCACCTTTTGACCTTCACAGATCCCCAAAGTTCGATTTCAATCTTGAGATATTCAATAAAAACTGAAAAAAAACCACGTGCATTTTTGTCACTTTTCATATGCAGGAAGTTTCAATCTTGTCGTGCTATCTTGACACAGTCTGAAAATTGATGCAAGTGCGACAATCGGCCCAAGGGATTTCAAGTCAGAACGTGTTTGACGCACGTACAAATTAGACTACCGTAAACATTAGTAATTATATTTCGAGACTCCAGCAACCAACTTCAACCAAACTTGGGGACAATGCACAGAATGGTCAGCCAAACAAAACGTGTTTGTTATTGTTTACATTGCGTGCTCTAGTTCTTGTTTATTCAAGGTCAAGCATTAAAAGGCGTTTTTCTCGGAACTTATAAAAGCGCTGGACCAAAATTATTAGATCCATATTTTTTTTTGTTTGGCAATCAGGGTGAGCGTGCTAGGGTGGTTCAAAAATGGCAATTTTCGTCATTTTTCGCAAAACTACTTTTTTTTAAAAACTCATATCTCCGCGCCATTTTATCCGATTTTAGCTGTCTTAGACGCAAAAGAAAGGTGATGAGTTTGGCTATTTGGAAAAATACATAGAAGTTTGAAAAATCTGTTTTTGAAGTATTTATTCAGTACTAAATCAGCACTCGAATGCTTTGAAGTAGTAAATAAGCTTTGCGAATGCCTCAAAGTACCAAAACTTTGCAGTATTACAACTGGCATTAAATCACCATTTACGACCTTGAAAATGTGCTTCAAAGCATTTGATGTTTATCAACAAAGTAACCCATCCATACGGGAAACATTTCAGCCAGTCTCGCTGTTATTGACTTTTATCCTTCTCCCGTTATACTGTTCCAATAAGCGTGCGGGCTAAGGCGCATTTCCCCCAGTGTGCAACAGTTTTATTTTTGCGTGAACTGGGTTCAATTCCCGCTGACTGAAGTGTTTTTTTGTTTATTTTTTTTTTTTGTAGAAAACTGCAGCCTGTAATTAAGCCAAATTTTTCAAAACATATGCCCATGCACAAAGGACATTATCAAAAGTTCTCTGGTAAATTGAATGACTTTTCTCGCAAGCAAAAAGCTGCTTTCCGGAAGTCTGATACGCTTTGTGAAATTTTTCCAACCGTGGACCAAGCACTCCTCGGAAAAAACAGTTTAGGTTAGCCGTTAGCCATTACTTGTCCCTATTAACCCCAAGCCTTCCGTAATTGATTGTACTGTACTTGACTGGATGGCCGCAATTTGCTGAGTGACTCGTCAATAATTTTCGTCCAACAAAATGACAACGGGTTTTTCTCATGAACCAGAAACTCGAAACAGCAGAAAGAAAGTCTTCCTTAATGTTCGATGCATCAACCACATCGATTAAAACTTTCAAAACCAACATTCATTTCAGAATACATCAGTTGGCTGGCGCGCATCCTGGAGATCGTCGAGAAAAATGCAAGAATAACATCAAAGTGTCACACTCACACATGAAACGCAACAGGAGAAAAAAAATCAAAGGAGGCCCACCACCAAGTGTGTTGGAGCACCTAGCTGTCCTTTTTTCCCCCAGCCTTGACGTCGATAAAGCAGTTTTTTTTTGTTCGAGCTTTCGGTGAGACATTAAATCGGCATCACTGTGCGCCACTTGAAATATTTCTCAAGAGAAAAGTGCTGATTTAATGTTTTGAAGCATTATTTGCTGGTATTAAATGCCAATATAATGCTGATTTAATGTCGCTATTTAGTGTCTCGCGGTTACTTGGGAATGCTGTTGCTGTTGAATTGCGGTGTAGCTGCAAAATATAAAAGAAAAAACAATCCTTGGAACAATCACTTCTGCTGGACAGATGTCTCGAAGGATGGAGGTTGGCATTCCATGAGCAAGTTTGGTATCCAACGCAAACGGCAATGGAGCACCCGCTGTCGAGCAGTTTTTGACAGTTCGCTCCATAAGAAATACATTGTAGAAAATAGCAAAAACTGCTCGAATGGAAATGCTCCATTGCCGATGTTCACTTATGGATTCCCCCGTGGGAACCACAATGTCCCGAAAGGTGAATCTGATTCAATCAACAATTTGATACGGTTCTTCATTGAGAAATGAGCATGCTGTTGCGATTTTGTAAACACATTTAAATAGGTCTAGGCCGGAGTGACCGGTCACTTTTGATGAATCTGACTGTTTGGCTTATAAATCAATGATTAATTAGCTCCAGCCTAGGCTGCAGCAAAAATGAGATAAATATTCCAGCACGAAAGGCAACATTTAAATACTACTGAAACTGCGCCCGGATGCCACCACATATTTAGGCGTGACGGCAAAGCTGCATGATTCGACCAAGAAAACATCAACCCGATCCTGGCATCAAGTCTCCAACACCAAGCATTTCATCAAATAAATTGTTCCTCCTCTCAGCCGTTTCCTCCCATCAGCTGTGTCGGTAAAGAAGTAGTAAACAAACCGAAAATAGAACTGGGGTAGGAGGATGAGAGAGAAAGAGATAACAACATTTTTGCATCTCACATTTTTTGACGTTTTGCAGGGCCGGATCAACAACAGTAGGGGCCCAGCTGTAAAACAGAAATATAAAGTCCAAACTCAGCTGCAAATCAGCTGTAAAAGCGCATTTCCAGCAATTTCCAAAACAATTCAGCTGTTATTCACTGCAGGTAAAGCGCTGTTAGTGCTAGACAATTACTACTTTTAGTGCTGATTGGTTACTTGGGTAGTTAAATTTGTTTTACCCTATGATCAATACGAACAATACTGTATCAAGTAGACTTATATCCGATTCACCGCTAATTCAACAGACTGTTGAAAAATATTTTAATTCATTCTTAGTGGCAGTTTTTTCTATCAAAAAAAAGAAATTTAAACATTTTACACTAAATGAAGCCTGAAACCAAGTAAGCTTTCCATCATAATCCAGTTTCAGAAATTTCCCTCGTCCAGCTCACTACACTGCTGCCACAAATTTCCAATATGTCAATAAAGTTGAAACGAGTTCAACTTGGCATCGATTTCAAAGCGTTTTTCACCTAGCGTAACTTCCGGGTTTCCCCATGCTTTGACTGTGCTCTGTTTAAGTTGCGTCTTTTTCTTCTTCGATCGTGAAAGAAATATTATTTCAAATAAATCTCCCCGGTTCGGTTTAAGCGTGTACTGGCATTCCTTTTGGGTTTCGCTGAACGAAATTCCTGGTTGCGTTGTTTGTTTGGATTCTGGCAAGAGAGCGCAAGAGCAAAGTCAAGATTTATTTGCCGTGTTTTCAAAACTTCCAGCAAAGTGCAGCGATTCGAGAGGGGGTGTAAATTGAAGGTGGGTGCGTTTAGTAGAGCACTGTGGCGCGGTACATTTTGACGCGATGTTTTGTGGTTTTTCGATGGAGGTGGTAAACTGTTCGATGGATGGAGTTTGAAACTTTTTTTTTAACGATTTTTCAAAGATCTGCCAATCCGACCATCTACTGCGGCTGTTGACTGGCGCAAAGTTCTGCGTCCAGGGGTGCGTTCAACGAAAAATGAGCAATCAACCAATCCCAAAATTCCATTCTTTCACGGTTTCGCAACATCCGTTCCCTCCCGTATCCCCACCAAAGGTACAAGTTTTTCGGCCCAAGGTACTGAGCAAAGAGTTGGCGGGGTGGCTGTTTTCGCCCAAAGTTTGGCGGTTTTCCGCTCCCAATAAACCCGGAGAAGAGTCGAGCAAAGTTCGAGGAAAGACCGGCCAGCCAGCTCAGCGTGGCAGCGTTGGCTTATGAAAATGAGGTTAGGGGTTTGTGTACACTTTGAAAGCTGCGAAAATGAATTTCGTGCTGGTCGAGCTTGGTTGTTGGAGCTGTAAATATTTAAAGTTTTCTGATTTATACACTTTGATCAAACTGTAAGCGGGCTGTATTTTTGGTGGAAAGTTGGTTGCGAGTAAGCACACATTTTACAAGATTCCTGGAGCGCTTTCTTGACTGGTGGCGGTTAGTTTCGTAGCACCTGGTTTCGTGGTGACTGAATGACCTACATTTTGCGGGATAGCTGAAAATTAACTCACAATTTAAAACAAAATAAAATCTTCAAGTTTCCTTCAACCTTTAGCCAAGTTCTGATAACTCTAACCACAAACTGCACTTCAAAGACCGCACAGCCAGGTCCGTGTGTCATCACCGTGAAAACATGACAAAGCTCCTTGCACCTGGAACTTTCAACACGTGTCCGTAAACGCGTGAGTGTGTGTGTGTTCCCACACGTGAGACTCGCCATTTCATCAAGTTTTCCACTTGAAAGCGACCGTAATTGCTGTTGATGGAAATTATTAACCGTGAACCGACGACGTGGTTTAGCGATGTTCTAGCAAACTATCGCTGTGCAAAAGGGGCTGGAGAGTGGCGTGGATGGAGCTAATTAAATCATTCATGCGAAGGCTGCCACCGTTTGTCATTCTGCTCATTGAGGACGAGTGAGTGGGGTGAGTAAACATTTCTACACCTCTCACCAGGAGACAGTTGCAGAAACCGCATAACTCTGCACATCAACACGCAAGCTGACAGCGGGGAGACACAGAAGAGGATAATAATGGCACCGGTGATAAGCCCAAATGTGAGCTGGATATGGTCCTCGCGGGCGGTGGGTTTGCGTTTAGCGGTCTGAGTCGTCCTGCAAAAGTAGTCCCTTGATCAGCATCCTCCGCACAGTAGCGAACGCGTTTATGTTGCAACAATTATCGATAAATTAAAGTTGACGTATCAACAAATAAAATCATTTTTTATAAACTTTAGATTGCTTGAATTTATTTTACTGGTTGGGTAGCCAGCAATAATTTAAAAAAAATGTATGCAAAAAAATAAGAATAGCATGTACAATTTGTAAATAAACAACAAATCTGATAACTCTTTTCTGTATAATACTGAATTTTAAATTAGAAAAATTCACTTATTAAAATGATTAATAAATTTGCAAAAATGTTATGTATTTGTCAAATTTTAGTTAAGTTTTACATTGTATCTTTTCCAACTAAAGCGTTTTGACGGAATATTTATAGATTAATAAGTTAATTGGTGATCGAAATTTCTTTTTGAAACGATTTTGTAAAATATGATCATTTTGATACCTGATGCAGGCAGCATAACTCAACACATTTTTAGTTAAGACTCTTAACTTAATAGGGGGATGGCGTCGCTATTTTTAGACCACGTTTCCCACTTTTCTCCATCGAAATCGACAACTTTATCGACTTCATTTTGCTGGGCGAGATAGGACGCCGCCTATTTTTAGACGATGACTTAGCACTTAGCACAAGTCTTGATTTAAAAAGTTTCAAAGTATTTTTTTTCGGAAAGATCGGAAAATTTGACGAATTTTTCATGCATTAAAATTGAAAATCGGACCAGGAGCGGCCGTGGCTGACTGGTCACGGTGTTCGCTTTGTAAGCGAATGATCCTGGGTTCGATTCCCATCTGCTCCCAACGAGAAAGTATAGGAAATATAAATCTTGAAACTCTGAACATTAACGAAAAATCAAAAGTCGCTTGAGTCGGGGTTCGATCCCCCGTCCTTTGGA
Source organism: Culex pipiens pallens (assembly GCF_016801865.2). Classification (NCBI taxonomy): domain Eukaryota; kingdom Metazoa; phylum Arthropoda; class Insecta; order Diptera; family Culicidae; genus Culex; species Culex pipiens. The sequence continues at coordinate 123,918,057 of NC_068937.1, forward strand.
TTGGTAAGCAAAAATGCTAACCACTTTGCCTTCGCGACTTGGTGAGCTATGACTGGAATTAGGAATACTGTTACTATCAACTATATACGCGCTGGGTCCTTGTCCATTTGACAAGGGTTCGGAAGTTCTAAATAACGTTTGAATCCCATTGGTCCAAACGTTCTTCAGGGCGGGGCTTGTCGATAAAGCTGAAGTACCTCGCGCTCGGCTAGCCAGCGTAGAAATGGGTCACCGAAGCTCGGCAGAGCTAACACCTTCCAAATGCCTATGCGAGTTATTTGCATGTATATAATGTAGATCTAAAAAAATACATGGAAACAACTCAATTTGTAAGAAGCGACCGCGTGGTCCCGTTTGGTTGGTTGCACACACACACACACACACACATTAAAATTGAAAATCGGACCATTATTTGCTGAGATATGGTCATTAGAAAATGGTGGGTTGTTTTGGTGAGATTAAGAAAACTTCAATTTTCCTGTTTCTTTTTCTTAAAGCCCGGGGAGACGGTAATAACAAAATTCATGCCATTTCAATAACAAATACTGTTAAAATAACAAAAAGTGTTATGGAATCTTCTTGCAAAATCCATTTTTGCATAAGAGTTTAATAACAGTTTATGTTATCATAACAAAATTTGTTATTGGTCTGATATTGGTTGAGAGCCAAAACAACTTGGGAATAACATTTTTTGTTATGGAAGAATACCTCCAACCGTTATTGGGATGATCGGATTAGTTGTTAAAATAACAAAAAATAATAACAAAGATTTGTTCGAAAAATAACTCAAAATGTTATTAGTCTGTTATTACAATAACAATCCAATAACAAAAAAATCATAACGGCGAATAACAAATCTTGTTATGAATAACAGAAAATGTTATTGGCCTAGTATTTTCAAATATCAAAAAATGTTATTCCCAAGTTATTTCCCTCTGCTCGGGGCGGCTCTTTCTCAGCAACCCGAGGCCCAATCTTCAATGTCTCTTAGACAATTTTATAGCAAATTTTCTGAACTTTTCAAAAAAATATTTTTAGAAATGGTCACTCATGGTCACTATTTTTAAAAATTGAAAAACTGCAAATATTTCGCTAAAATCAAACTTTTGGTGGCTATATCTTGAAAACGGAGCCCTTTATCAAAAAATCTGTAAAGTACTTTTCGATTGCAAATTCAATTTTGCATTAAAAAATAATGTCAAACTTGTTTTTGCATGAAACTTCGATTTTTTTTTCCAAAAATCACTGTTTTTTTTTAAATCCTAGCTCGGCGGCAGATTTTTTGACCATGTTTCTCTATGGCTCAAAAGTTGCGGATTTTTGTCCCCTAAAACATATCAAAAAATCTCGAAAATCAAAAAATACGTATTTTGGGAAATTTGGAAAATGGGAGTTTTAGTGAAAAAAAAAGTGGATAAAAAAATCTGCAATTTTTTCCATGTACCTATTTTTTCTCAAAATTCCTCAACAATACCTACAACTTTGCCGAAGACACCAAATTGATCAGAAAATTCACTCAAAAGTTACAGCTGTTTGAATATTTACGTAACATTTTTGTATGGACAGTAGCCAAAGTTGTATGGAGACTTGTATGGTTGAACCAATCACAAAAAATAGTTTATTCGGTCAAAGGGAAGGCCCCCACAAAGTTTGAGCCAAATCAAAAAATACAAATAAAATCTATTTCCGGTTTTGGTAAAGAATTGCTCATAGTTGAAAAATTTTCGTATTTCGAAAATTAGACATTTCTAAATGAAGATATCCCGAGTTTTACATAAAAATACCCCTGAAATTACAATAGCGGTAACTTTCGACCCTTAAGTCCAAATTGTCATGTCAAAAAATAAAATGTTCGTTTTTCAGAACTCTAAAAGTGCCCCCAACATCTCTTTTCTCTAAAACTTAACCATAATTTGCTACGTTCAAAAAACTGATTTTTGAAGGTTTGCTCAGATCCTTTATCTAAATTTGGTCGTCCAAGGCGTAGATTACGAGATAGAATTTTGGTGTCTTCGACAAAGTTGCTTGGATTAGCAAGCCTAACAACTTTTTACAAGATGAAAAAAATCTTCTCAAGACACCAAAGCTCCAAAACGTCACCATTTTTCGGAAAAAAAACCATTTTCCACTTAATTTTGCGTTCTGGACCTCACTGTGCGTTGTTATGGTTTCGTGTGTGCAACCTGCCAAAAATGTATGGACTTTCGTAATTTTTGTTCTCGTGGATCAAACTTACTTTTTGGTCAGGTATTTAAAACGTGGGTTTTATAAAACACCTAGATGTTTTAGTATCAAGAAATCGGAAATTTTATGCCCTTTCCGATGCCACATAGGTTGATTTATGAATCGTGAACTGATCCGAATGCTGGCGGATTTTCCGACGACGTTATTCCTGGTTGGTACGAAATTTCAACGAAAAATCTATTCTTTCGATACAAAGACCCTCAAAACGGTGTTATACCCAAATCAAAATGTTTATTTAGCGAGTCTAAGGTAATTTGGTTGACATTTAGTTTAGTTAAAAGTTTGCAAATTAGGTTTGGATAAGTTTTATATAGAATTTCCAGAATAATATTAAGTTAAACTTTATATTCAATCCAAATTATTATTTTTTATCAGTCAAGGATGCCTATTTGAAGTTGTGATACTGGATGTATGGTGATTTGCAACAAATAACATTATTTTAGTTAATTTTTTGAAAGGTGTACATACTGTTTTGCTCTTTTTTTATTTTTGTAATAGTATTTGTTATAAAACTTTTTTTAGAAATCATCTTTTCATGAGCTTTTTGTAGCAACATATTTGGCATGAGTTTCTGAACGAAAAGTAGTACTAGGTTTCTGTCAACATTAAATTGTTTAAATGTTTCATCACAATATGTGCTTAGTGCCTAAGGGGTATAAATACTTTTTTACATTCTGTAGACCCAAGAACAATGAGGCACTCTACGAAAAATCAGTGCATTTACATGCAGTGGCCAATTTTACAAACATTAAAGGTGCACATCGTCCAGATCACACATTTTAGTATCTCCAAAACTACGGGTACTGTTAATATATTTTTTTATTCATCCCCCAGAATACTATCTGCAAATCACCATACAACATAGTTTGACTATTTTTAGAGTAAGATTGTGGCAGGATTGGGTGCGTATGTTTGAAAATTTTGGAATATGAAGATAACAACTGGAGTTTTTTTTAAAGGTCCAATAAACAAAATTTTAATTTTTGCTTTTTGTGTGCCCTTAAAAGTTATTTCATAAAATAAAATCAATACTGATAAAATCTTCAGTGGAGACGAGACAGTGAGACCTTGTGCGACTAATGTTAGTCAAGTAATTAACCTACGACATGTCATTGTGATCCTTCTGTCGGATGAGGAAGAAAAACGTCGGTCCCGGCCTTGGATGCTGTTAGTGTAGGAGTCGTCTCCACGCTTTAAGTACAAACAACACACCAAATCAAGACTGCTCCGGTGGAATCGCTGGCGGCGGTTGGACTCGCAATCCAAAGGTCGTCAGTTCGAACCCTGGAGTGGAAGGTTCCTTGGAGTAAAAATAGGTTTGGGTGCTATCCCCATTCAATACCTGGCCTCCTAGGTTCGAGCAGAAACTTACAATAGAGACCACAAAAGACCCGGGGGTCGTTAAAGGGGATGGTTTGATTGATATCATTGTGATCTTGGTATCTTGTCACACTCGCTTTTTTCACGGATCTGCGAAGGTCATAAAGTGATTGCTGCACAAAATGGCGTTCTTGAATAAGTTGACAAAATAAGTCAACATTTCAGGAAGTGGATTACCAAGTGATATTGAAAACAAAAATTGAAAGTAATAGAACACAAACATTTGTCAACTACGTTACCAACCGTTTCGCCAAAGGCCCTTTTATTTGGGTGCGATGGAATGCGAACGACAACCATTTTTTGTCACAGACAGATTATTCCATCCCTTGGCCAATCTATCTAACACACACACACATACACTTACTCACACGCACTCCCTTGCACCACGTGGCAAACTACGTGCAAACAGTTCGCGTTTTCCGAGAGCCCAACCAACCAACGTTCATAAATCAAGCTGACGTGTCTCACCATCAGCAACCACCAAGCTGAAACAAAGTGCGAATGTTACCTGGCTTAGAAGATAATGATGATGGTGATGGTGATGAGCTCTCACGCGAATCCATGTGTATGGGAGTGCGAAACTATACTGGAGATGGTTGTCTACACCCACGTGGGAGCGCATCTTCCGGGAATGTAGATTATGAATTTTTCAGCATGCCACCACCGGTGACGAGCGCGCTGATTGCATGCCGCTTACCAGAACCAAGTTCCGCAAACAGAGTGAAATTCCTCAATCTCGCATGGAAATTTTCGAGGAAGTTCCACCACACCTCACTAGGTGGTTCGTTGTTTTCCAATTCGACAGATTGAACGTCATTCAATTTGGACTAGTTTTTACCAAGTTCGAGCTCCAAACAAAATCCCCATCATCGTCACGGTGACGAGTACTTTTGCAAATGCACTTTCTCGTCTTGCCCGGAGGACATCACCGTGCGCACCGTGAGTCGTCTGTCTGTTACGGAAAAGTTTCCCGCTCGAAAATTCCCACCACTCGGAAATGGAACGATTCTTCTCCGAGCGCGTAAATCCTGCGGCTACGGAATTTCCGAGAAGTACACAAAAACATCCACTGGCCGAAAGTGCCCTTGAGCGTTTTTTAAGGTGGGGAAAACGTAGTCGGCTAGGTAGATTTGGAGACTCAAATGACAAAACTTTAGCAGGGTGTGCTCTGCGTACTGACGGCACGTTACTCACTGTGCAAAAGCTCACGTACAGCTACTACATCTCGTTCGCAAAGGGTTACCCGAACAGAAATTTTCATATAGACAATAATTGAAACAGATTAGGTAGATTTTTTTTCGACGGACAATACAAATGTATCAAGATTTACGATTTTGTTTTTTTTTCTGATTTTGCAGGGTTATTTTTAAGAGTGTAACAATGTTCTACAAAATAGTAGAGCAGACAATTACAAACATTTTCATATGTAAACATAAGGAGTTTGCTTATAACGATCATGAGTTTTCGCGATTTTAGGAAACATTTTTTTAAATAGTTGCTTTTTGCTTTCTTCTTTGTATTGTCGTTCGTGTCTATCACAGGTAACGATGAACGGGCATGATAAAATACAACCAACTTTTTTAAAACTTATTTTCATAAAATCGCCTTAACTCGTGATGATTACAAGCAAAACCATCATGTTTATATATCAAATCGGCTGATTTCGACCATTTTTATTTTTTGAATTTTTTGATTGACTCAAACTTTGTGGGGGCCTTCCCTATGACCAAAGAAGCTATTTTGTGTCATTGGTTCACCCATACAAGTCTCAATACAATTTTGGCTGCTGTCCATACAAAAATGGTACGTAAATATTCAAACAGCTGTTACCTTTGAATGAATTTTCTGATCAATTTGGTGTCTTCGGCAAAGTTGTAGGTATTGTTGAGGACTATTGAGAAAAAAATAGGAACGGCAAGGAAAAAAATTGCAGATTTTTTAATAATTTTTTTTTCACCAAAACTCAATTTTCCAAAATACGTATTTTTTTATTTTCGAGATTTTTTGATATGATTTAGGGGACGAAAACCCGCAACTTTTGAGCCATAGAGCCATTGAGCCAATTTAAAAAAATAGTGATTTTTGGAAAAATCAAATTTTCATGCAAAAACAAATTTGACGCAACCAGAGGCCCAATCTTCAATGTCTCTTAGAATTTTATTTGCACTATTTCTTTAAAACGAAAAACTGCAAATATTTCGCTAAAATCAAACTTTCGGTGGCTATATCTTGAAAACAGAGCCCTTTATAAAAAAATCTGCAAAGTACTTTTCGATTGGAAATTCAATTTTACATTAATACATTTCGGCAAATTTGTTTTTGCATGAAAATTCGATTTTTTCCAAAAATCACTATTTTTTCAAAAATTCATAACTCGGCGGCAGATTTTTTGACCATGTTCTCTATGGCTCATAAGTTGCGGTTTTTCCCCTTAACATAAAAAAACTCGAAAATCAAAAAATACGTATTTTGGGAAATTGAGTTTTTTTGAAAAAAAAAGTTGATTAAAAATCCGCAAAAAAAAATTCCGTGTACCTATTTTTTCTCAATAGTCCTCAACAATATCTACAACTTTGCCCAAGACACCAAATTGATCAGAAAATTCACTCAAAGGTTACAGCTGTTTGAACATTTACGTACCATTTTTGTATTGACAGTAGCCAAAATTGTATGGAGACTTGTATGGGTGAACCAATGACATAGAGATGGGCTTATTTGAGCGAACCGTTCTTATGAACCGGCTCAAGCTAAAGAACGAATGAGCGACCGTTCAGAAAAAATGAGCGGCGGTTCATTTTGTGAACCGGTTCTTTTCAAAGAACCGTCAAATCAAAGAGGTAATTGTTCAATAGTTTTCTTAATGCATTTTTTTCTGATCTTCTTTTTTGACGCTTGTTTTGATCATTCATTTGCTGTCATTAATAAAAGTTGTTCTTATTAAACAAAAAACTGCATTTCAAGACTATTTTATCAAGTGCAGCAAAAGGCTACCTCAAATATGCTTGTAACTGAACACCAACTTAAATCTATTGTTTCACAAAATAATGGAAAGATAATTACTAAAACGATAATTCAGCTTACTTTTCATAACTTTTAACGATTGAAAGCAATAATTTGGTTGAAAATATTCACTTTTGAAGAAAACTCAAGTTTGTTAAACAAACAAACTTTGTCTACCTCTCTATGAAAAAAGTTTTCGATATTTTGGATTTCAGAGTCAATATTTTTCTCCTTTTTCATATAAAACGTTTATATTTGAAATGCTTTCCAAAAAAGGATAAAGCAAATCGACGATTTTCTATGTTTTATAGACGATCTCCAATCTGTTCAGAATAAGTGCAATGAAAACATATATTTTTTTAATTATCAATCAACAAAAATCATACAAAAATCACTCATGGACACTCCATTGGTCGTTTGAAAAAAATCTAAATATCTTGAGCAGATGCTTCAGTTCATTCAGTCTACTTTCTGACTTTGAGCGAAATGAGCGGATGAGCCGTTCAAAAGAGCCGCTCATTTAAATGAGCGAACGAAAATGAGCGGCTCACAGAAATGAGCGGTTTTGCCCACCACTACAATGACACATAACAGCTTCTTTGGTCATAAGGAAGGCCCCCACATAGTTTGAGCCAAATAAAGAAATACAAATAAAATCCAATTCCGGTTAGGCTAGAGAATTGTAAAATTTATATGCATTTTGTTAAAAGCCTTAAAACTTAGTTAACTAAATATAAACTTTGATATTTTTTCTTAAAAACTATATCATCAACTTTAGTGATTAACGTAAAAATGAAGTTTGAACACCTATAATCTGATTTTAACAAGAAAAAATATGACTATGAGTCACCCCGGAATTTAAAATGAGGATTGTTAACGTCACTATTTTTCTGAGCATTATAGAAAAATATTTTTTTCCAGAAATAGTGCATGAACTTTGGGTGGCCTACCCCAGTACATGTTTTAAAAATAATAATCTTGAGAAAAACCTTTCCAGCTGGGAAATATTCCAAAAATAAATTGAAATCCTATCAAAGTCACCCGGTTTACGGTATATTAAATTTCAAACTGTTGAGTAACAGAAAATGGCAGAATTTTTTAAACTTTTATGTGTTCTTTTCGATGAAAATAAGTTTTTTTTCAGAATTTTTATAACGAGTACTCTTTAACACCAAATTTCCATCTCATTACCTTTTCAGACTGCTAATTATTTAAAAAAAACTTGACTTTTTCGCATGTTCAAAAATTGAAGCGGTCGTACCGTCTCTGACCTCGGATTAGTGATAAGGGACAAAAGTTACCCCTTAGGACAAAGTTTCACGAAAATCGATTTCGTGTGAGTTGGTAGAGAATTACCCAAAAGACTTCGATTTTCGGCCACAAAAACATAGTGCTTATATTTTCCGATTCTGAACAAATTAAAAGAAAAAACAGAAAAAATTCTCATGCAATACTCTTGGGCAAATTTAATCCAACCCAATTTTTTCATTAAAAAGTGCTTGGCTGAATCAAAACATTTTTTTGTAATTCATTATTTAATTACACAGAATTTTCAGAAATTGACATAAAAATACCGTGAATTTTGTTAAAATATTCCTAAATAAAACTTAAAACTTTATACACCCAAAGGAAAAATATATCTCAAAATCTGCAACATTGGATTTGCTGCAGAAAATGTCATATTTTATAACATTTTTTGCAGCAAGCCCGTAGATCATTTTTGCCCGCGTGTAAAAATTTCAGCGATCTGCAGTTCTCACCAACACATATAAAGCTGGCCCGTCCCCGAGCAACACTCCAAAGAGAAGCATATGTTGGTGCTCTTTCACTCACTTTTCATCAAGCGTCCATGGCGCGATGGTAGCGTGTCGGATCAATAACCAAGAAGTTGGTGGTTCAATCCTCGTTCTGTTTTGGATTTTTTTTTGTGAAATACAACCAAAAAGTCGTCGGTAATGTCGATAATTGTCGGTAACGAGCAAAAATGTCATACTCCCATATCGCAAAAAATGCATGAGGACAGATTTCATGCAGATTCTGATATACTTTCATGCCGCCATGCATCACAATCATGCGACTGCCAGTTGGGTGTAGGGAAGATATCCATAAAGTTTCAGAAAAATTAAATAAAATTTAAAAAAAATCTTTTATTTGTAAAAAAAATCCTCTACATTGAATAATGCAAACAGGCTAAAAAACAATGATTCAATAAAGAACGTGTTTCAAGTTCAAAAAAGCCCAAACACAGATGATCAGGAAGATTTATTCTTGAAAGGATATTATTGTGTCGCTGTTCGAGTGCATGGGGTGATTGGCTATTATAATTAAATAATGGCATCAGTAGTGCGGTGCCTGTGTGGACGCGCAGTCCTGTTTTTTCGTGTTATTTTCCGTCTCTTTTGTGTCGGTGTTCGTGTGCATGGGGTGATTGGCTATTATAATTAAATAATGGCATCAGTAGTGTGGTGCTTTTCGGGACGCGCAGTTCTGTTTTTTTACCTTCTTTTTTTTTCATTGTTTTTTTTCCACTCGCGTTCGTTGGCCGATGAGTTTTTTTGTGTTGTTCTCTATTTATAGTTTTCTATAAAAACGTACCTATTTTTTTGAGACTAGCAAGTCGTATTGCTGGATTAAGCCCTTTCTATATCATTTCAATAATCATTTCAATAAATGAAGCCCTTCCTACATCACCGTTGATCGGAAGGCACGCCGACGGAGAATTTCTGGAGAATCGCGGTCGAATTAATACTATATTTAAATCCCTAGATAGCTATCTTTCCGCAGCCGGCTGCCTAAGATTTTTAAAATTTCAACCGATAAACAAATTGCTTATGGTCGCATCACCTACCACAGTGAATCCTGACCTCATACCCATCTTACTAACCCCTCAAAACTCATGTGATACTTTGTCGGAGACGCAGTCGATTTGGCGGTCCCATCACTCAAGTATCGGACTAACATTCCCATCCACTTCCCCGTGTCTTACCTCTGGTCGTGGCCGGCGTCGGTATTGATCAGCATGATAGGGACCTTTGAAAATTGCGAAGGGGTGATGATTGGTTCCTACTTCTCATCTGTGGTCCACGGAGCAATGTTTGGGGGTCCTGGTCAATAACGAAGTAGCAGCTACGGGTAGACACCAATGCTATGCTATGCTATGCTAATTTTTTTATTTTTCCCGTGTTCAGGAAGTCATTTTGAGCAACTTTTGTTTTACGAAAAACTTAACTTCTGTTGAAGTAAATAATACATGAAGTATTTCTTGTTCCATTTTTTGTATTTTAACTTGCATTTATCTTGTTTAGTTTATGCTTGTTTTTTGGTAGTATGTGGCCTATTCTACCACCTCCTATCATTATACTTTGCCTATCTAATTTTTTCATGTTTTTACAGTCACTTTTTAAATTGTTTGCTTGTTTTTCAAATTTTCTGCTGAAGAATGGCACCATTATCATTTAAATTGATCAAAAAATCGTAGAGGCATAGTCTGGGACACTAGAAAAATTACTGCATACTTCTGATTACTTAAAATAAACGAAATGTTATTAAAAAAACACAGCCAAAGTTGACCCCTAAAAAAATGACATTTTTAAAAAACATTGGCATAGTCACATAAAACAAGTAAAAATTCAAACCCACAAATTTTCTTAAATTTCAAGAGCTCAAGAGTTGGTTGAAAAATTGATTTTTGGAGATTTTTGCAAATCGAAGCCCGTCTAAAGGCGGGGTTGGGTTGTTGAGGGTTAACAAGCAACCAATCTATGAATTGTTTCTCTTACTTATTTTTAGCAAGAAAGTAGCTTTCTTATACAACGATTTCCAATAAATTTAAAATCTCCCCGGGACTGGCAACACCAGCCAGCAACAGTCAAGTGTTCGGAGCTCTTCAGACTTTTCGATTTTTTCGCCGTAATTTACCGTGATTACCCGCGAGTTTGCTCCTCCAGCATGCCAAGGGCCAGCCGTGGCCGAGGCAGTTCGAGTGCGGCCTCGAAAAACCCGCGAAGTTCATCTACCGGCAGAGTGCAGAAAGGTAAACACACCAATGCCGCATCGACCGCCATCGCGCACGGGAGCGTGCCCGGTGACGTCACCGATCCTTCATTTTTACACGTGTCATACCGTCCACGTGAGTCCCCGGTACGGACGAGACAATCGACCCGGGCATCCGGAAGCACTTCCGGCCAGCAGCAGCAGCAGCAGCAGTCCACCAGCACTACGACGACAACCACTTCCAACGTTCCCACCAGCAACGAATTTGAGATGCTGAGTGGAGATGAAAACAACACCGACAGTGACAGCAGCAGTGCTGGCGACGACGATGACGATGATGAACTTGCGCGCAAGCAAGGAAAGCAGAAAAATGGTAACTCTCCGAAGGAACGACGACCACCTCCAATTTTTGTTTTGGATACGTTGGCTGACGATGTTGACGAGTTGCTTGAGGGACTCCAATATTGTCTCAAAATTAGCAAAACTTCTGTGCAAGTGATTACCCACAAAAAGCTGCATTTCGACTTGGTGGTGAAGAAGTTGAAGTTGCGAAACTTCAAATTCTTCACATTTGATCCTGCAGAGAAGGTCCCAGTGAAGATCGTCCTTCAGGGATATCCGGACCGCCCGATCTCCGACCTGGAAGAACACCTGACGGGCGTCAAGGTTAAGCCTCGAGAGATAAAGGTGCTCTCAAAATCGACTACGGTGACAGGTACGTACACCTTGTACCTCCTGTACTTCGATCGCGGGTCCGTCAAAATCCAGGACCTACGGCGGATCAAAGCACTGGACGGCTTCTTTGTGACGTGGCGATTCTACACGAAGAATCCGGCCGACGCAGCCCAATGCCACCGCTGTCAGAAATTCGGACACGGCTCAAGAAACTGCAATCTCCCACCCCGGTGTGTAAAGTGCGGTGAGACCCACTTCACCGAAAGGTGCAGTCTTCCGCGGAAAGACCAACTGGGGGAAAACGCCCAGCAGCACAAAGCACGTGTCAAGTGCGCCAATTGTGGTGGAAACCACACGGCGAATTTCCGTGGCTGTGCCGCGCGGAAAAAGTACATCGAGGAGCAGGACAAGAAGAAGAAAGCGCCAGCGTCCCGCCAACCTCCGAAGACTTCGAGCTCGACCGCTGCAGCAGCTGGCGGCGGAGCGGCTCCATCGACCAACCCAGCGTTCCCTCCCGGTTGGGGAGGTTCGTACGCTAGAGTAGCCGCTTCTGGGGGCGGTTCTCCCCCGGGACAAGCTGATGTTACCGGTGATGATCTCTTCACGCTTCCTGAGTTTTTCGCCCTTGCTGGAGAGATGCTCACGCGCTTTCGTGCCTGCCGAAACAAGGCAGAACAATTCCAAGCTCTCAGTGAGCTGATGATGAAGTACATCTACAACGGATAAGCTGCCTTGTGCAGCGAAGTTTTTCGACGTCAATAGACAAAACATACTGTGATTTAGTTTTAAGCTTTTCTATTTCTATCCTTTTCCTTAGCAAATCTAGAAGGTTTTTTTTTTTAATTTTTCCTTCTCTTGCCAAATCCATTGTTAGAATATCCAATTACATCAAAATGAATTATAGTGTAAACCATAGTTGAAAGGAACTCCAAAACTCTATTAGGTTATAAGAAATACGGAATTGTAAATTGATTATTTACTGACAAAATAAATTGAATTGGAATAAAATCTCCCCGAAATTTTCGGGATTTCCCGAGAAATTTGTTGAAAAATTCCCGTTTACCGGGAAATTTTAAGCTCATTCAATCATAGGTGGTTCGAGCTTGGTTCGCAACCTTTAAAAAAAAAAACACTGTCTAAATGAAAAATCTTAGTGCACGTGTTTCTGGGGACCCCAAACTTCATGCTTTCCTTTGAGTGGATGGCGATGGATGTCAAAACTGTTACAGCTATTTTTCAAGAGCCCTCGAGGTCCTCTTAAAATATCGTAATCTAATTTCATTAATTTGAAATCTTGATGTTTTAAGACTTATTGCTTGCTTAAAATTATTTTTTGTTTTAACGTACAAACCATTTACATAAAAAAAACATAATTATTAAAAAACAGATATATTTGTACAAGTTCATGAACCCTGTTTCCGTCCACAAAAAAAACACTAACGCAATCCAACTTTTCCAATGACGCCGGTTAACTTTGGTCCTCTAGCCTTGAGGCATCCCAAGGACCCCAGCTAAAAAAAAGAAAGTTGTTTTTCCTCCCCACCACCATTTTCAGCCGGCGAAAGTTTGGAAAATCCATCACAGCTTGTGCCGATTCGTTAGGAGCGGACAGAATAAAGGCAAACAAAAAACTGTCTCACCAACTCGTTCCAGCGCGCTAATTCAATCATCTAGATGTTCTGAGATTATTCATAAAAATTTGCCCCGATGCCCTGCGTGACGACGACGTGGGACTCTGTGGGAAAAAAAGTTGGTGTTTTTGCGGCGCTCCAAGATACACGAGCTGAATCAGACCGAGGCGCCACCGCGGGATGGTAAAGTTTTGGTTGGGCGAAAAAGTTTGTGGACGCGATTGTGCAACTAACGTAGAGGTATACTCTGCAGCGGGATTTTTGGTTTGGCGTGTCTGCCGAAGTTATGTGTATTGAGAATAATTCTGAGTTAATAGTGTAGTTCATTGAAATTGAATTTCTAGCTGTTTTTCATCTTATTTAACAACACTTGACTCGGTTAGTCAACTTCACCTTACTTTCTTGACTTCAGCTGATTTCAATTGACTTAACTTAACTTCAATTAACCTTTGTTAACAGAATGAGTCATTTTTCGAAAAAATCTCTGTTATTACTATGTGTCATTATAACAACTTATCTGGGTGTTTTTAAGAACTTTAGTTGCTCGGGTTACTTTACTTCATTTTCAACTTCACTTGGCTTATTTCATCTTCACTTGATTTCACTTGAATTCACCTAACTTTTCACGACTTCATTTCACTCAACATTACTGGGCAGTTTTCTACGAAATCGGTCTTTTTTTCATAGTTTTAATTCATGTATTTTTCAATCATTTTTGGCGCTTTCAGTATGCCCAAAGAAGCCATTTTGCATCATTAGTTTGTCCATATAATTTTCCATACAAATTTGCCAGCTGTCCATACAAAAATGATATGTGAAAATTCAAAAATCTGTATCTTTTGAAGGAATTTTTTGATTGATTTGGTGTCTTCGGCAAAGTTGTAGGTATGGATATGGACTACACTTGAAAAAAAATGATACACGGTAAAAAAAAATTGGTAATTTTTTATTTAACTTTTTGTCACTAAAACTTGATTTGCAAAAAAAAACACAATTTTATTTTTTTCTTCACTCTCCGATATGTTTTAGGAGACATCAAATGCCAACTTTTCAGGAAATTTCCAGAATGTGCAAAAAATCTTCGACCGAGTTATGACTTTTTGAATCAATACTGATTTTTTCAAAAACTCGAAATAATGATCGCAAAAATTTGTCAACTTCATTTTTCGATGTAAAATCGAATTTGCAAAAGTACTTTAGTAAATTTTTTATTAAGTGCACTGTTTTCAAGTTATAGCCATTTTTCGGTAACGTTTTTAAAAATAGTCTCAGTTATTCATTTTTTAAAATTGGTGCACACGTTTGCCTACTTTGGAAAAAACTATTTTTGAATAGATGAGAAAATTCTCTATATTTTGCTTGTTTAAACTTTTTTGATTGCAAATTCGATTTTACATCAAAAACTGAATTTGAAAAATTTTTGCGACCAATATTTCGATTTTTTCTGTATTGATTCAAAAATTCATAACTCGGTCAAAGATGTTTTGCCCATTCTGGAAATTTCTGAAAAGTTGGCATTTAATGTCCTCTAAAACATATAAAAAAAAAATTAGGGTTTCTTTGCAAATCAAATTTTAGTGACAAAAAATTAAATAAAAAATCACCAAAAAATGTTTACCTTGTATCATTTTTTGCCTTTCTTACTAAAGAAAGGTATAGGTTTTACTTTAAGCCAGGACGTCATTTCCAGCTTCGTAAATATGTCGATTCAGCATTTTTTTCAGTGTAGTCCATATCCATACCTACAACTTTGCCGAAGACACCAAATCGATCAAAAAATTCCTTCAAAAGATACAGAATTTTGAATTTTCATAGGCTTCATCCATAAAGTACGTCACGCTAAAATCGGCCAAAATTTACCCCCCATCCCCCCCTTTGTCACGCTTTTCCTATACTTATAACATGCAATGTCACACTTGCTCAGACCCCCCCTCCCCCCTAGAGCGTGACATACTTTATGGATGACGCCATTCATCATTTTTGTATGGACAGCTGCCAAATTTGTATGGAAAATTGGACAGACTAATGATGCAAAATGGCTTCTTTGGGCATACCAAAGGCACCAAAAAAGTTTCAGCCGGATTTAAAAATACAAAAAAAAATCGAATGACCGAAATCACAGAGAATTGCTCTACTTAAATTCTCTTCATAGGACCTGACTACTCACTTAACTTTACTTGATTTAACTTCACTTGACCAAACTTGAATTCATTTTGACTTCACTTGACTTATTTCATCTTAATTCTCTTCAATTTACATGACTTCATTTGATTTAATTTGAATTCGCTTGTATTTATCAAACTTTAATTGACTTTATCATTTGATATTGACATTTACCTTGACTTAACATCACTTGATATCATTTGAAATCATTTCAATTCACTCAACTAATTCCTTCTGACTTTATTAAAGATTCGTTTGCCTTCATATGACTCCGTTTGATAGTTTTAATAATACACCCAGAACTGGACATCGGCATACGAGAGGATAAAGATCACGATTCGATAGTAAAATGGTACTGTGGGCGGACTGAGAGGATAAATCCCGAAATTACCGAGAGTACTTTACTCATGGGTTCAGCATCAAAAAAAGTTCAGCTATAAAAAAAAGTACCGGTACCGAGACTCGAACCCAAGACCTTCGGCATATTAAACCGTGCCTTTGCCGTAAGGGCCACCATGGTTCAGTGACTAAGTGGAGGTCATTTGTCCATATAAGCCACTCAATAGGATGAATTGTTCCAATGGACGAATGAACACGCGAGAGGTCTATACTCTCGCTAAATAGTACTTTCCTCTCGTTTCTTTTCGGGAGAACTATCCCCTCGTTTTTTAACTTTGGGTGTACTTGAATTCTAATTTCGTAATAGAGATGATTTCCAAAAAGTCAGACTAAAATTAAGATTAACATTAAAACAAATGAAAACCACATTTCTGCTCAATTTATCAAAATTTCCGGTACGCAAACACACCTTCCAAACTGTATCACTGTAAACTTTTGTCATCAGACATGCCATCAGTTCCACCTCATTTCCCCTCCCGAAGGACCTGCCAGTTGATACCTCCCGTCGCGCATTCCGTGACTGGGGCTGACTGGGTGTCTCCCTTAAGTGCTGGAATTTGCCACCGGTAAGCACGGAACAAATAATTTGCATCCACAAATACCAGAGACTTCTCCTCCGCCCCCTTCAAGTCCCACTGCATTCCGGAAGTTGAACTCTTCATTAATGAGTATTCCTCACGGTCGCCGTCGTCGTTGGCGGCTACGTTCTGTCTCCGTTCCCATAATTATGCAATTGCATTCCACGTGAGTTTATATTTACTTGCCGGTGGAGTTGGGTGGTTTTTGCCATATCAACGGGCGGGGCGGGGTCCTTTAGTATCTATGGACTTTGGCATCGGTTTCAGTTCAGAGGGTCAGGAGCGCCAAGTTTGGTGCTTAAAGAAGAACTACCGCAAACTATATAGTTCAGAGTGGAGCATGTTTTTTTGCACGGGGTGAAAGTGCATAAAGTATTTTCACTGACAGGGGGCAGTTGGGGTTAAAAAGAACTTATGGTATTGAAATTGTGCAAACATGGAACGTCGAAGATAATATGAGGTTGTTTAGTAAAAAGTAAAGGGAAGTGATGTAAAGTGAGTTGGTGAATTCTGTGAAGGCTACCAATTCTGTTAATTCTATGAAATTCATTTTTTTCCCAAAATACTGATTATAGCCCTTCAACCTCACGTACGTCTTTGCAACAAAAACGACCCCGGCTAGTCGGCCAAGTGGTGAGGGCCAAGGACAAACCCAGAACCCTAGTCATAACAACTGTTCCGCGATCGTCCACAGGTCTACGAAAACATTACACACGTTTGAATACGCCAAATGTTCTGTCGTCAAAGTCATATCGGGTGTTTTTATGACATGAAATGATCTGAACTCTACATTTGGTGATTTAGTTTCGGTAAATTGAGGAAATACTATTTACGTGTTGATGCTCAAATGTCCCTATGTGTAAAATTATATTTGATTATTCTACATCATGAACAAATGCTACAAACCAAAGCTGCCGAATGCATTGCTTCTAATCTAATTTGGTCTCCAACGCGAAGTTTCGCTTTGTCAAATTTTGCAGCGCTACTAATAAGACCACAAAACCATTTTCTCGCAAGCTCATCAACGGTGTTGTCCTGTTTGCTGCAATTTTCGAAACTGCGCTCAACCCGTGTAGGACGTAAGTTATTGGCACGCCACAAATCCGCACTTTTGGAATATGCCAAATTATCATCCAGTGCAATTTCAGCATCAGCGATGATAAGCGGAGAAGTCGAATTTTGCACAACTTTTACGCTCTATATAGCGCATTATTCAAATTATATTTCAAAGAGCGAGAAAGTTTGAAGCCCTACTTGTTCACAACCAATCTCACAATTTTACAACGTTGCATGATGTTTTCAATGGAACACCCGATTCGAGTGGTAGAACAGTTCTCCCATAAGGAATACATTGTAGAAAAAAGCAAAAACTGCTCGAATTGAAGGAATCGTAGTACGGACCTCGTTGCAATCAACAATAATTTATTTGTTTTTCTCCAGCTACTCCAGATCATTTTCTCTACAAAATTGCAAAATTCCCAGCGCTCCTTCCACGTTTTGCACCGCACTGTTCCCAGCAAAACCACTCTAATAAACTATCCCGTTTGCTGTCCAAACATATTCATGGCGAGTCAATCATTATTGCATTTGCCTTGGCCTCTCGGCCATTGCAGCCTGACGTCCGTGCTGGTAGTGCTGCTTTCCCACATACAGAAACACACACACACACACCGATGCACATCAATTTAAACGTGACCGGGTACGGTTCATAATTAATTCCATTAGATTAAATAGTCGTTTAGGAATTTCATAGCCGAGGCCAACCTTGGGTTCGTCGTTCATTGTGTCGAGCAATTTGGGTGAGGAGGCGGGCGGAATCCAGGAGGTTATGTTCTAAATGTTGCACTGTTAGATGTGCGCGATCAGCGGTGTATGGTGGGAGCTTTTGCTCAAAACGCACTTGAAAGATTAGCATTTTTAATTGAGGTCCTTCAGTAAGTTGATCTTTCCCAGTTTTCCTAGGGAGAAGACTACGGTGATCCAAATCCAAATTCATTGTTTCCGGTCGGAATCTGTTCTGGTGCCTCAAAGGTATGGACCATGTCGATGCTGTATGAAAATTCAAAATTCTGTATCTCTTGAAAGAATTTTTTGATCGATTTGGTGTCTTCGGCAAAGTATGGATATGGACTACACTGAAAAAAATAATACACGGTAAAATTTTTTTTAGTGATATTTTATTTAACTTTTTGTCACTAAAACTTGATTATTGCAAAAAAAAACTATTTTTAAATTTATATGATATGTTTTAGAGGACATAAAATACCAACTTTTCAGACATTTCCAGGCTGTGCTAAAAATCTTTGACCGAGTTATGAATTTTTTAATTAATACTGATTTTTTTCAAAAAATCGAAAAATTGGTTGCAAAAATTTTTCAGCTTCATTTTTCAATGTAAAACCAAATTTGCAATCAAAAAGTACTCTAGTGAAATTTTGATAAAGTGCAACGTTTTCAAGTTAAATCTATTTTTAGGTGACTTTTTTGAAAAAAGTCGAAGTTTTTCATTTTTTTTAAATTAGTGCACATGTTTGCCCACCTTTTAAAAAAATATTTTTGAAAAGCTGAGAAAATTCTCTATATTTTGCATTTTTGAACTTTGTTGATACTAGGGACCTACATAGGGAAATGAAATGTTCTGGGAGAAATTTCAAACACCCAAAGTAATTTAATTTAAGGTTGAAAAAATTGTAGTTTTTCTTTGGTGTTGTCACTCTTCTTATACCAAACAAGCACAAACATAATAAAAACTACCAGATTATTATCAACAACAGTTTAACAATACTTGTAATTGTTATAAGTCTCGTTTTTTGCCAAAATTATTTTAAATTGAATCCAACCTTGTTCTTGCATGACCTTGTTGCACGATTGGAACCACGATTTGACAGTTCGATTGGAACCTTGAGAGTGACATTTCGCCTCTCCATATGGGATCTCTAGTTGAAACGACCCTTAGTTGCTGAGATATTTCCATGCAAAGGTTTAAAAACAGGAAAATTGATGTTTTTCTAAGTCTCACCCAAACAACCCACCATTTTCTAATGTCGATATCTCAGCAACTAATGGTCCGATTTTCAATGTTTAAATATAAAACATTCGTGAAATTTTCCGATCTTTTAGAAAAAAATATTTTCAAAAATTAAAATCAAGGCTAACTTTTCAAAAGGGCGTAATGTTGCATTTTATACCCTTTTTAAATAGTAGTCTTGATTTCAATTTTTTGAAAATATTGTTTTCGAAAAGATCGGAAAATTTCACGAATGTTTCATATTTTAACATCGTTAATCGGACCATTAGTTGCTGAGATATCGACATTAGAAAATGGTGGATTGTTTGGGTGAGACTTAAAAAAACATCAATTCTCCTGTTTTTAAACCTTTGCTTGACACTATCTCAGCATTCAAGGGTCGTATCAAAAAAGTTCAAAATAGCAAAATATTGAGAATTTTCTCAGCTATTCATAATTTTTTTTTTCAAAAAGTAAATAACTGCGACTTGCAAGTTGCAAACGGTGCGGTTTATCAAAATTTCTCTTAAGTACGTTTTGATTGCAAATTTGATTTTACATCAAAAAATGAAGTTGACAAATTTTTGCTACCTTTATTACGATTTAAAAAAAAAAACCTGTATTGATTCAAAAAATCATAACTTTGGTCAAAGATGATTTGCTAATTCTGGAAATTTCGGAAAAGTTGGCATTTGATGTCCTCTAAAACATGCCCGAAAATAAAAAAAAAAACAATCAAAATAGTTTTTTTTTTTTGCAAATCAAGTTTTGGTGACAAAAAGTGAGATTAAAAATCACAAAATTTGTTTAATCGTGTATTATTTTTTCAGTGTAGTCTATATCCATGCCTACAACTTTGCGGGAGACACCAAATCGATCAAAAAATTCCTTCAAAAGATACAGGTTTTTTTTAATTTTCACACATCATTTTTGTATGGACACCTGCAGGGTTGTTAAAATATCAAAATATCAGCTCTCAGCAACTACAATTATCCCGCCTGCATATTCATGCCTCAAATACAACTGCTCTTCTCTCTTCATTGAAACTCTCAGCGCCAAACATAGCCGAACACGTTTTCGTGATTACACACTCGCGATTGACATTTTCCTTTTCTCTCTCATTCCCGCTTCCACGATCATCCTACCGCAACAGCGTTTAACCACAAAAGCCGCAACAAAACCAATTTCGCAAACGCAACTTAATGGGACGTCATGCGTGGTCGGCTCCTAATCGCCATCTCGCGTTCTCTCATTGCTGAGATTGGAGAGATTGAGAGACTCAGCGGTGAGAGCACATAGTCGAGAAAAAAGGGGAAGAGTGATAGAGAGAGAATGACATCGCTGGGAATCACGAGACGCAAGAAGAGATCTCGCAAGCTACAGTGACGGCCGCTATACTCTCGGATGTTTTTGGTGCAGAGATAATCAATTGATAGCATTTCTAAAAATCATTTGCAACACTGGACACCTGCCAAATTTGTAGGGAAAATTGTATGAACGAACTAATGGTGCACAATGGCTTCTTTGGACATACCGAAGGCACCAAAAAAGTTTCAGCCGGATTAAAAAATACAAAAAAAAATCGAATGACCAAAATCTCAGAGAATTGCTCATTATTTGCTCAGAATTTGATTCTGAGTCGATAGGTATACATGAAGGTGGGCCTAGGAGGTCTAATTGACAAGTTCATTTTTGAGTGATTTTATAGCCTTTCCTCAGTAAGGTGAGGAATGCGGGTGCGGGACATTTCGCCGAATGTCGTTTCGCCGACGGTCATTTCGCCGAAGGTAATTTGAAAAAAAATGTGCAAGTTTTTGCATTCATTCAGTTATTAAATTACAGTCATCCCACATATTCGGAACGGTTTCCAGATCGGCCAATGTTCAAAAAATCATAGCACATCGATAATTGAACTTAATGATTCGCTTTTACCTTCATTTGAAAGCTTTTCTTGCGATCTTTCGAATGCTGTATCGAACATCTGAAAATTTTAACTTTTATATGAAGTTTTTGAAGAATTACTTTGACCCTTGAAATCCACAAATTCGGAACACTTTTTTCTTACGAATGTAAACAAACTTTGGATCTGTCCAGGAGTACATATTTATTACCAAATAATGACTTCACACACTGAAACCAATGAAACTCAAGCTTAGTGATGTTTTATACATGGTTTGATAACTTTTTTTTTGTAAAAATATCAGTTAAATTCAGGTGTTCCACAATTGTGGGAGGCACAATAACATCCCACAATTATGAAACAGGCCATTTGGAGGCAATGTTTTGCTGCTCTGGACAAAATAGTCTTGGAATGAAGTTTTTTGTTCAAAAAGTACTACTTTTACTAGTGAAATAGCAAGATAATGTCCAAATGAAGGTTCTAAAAATAGTAAGGTCGACAGAAAAGCTACTTTTGGCATGCTATTGACAAATTATCATAAAAGTGTTCCGAATTTGTGGGTGTTCCGAATATGTGGGATGACTGTACAGCAAACAATTTGAAATCATTTCTGTGAGTTTTTGCATTCTTGTTTTAATATATCATTTGTAGGGTTAGTGAAATTTCACGATTTCGCGGACAGCGTGAAATCCGCGAAATTTTGCTTTTTCCGCGAAATCCCGTGAAATTTTATGTTTGTGTGAAAATGTAACGATTTTTCTTCTTTTTATCAAACTCAAAAAGGAATAAAAATAATCTTATGAACTACTGTAGAATTAAGCGATTACTAATTACTAATATAGGGATTTTAGACGATTTCGTGGACGACGTGAAGTTCGTAAAATTTATAAATTTTCTTAAATCATTTTTTTAATAACATTAACAACTTATTAAATATTTCATCCAAAAAGAATATTTTATTAAATTTATTAGATTTCAATTAAAAAGCTTGAATATATATGTATATTAGGGTGGGTACGGATTTTGAAAAGTTCTCAGATCAAGTTCTGGTGTGGTTCCCCTTGTAGGGCATACCCATAGGGACTCTCACGCCAAATTTCAGCTCATTTGGTTGAAAACTGGCTTGTCTCAAGCGAGTTCAAGTTTACATGGGATTTACTATGGAAAATTTTGAATTTTCGTTCATTCGCTCCTACAGGCCTGGGGAAAACATGTAGAAACTTCGAGGATGGCCAGAAATGAGCGGAATCGTCTGGAGAACAACTTTTCCTAAGAGACTAGGTCGATTCGTTCAACCCCCATCGAGCTCAACGGCAATACATCCGGGGGTTTCGGCACCAACGGTTTTCCCCAGAAAGCATCAAATTTTCCTTAGCATGCTATGAATGCTTGATGAACAACGCGACGCCACATGTCAAACAGCTACCACGTGATTGTAAAATTTGCACCATAACAGTTTTATTCTTATTTGGAGGTTTAAAATACAGCTAAATAGTAACAGGATCACCATAAATGATAATTCTATAGTTCAAAAAGTAATAAAAAGTCATTTTTCATAGGCGATGCTAGTCCACGTGGTAGCTGTTTGACATGTGGCATCGCATTGTTAATCAAGCATTCATAGGAAAATTTGATGTTTTCTGGGGAAAACCGTTGATTCCGAAAACCCCGGATGTATTGCCGTTGAGCTCGAAGGGGGTTGAACGAATCGACCTGGTCTCTTAGGGAAAGTTGTTCTCCAGACGATTCCGCTCATTTTTGGCCATCCTAGAAGTTTCTACGTGTTTTTCCCAGGCCTGTAGGAGCGAATGAACGAAAATTCAAAATTTCCCATAGTAAATCCCATGTAAACTTGAACTCGCTTGAGACAAGCCAGTTTTCAACCAAATGAGCTGAAATTTGGCGTGAGAGTCCCTATGGGTATGCCCTACAAGGGGAACCACACCAGAACTTGATCTGAGAACTTTTCAAATTCCGTACCCACCCTAATGTATATCAAGTTGATATGGACCATTATAAGAAATGTTCAGATTTTTGAGTTTTTTTTTTAAATTAACTAAATTTAGTAATATTTTCATCGCTGTATTAAAAATTTTACTGCTATTTTATTTTAAAGGTATTATTTTGGAAGCAATTAAAACAATTAAGCTTTGTTTTATTCAAAATAAAACTAAGAGTATGTTTTATCCTTGGAATCACATTTTAAAAACATATCAAATTTTCTTTTTGGGCCTGTTAAATTTTAACAATATTTGTTTATTTGGGTAGATAATTCCCGCGAAAGTAAAAAAATATTACTTTTGGTGTTTTCTTTTCTCATTTAGAAAAACAATTTGTTAAAAATTAAATTATTTTTGCAAATTGTCAAATTTAGTTTTTGAAAAGAGAGCTAAAACCCTTAAAAATATGTTTAATGGGCTAAATGTCGCAGAAAATTCAATTTATTTTACTTTTTTTGACCGGAAAAGATTGTTAAAATCATACTTCGATATTAAATTCAATAAAATGTAAAATGATATAACAGTAGCAAATTAGCGAAAACATTTAAGCTTTATTAGTCGAATAATAAAAGAGCAGTTCAGTAAATGAGAACACGGGTGCCCTACATTTTGTTTCAAAATATATATCCATAAACCATGAGGATTTTTTTTTTGAAAATAAGAAGTTTTCTTTTTGTGTCGGATTCAAATTTAGTGAAGAAATAACATATAATGAAGCATAAAAAGTAGTTTCTGTGATTAAAACATAGGATTTTCAGAGTCATTTTGACATTTTTCAAGTTCCGCGAAATTTGCGTGAAATTTGGTGTTTTGAAATTGAGGACCCCGTGAAATTTGCAATTTTTGAGCGTGAAAAATCACTAAGCCTAATCATTTGAATTATTTCTGTGAGTTTTTGCTCTGTTAACCATGAGCAGTTCTTTTAATTAGCTGCTTATAATTTAAATTATTTCTGTTAGTTTTTTCATTCTTTGTTTTTCAAGCAAATTATTTAAATAATTTTTGGGAGTTTTCGCATTCTTTCAAACATGAGCAGTTCTTTTGTTTTTCAGCACAACATTTTGCAAAATTGCTGTTAGTTTTTGCATTCTATATTTTTGGCATACTTTACGAATTTTTCGATGAGTTTATGCATTATTAGTTTTATAAGCATATTATTTCTATAATTTTTGGGAGATTTTGCATTCTTTCAAACATGAGCAGTTTTTTTTTAATTTTTAGCATAGCATTTAAACAAATTTCTGATAGTTTTTGCATTCTTCATTTTTTAAGCAAATTATTTGTACTATTTCTGTGAGTTTTTGCATTCTGTGAAACATGAGACGTTCTTTACTTTTTAAATTATTATATTATTATCTTGCCACTCCTTCTCAAGTTTGCATGAGTGAATTACAAGATGGCACTGCAGCGAACAAATAGCATGAATTATACAAAAAAAAATATTCAATTCGGCGAAACGTCTATTCGGCAAAATGACTTTCGGCGAAACGTACCATTCGGCGAAACGTACCATTCGGCGAAACGACATTCGGTGAAATGACCGTCGGTGAAACGACATTCGGCGAAACGTACCAGATCCTTATGTGGATTTTTCACCACACGATAAACATTTAGAAATTTTCACTTAGAACCCAATGGACAAGTTGAATGGGGCAAATCTAAGTGTTTGAATTTCTGTTTAACTTCCCGAGCAGACGGAAATAACTTGGGAATAACATTTTTTGATATTTGAAAATACTAGGCCAATAACATTTTACGTTATTTATAACAAGATTTGTTATTCGTCGTTATGATTTTTTTGTTATTGGAATGTTATTGTAATATCAGACTAATAACATTTTTAGTTATTCTTCGAACAAATCTTTGTTATTATTTTTTGTTATTTTAACAACTAATCCGATCATCCCAATAACAGTTGGAGTTATTCTTCCATAACAAAAAATGTTATTCCAAAGTTGTTTTGGCTTTCAACCAATATCAGAACAATAACAAATTTTGTTATGATAACATAAACCGTTATTAAACCATTATGCAGAAATGGATTTTTCAGGAAGATTCCATAACACTTTTTGTTATTTTAACAGAATTTGTTATTGAAATGGCATGAATTTTGTTATTACCGTCTGCCCGGGTTACGAATTCAAACAATCTCGCTAGGTATCATTTCCATATCCCTTTCCGTGAAATGCTTAGTGGTAGCTGGTTGCATGGATTTCCAGTTTAACTAACCAAACAACACCAACATTATGTTTACAAATCATAATTATAAATTGGTTCAATATTCCATTTCACAGTAATTGTTAACGACGTTTTAAGGCTTGATTGACTTCCAACATTGCAATCGAAATAACACCGATACTTGGAATCAATGATCGATAACAGTAACTATTGCTATTGCTAGATTCGCAGAATTTAGTAAATGCTACTCAGTTTACAATTATCTGTAAACATATCAATTAGCATTACCAAAAAAAAACAAAAATACAGAATTAGTAAACCTACCAAGAAAAACATGCGTCATGTCAATCGATGTAAACATGAAATTTGACGTAAACAGTGATTCAATTTGTTGCACTGCCCGTTGGCCCTCGCAACACCTCTGGCAAAGTGCATATTTGGCGTTGTCTCCTAGCAGGGACTAAGTTATCGACATCAACTGGACGCTCTCGCAAACTCGGGTCAAATTTGGCTGAAATTGTTTTCGCTGTCGCTGTTGTGTCCATGTGATGAATTACCACAAAAGCACACACACAAAAGCATTGTAAAACAGGGGCACACGAGTTCTCGAGTGTGTGTATAAGAGACAAATTGAATTAAATACTAGTTTTCGAAAATACTCCCTTTCCAGCAAACCAGCATTCCCGCTGCTGGCAGAGCGTAATGAAATTCAAACAAACTGACCAAACTGTCTGCCACTTTTCTGGCAAGCAGGAGTTGAAGTAGCTGGGCGAGAATCAGGGCGACTGGACCCAATTCAATCATAAACTTTATGATGAACTTTGTACGGTTTTTGACCTCGCTCAGAAACTATAGGGGATGGTTTCACTTGGGAGGAGACTCATATTCAAAGGCAACCACCAAGTACAATTATCAAGTTTTGAGACGAGGTGGGTTCATTTTCATTTGATGGTCCAGTTTGGGAAGCCACACAAACTAATAAACTCCTTGTGTGAGGATGTTGAGAAGCCATGTAACGTTAATACAGTTTGAAATCTGTCCCCCTGATGAATTTAGATTACATCAAGATTTGAAATCATTCTACAAATTTACTAAGAAAACATGTTAACAAATTAAACCACTTGAAGTGTGAAAATTATTTGGAATATGGTTTGTTTTTTTTTTTAATTATAAAATTTGAATAATTTAAATACATTCATAACGAAATTTCACTAAATCAGTCTGACGTTTAAAACATGGCTTTATTTTAAAAAAGGTTCAAAACAGATATCATTCCTGCAGAAGTTCAAATTTCAAACAAAAACGTTCCATTTAAACACACAAGTAAGAATCACCACCTTCGGTTCCCCGGTGACCAATAAAAGGGACCCCCCAAAATTATAACCACGAAAAGTGGATAATCTTGCAATTAATTTGAGTTTCCTGGGTTGCCATTTTCCACCGCACTTTTCTTTGGGGGGCCACCCATTTCTCCCTTCCACTGCTAAGCTGGAAGCCAAAATTTTGGCACTACCGAAAAACAAGCGCACAACTTATCACCACCACCAGCAGAAAGACGTGCGACAAACGGCTGATGGCGATGACCCGAGCAAAGTTAGGTTGCTCAGTTGGAACACAATTTGTAAATGTTGCTGAATAACTACCACATTATGAGTGGTTGGACCTATTTATGTAATTCAGTTTTTAAGATTCGGATTGTTTTCGTTCAAACTTGTTTAAAAACGGATTTGTTATTATTAACAAAATTAGTTGTTTTAAATGCGAAATTTTCTTCGATTTTTCGAAAATTAAATTACAAGCAAATTGAATTGTAACGTTCCACTCGGGTCACCACATGGGAATACTAAGTCCCCATCGAAATGAGTTTCCCAGCGTCGAAAAACAACTTCGAAAGAGAAGAGATGGGTCGGGGGGAAACCAACTCGATTAACGACCATGGCGGCACGACGACACTGCAAAACTATCCCATTTTCTCTTTCCTTCTTAAGAAAGGGGGAGCAGTTGAGCAGCGGAAAGTGCCAGTGTCCTTCTGGGAAAATGGTGGCAAAATGATGGTCGAGAAATTATCATAAAGAGTGAAAATAATCATCGGGGGGTGGTTGGCACTTGCGAAATGAGACACCCATCCTCCTGGGGGGAAGGGGCGTGTAATTATTTGAGTTTTGGTGTGAGGATTTTTGCGTTTTGCTGCAATTTGTGGTTGAATTGATTTTCCTTTTTGTGGCGAAACAAGGATAAGATTTTGGAAGTGAAGGTTTTTTTGCATTCGAGATAATGTAACTCAATATCTTAATTTGAGGTCACCATCGACAATTCAGGGATTTCATAAATAATTATTTTTTAATAAATTCAGAAAATGAGCAACTCTCTACGAAATCGGCCGATATATTCGACCAAAAGTCCAAATGTCCGATTTTCAATGTTAATACATAAAACATTCGTGAAATTTTTCGATCTTTTCGAAAAAAATATTTTGAAAATTTTTAAATCAAGACTGACATTTTAAAAAGGCCAAAATTTAATATTTCGCCCATTTTAAATGCTAGTTTTGATTTATCGTCATTATAAAATGGTGGGTTGTTTTGGTGAGATTGAGAAAACTTCAATTTTTGTGTTTCTTTTTCTTAAAACGGTTCTATCTCAGCAACCCAAGGTTAATTCGTCAATGTGTCTATAACAAATTTACAGCAAATTTTCTGAACCTTTCAAAAATATATTTTTGTAAATGGTCACTATTTTTAAAAATTGAAAACCTGCAAATATTTCGTTAAAATCAAACTTTCGATGGCTATATCTTCACCCAGAACTGGGCATCGGCATACGAGAGGATAAAGAGAACGATTCGGTAGTAAAATGGTACTGTGTGCGGACGGAGAGGATAAATCCCGAAATTACCGAGAGTACTTTACTCATGGGTTCATCTTCATAAAAAGTTCATCTATCTAAAAAAAAGGTACCGGTACCGAGAATCGAACCCAAGACCTTCGGCATATTGAACCGTGCCTTTGCCGTATGGGCCACTATGGTTCGGTGACTAAGTGGCGGTCATTTGTCCATATAAGCCACTCAATACACAGAAAAAAATAATGTAAATTTGGAAGCTTTAATTTTGGAAGGTTGAATATTACCTCTTTTGTGATGTAATTTTACCTCAATTTAGACTGAAAAAGTGACATTACACCAGAAAAGTGGTAAAATTACACATTTTCAGAGGTAAAATTACACATTTTTTCTGACTTAAAAGATGTACCCCTTCCCAGATGTAATATTACCATGATTTTTTTTTCTGTGTACGATGAACTGTTCCAATGAACGAATGAACACGCGAGAGGACTTTACTCTCGCAAAATAGCACTTTCCTCACGTTTCTTTTCGTGAGGACTATCCCCTCGTTCTTTAACTTTGGGTGTTGAAAACGGAGCCCTTGTTCAAAAAATCTTTTGAGTACTTTTCGATTTCAAATTCAATTTTGCATAAAAAAATAATTGTTTTTGCATAAAACTTCAATTTTTTCCGAAAATCACTATTTTTTCAAAAAATCATAACTCGATGTCAGATTTTTTTTGACCATGTTTCTCTATGGCTCAAAAGTTGCGGATTGTTGTCCCCTAAAACATATCAAAAAATCTCGAAAATCAAAAAATACATATTTTGAGAAATTGGGTTTTAGTGAAAAAAAAGTTGATTAAAAAATCCGCAAATTTTGGGTAATCCCAAAAATGTCCATTTTCGTCATTTTTAGCAATAACCACATTTTTGAAAAAAAAAATCATGACTCCAACCGATTTCAGTTGTCTTGGATGCAAATGAAAGGTGAATAGTTAGTCTTCCTAGGAAAAATAGTCAGAAGACTGAACATCTAGCCCAACATCTGAAAAGGTCGAATGTGCAAATGTGTATACACATGTTTGGGTACCAAAATTTTCGTAATTAAAAGCGTCAACTGATTTTTTAAAGTTATCGCAGTTTTAGTGCAAAAAGTTGTTTTTTCCTCGTTTCGTCAATTCCTTGCTTTTACGCGCAGCGCGCCGAAAATCCCAGTTTTTATTTTCAAAAAGTTTTTGAGTATGATACGTAAAATTTTCCGAGGAGTCCGATAAATATATTTTCAGACATAGTCTCTGTGGTCCAGACACGGTCAAAACGCCATTTTAAGTTTTCATACGATTTTTTCAAATATTTTGATTGGTTTTTCAGACCTCAAGTTATGAAAATTGACGAAAATGATCATTTTCGGGACCATCCTGGCACGGTGTCGGTCACCCTTATGGCCAAACATAAAATACGGTTCGAATTATTTTAGCCAATGAACCCCCACAAAAAAATACATTTAAAATACCAAACAAATTAAATTTTCTCAAAAATTAAAATTACCAGCGCGACTATCAATATAAGTCGACAGGAAAGGCGATTCTGAATTGCATTCAATATCCACGGTAAAAAAAATGGAAGAAAACATTGTTTAACAAGTCTAGAGTTTTATTTGAAAAGGTCCTATGAACATAATTTCCTCCCTCATAGCTTATAGGACCTTTTATTAAACAAAAACTCTAAAAGTGGAAAAAACAAACGTTTTTTAGTTTTTAACTCAACTCACTCAACAAACTTTCTCAAAACTTTTTTTTTTCAATTGGCCGGAACTCAACATCCCGTAATGGTTGAAAGCTTGTAAATGAATCGGTATGGTATACCAAGTCCAGCTGTTGTTTGCTGGAGAGAGTGTTCCATGAAATAATCAAAAGATGTTTTTTTTTTAGTGCAAAGCTCCTTTTCACTTTGCTCATAATTTGCTGGTAATTATTTTAGCTTATTACTCAGAGTGAAAACCAGTGCAAAATAAAAATTGAGTTTTCAATAAGCTAAAAGCGCCATTTGTGAACAAAGCCACTATTCGATCGATTCTTGTTCAATTCACAAATTATCAACATTCAAAATGCACTGAATTCAGGGCCGTAGCCAGGATTTTTGTTCGGGGGGGGCTTGGGTGCAAAAATTCAAGGAGTATAAAAATCAGCAAATCATTTATACCATCACTTGGTTTGTGGTATAATTATTGAGATGAATTGTAAAATTTTAATGTAATGTATGCAAAAAAGTTTTCCAAGATTTTCATATTAAGTTATCAATGTATTTATTGAAGAAACTCGTTCGTCATTTTTTTTTCTTTATTTTACCAGCTAGTTTGTATTAAAGGAGTAGAGAAAGTGTTTTTTTAACATTTTCTTGAATTGTTTAATTGTAATCCAATTTCGTGATAAACGTCGCTAAATTTAAAATATACTTAACTTGAATCAAATTTTTGAAAGCATAAATTTTTTTTAAAAGAAATATCGATTTATCTAACCATAAGTATTATGTTTTCTGTATTTTATACTGAGAGAAATTTTAAACCGTCTGGATTTACATTTTCAGCTGTGTGATAATTGTGATGGTTTATTTAACATTTTTCATTTTTTCTAGCACAACATAAAACTCATAACTGGAATATTTGTTTTTCTTAAAATTTTATAAACAAACTTAAACAATGTTTTATTTTAATTGTTCTAAGCTATTGAAGCCATTTCATATTTTGCGAAGCTCCTGGTGCTCTCAAAAATAAATAATTTTAATGAAATACAAAAAAATATAATCGTTGAAATTTCAGCTTCTGAAGTGTCTCCATGGCAACAAAAAAAAATTACGTCGAATCTCAAGTTTACATCAACTGAGTTTACATGTGATTCATTTTTTCCGTGTCGAGTAAATTCACATTTTTTTCTGTGTAGGCCTATAATAAATATATATTTGAAGAAAAAAAATCAGTGCCTGTGTTTAATTTTAATGTGTTAAAAAATTTAGATAAAATGTATTAAATCAATTTTTAACGCCAAAATATTCACTGGAAGAGTTGTTAATAATGCATATGTAACCATTTTTAAATGCATATGTAACCGTTAAAATTTTCCTCGATTGCATCAAACATTAAAACGAATCATGTTTAATTTTAATATTCCGACTAAACGCCATTTTCAAATTCATTACTCATTGTATTCTGAAAATTGGTCCAGAATTTGAGCAAAAATAAAATTTTAAAACATGACAAAATAATTTAATCAGATCTCAATTCTAAAGATAATTTTTTAATAAAATTTTAATCTATATACATGTTTAATAATTTAGGATTGTAACCATTTATTAAAATCGATGTTTGTTCAAGCAATATCTTGACTCTAGGAACAAAACATTTTATGGTTTGGAAATTTTATATTCTAATCTAATCAGACCCTAGCGCAGCCAATCTTTCGAAGGGATCCTGGAGAGTGCCTTAGGTTAGATGACGCCTAGCACTCTTCTTGTCATTTATTAACACTTGTAGTGCGCCATTGCATTAGAATGCATTGAAACATCACAAGCGTTAAAGCGGCCAGGCCTACTGCGTAAAGCCGTATCGCAGAGATGACTCGTAATTGGGTTGAGTTTGAGCACTGAGTGTTCGAACAACAACACAATTCTGAATCGACAGGGGAGGAAGAAGCGTGGGGACACACCACCATACGCTCCGAGATTTGGTTGTATTCGTTGGGAGCACCATGCTAAGAAGGTTTGGTACTCCGAGACCCTCTGGGATGGGACATTGTATTTCCACGAATGCCCTGGACACTATTTGCCGTGGTTATAGCGCCACAACTCACTCTCTGTAACAGTATTCCTAATTCCAGTCCACGCTCACCAAGTCGTTATGGCCTAGTGGTTAGCATTTTTGCTTACCAATCCAAAGGACGGGGGTTCGAACCCCGTAACGAGCGACTTTTGATTTTTCGTTCATATTCATCATTTCAAATGTGTTCTTAACTTTCTCGCTGGGAGCAGATGGGCATCGAACCCAGAACCATTCGCTTACAAAGCGAACACCGTAACCAGTCAGCCACGGCCGCTCCTTAAGGTTTAGAAATTTTATATTTACGAAACGTTGCTAAATTAAAAATAAAGAAAACTTTATGTAAGAATTCATAAATTGATTAGTTTTATCCTGTAAATCTAATCTTAGTCTGCACTTGAATTCAAACATACCAATATTCGAAGCATCAAAAAAATAAGATTATTAAAACATAATTTATTGAAATGATTGAAAATTATTTTTTTAATTACTTTATTTAAAAATGATAAAAAATGTTTTTTATAATTTAAGGATTTTTTTAGTTGTAATTATTTTATATTTTTTTATGTATTTGATTTTTTCATTTTTGGAATTTCTGATTTTTTTGAAATTATCATGTGTAATTATTATCTTATTTTTTGCCTTCCTCACTGAGGTAAGGCTATAATCCTGCTCTAAAAATGAACTTTTTATTCAAAGCTCGTAGACCCACCTTCATGTATACATATCGACTCAGAATCGAAAACTGAACAAATGTCTGTGTGTGTGTATGTGTGTGTGTATGTGTGTGTGTATGTGTGTGTGTATGTGTGTGTGTATGTATGTATGTGACCAAAATTCTCACTGAGTTTTCTCAGAACTGGCTGAACCGATTTTGACCAAACCAGTTGCATTCGACTTGGTTTAGGGTCCCATACATCGCTATTGAATTGTTTGAAGTTTCGATAACTAGTTCAAAAGTTATGTATAAAAATGTGTTTTCACATATATCCGGATCTCACTTAAATGTATGTAAACGATGTCCGGATCCATCATCCGACCTATCGTTGGTTAGGTAATTGAAAGACCTTTCCAACGAGTCCACAACATTGAAGATCTGGCAACCCTGTCTCGAGTTATGACCACTTAAGTGATATATTTGTACTTTTTTGATGCCGGATCTCACTTAAATGTATGTAAACGATGTCCGGATCCATCATCCGACATATCGTTGGTTAGGTAATTGAAAGACCTTTCCAACGAGTCCACAACATTGAAGATCTGGCAACCCTGTCTCGAGTTATGACCACTTAAGTGATATATTTGTACTTTTTTGATGCCGGATCTCACTTAAATGTATGTAAACGATGTCCGGATCCATCATCCGACATATCGTTGGTTAGGTAATTGAAAGACCTTTCCAACGAGTCCACAACAATGAAGATCTGGCAACCCTGTCTCGAGTTATGACCACTTAAGTGATATATTTGTACTTTTTTGATGCCGGATCTCACTTAAATGTATGTAAACGATGTCCGGATCCATCATCCGACATATCGTTGGTTAGGTAATTGAAAGACCTTTCCAACGAGTCCACAACATTGAAGATCTGGCAACCCTGTCTCGAGTTATGACCACTTAAGTGATATATTTGAACTTTTTTGATGCCGGATCTCACTTAAATGTATGTAAACGATGTCCGGATCCATCATCCGACATATCGTTGGTTAGGTAATTGAAAGACCTTTCTAACGAGTCCACAACATTGAAGATCTGGCAACCCTGTCTCGAGTTATGACCTCTTAAGTGATATATTTGTACTTTTTCGATGCCGGATCTCACTTAAATGTATGTAAACGATGTCCGGATCCATCATCCGACATATCGTTGGTTAGGTAATTGAAAGACCTTTCTAACGAGTCCACAACATTGAAGATCTGGCAACCCTGTCTCGAGTTATGACCACTTAAGTGATATATTTGTACTTTTTCGATGCCGGATCTCACTTAAATGTATGTAAACGATGTCCGGATCCATCATCCGACATATCGTTGGTTAGGTAATTGAAAGACCTTTCTAACGAGTCCACAACATTGAAGATCTGGCAACCCTGTCTCGAGTTATGACCTCTTAAGTGATATATTTGTACTTTTCCGATGCCGGATCTCACTTAAATGTATGTAAACGATGTCCGGATCCATCATTTGTCCAATCGTTGGTTAGGTAATTGAAAGACCTTTCTTACGAGTCCACAACATTGAAGATCTGGCAACCCTGTCTCGAGTTATGACCACTTAAGTGATATATTTGTACTTTTTCGATGCCGGATCTCACTTAAATGTATGTAAACGATGTCCGGATCCATCATCCGACATATCGTTGGTTAGGTTATTGAAAGACCTTTCCAACGAGTCCACAACATTGAAGATCTGGCAACCCTGTCTCGAGTTATGACCTCTTAAGTGATATATTTGTACTTTTTCGATGCCGGATCTCACTTGAATGTATGTAAACGATGTCCGGATCCATCATTAGTCCAATCGTTGGTTAGGTAATTGAAAGACCTTTCTTACGAGTCCACAACATTGAAGATCTGGCAACCCTGTCTGGAGTTATGACCACTTAAGTGATCTATTTGTACTTTTTTGATGCCGGATCTCACTTAAATGTATGTAAACGATGTCCGGATCCATCATCCGACATATCGTTGGTTAGGTAATTGAAAGACCTTTCTAACGAGTCCACAACATTGAAGATCTGGCAACCCTGTCTCGAGTTATGACCACTTAAGTGATATATTTGTACTTCTTTGATGCCGGATCTCACTTAAATGTATGTAAACGATGTCCGGATCCATCATCCGACATATCGTTGGTTAGGTAATTGAAAGACCTTTCCAACGAGTCCACAACATTGAAGATCTGGCAACCCTGTCTCGAGTTATGACCACTTAAGTGATATATTTGAACTTTTTTGATGCCGGATCTCACTTAAATGTATGTAAACGATGTCCGGATCCATCATCCGACATATCGTTGGTTAGGTAATTGAAAGACCTTTCTAACGAGTCCACAACATTGAAGATCTGGCAACCCTGTCTCGAGTTATGACCTCTTAAGTGATATATTTGTACTTTTTCGATGCCGGATCTCACTTAAATGTATGTAAACGATGTCCGGATCCATCATCTGACCAATCGTTGGTTAGGTAATTAAAAGACCTTTCTAACGAGTCCACAACATTGAAGATCTGGCAACCCTGTCTCGAGTTATGACCACTTAAGTGATATATTTGTACTTTTTCGATGCCGGATCTCACTTAAATGTATGTAAACGATGTCCGGATCCATCATCTGACCAATCGTTGGTTAGGTAATTGAAAGACCTTTCTAACGAGTCCACAACATTGAAGATCTGGCAACCCTGTCTCGAGTTATGACCTCTTAAGTGATATATTTGTACTTTTTCGATGCCGGATCTCACTTAAATGTATGTAAACGATGTCCGGATCCATCATCTGACATATCGTTGGTTAGGTAATTGAAAGACCTTTCTAACGAGTCCACAACATTGAAGATCTGGCAACCCTGTCTCGAGTTATGACCACTTAAGTGATATATTTGTACTTTTTCGATGCCGGATCTCACTTAAATGTATGTAAACGATGTCCGGATCCATCATCCGACATATCGTTGGTTAGGTAATTGAAAGACCTTTCCAACGAGTCCACAACATTGAAGATCTGGCAACCCTGTCTCGAGTTATGACCTCTTAAGTGATATATTTGTACTTTTTCGATGCCGGATCTCACTTAAATGTATGTAAACGATGTCCGGATCCATCATCTGACCAATCGTTGGTTAGGTAATTGAAAGACCTTTCTAACGAGTCCACAACATTGAAGATCTGGCAACCCTGTCTCGAGTTATGACCACTTAAGTGATATATTTGTACTTTTTTGATGCCGGATCTCACTTAAATGTATGTAAACGATGTCCGGATCCATCATCCGACATATCGTTGGTTAGGTAATTGAAAGACCTTTCTAACGAGTCCACAACATTGAAGATCTGGCAACCCTGTCTCGAGTTATGACCACTTAAGTGATATATTTGTACTTTTTGATGCCGGATCTCACTTAAATGTATGTAAACGATGTCCGGATCCATCATCCGACATATCGTTGGTTAGGTAATTGAAAGACCTTTCCAACGAGTCCACAACATTGAAGATCTGGCAACCCTGTCTCGAGTTATGACCACTTAAGTGATATATTTGTACTTTTTTGATGCCGGATCTCACTTAAATGTATGTAAACGATGTCCGGATCCATCATCCGACATATCGTTGGTTAGGTAATTGAAAGACCTTTCCAACGAGTCCACAACATTGAAGATCTGGCAACCCTGTCTCGAGTTATGACCACTTAAGTGATATATTTGTACTTTTTTGATGCCGGATCTCACTTAAATGTATGTAAACGATGTCCGGATCCATCATCCGACATATCGTTGGTTAGGTTATTAAAAGACCTTTCTAACGAGTCCACAACATTGAAGATCTGGCAACCCTGTCTCGAGTTATGACCACTTAAGTGATCTATTTGTACTTTTTTGATGCCGGATCTCACTTAAATGTATGTAAACGATGTCCGGATCCATCATCCGACATATCGTTGGTTAGGTAATTGAAAGACCTTTCCAATGAGTCCACAACATTGAAGATCTGGCAACCCTGTCTCGAGTTATGACCTCTTAAGTGATATATTTGTACTTTTTTGATGCCGGATCTCACTTAAATGTATGTAAACGATGTCCGGATCCATCATCCGACATATCGTTGGTTAGGTTATTAAAAGACCTTTCTAACGAGTCCACAACATTGAAGATCTGGCAACCCTGTCTCGAGTTATGACCACTTAAGTGATATATTTGTACTTTTTTGATGCCGGATCTCACTTAAATGTATGTAAACGATGTCCGGATCCATCATCCGACATATCGTTGGTTAGGTAATTGAAAGACCTTTCCAATGAGTCCACAACATTGAAGATCTGGCAACCCTGTCTCGAGTTATGACCTCTTAAGTGATATATTTGTACTTTTTTGATGCCGGATCTCACTTAAATGTATGTAAACGATGTCCGGATCCATCATCCGACATATCGTTGGTTAGGTTATTAAAAGACCTTTCTAACGAGTCCACAACATTGAAGATCTGGCAACCCTGTCTCGAGTTATGACCACTTAAGTGATATATTTGTACTTTTTTGATGCCGGATCTCACTTAAATGTATGTAAACGATGTCCGGATCCATCATCCGACATATCGTTGGTTAGGTAATTGAAAGACCTTTCCAACGAGTCCACAACATTGAAGATCTGGCAACCCTGTATCGAGTTATGACCACTTAAGTTATATCTGTGTACTTATTTTTCTGGATCTAAAAAAATAGCTGAAGTATGTGTCCAAACCACTCATATTACCCATTGTTGGTAAAAAGTGAGGAAGGCTCCAACCACATAGGTGGATTAAGTTAGTTTTTTAAAGTAAAGAATACTTTATGTAAGAATTATTAAATCAATTACATTTTTCCTGTAAATCAAATCTTAGTCTGAATTTTGCTACAAGAACTATATTTTACTTTCAAACGAAAATTTTAAAAAATGTCCTGTAGTACGGAGGCTCTTAAAACTCCAATCTCAAGGAACGGTCAAGAAAAGGTTTACGAAAAGACTTCTCTTAAGCGGTACGCAGCTGAAAAGGAACAGAAACAAAAAGCGTCGTTTGATATTTCTTCGGGAGCAATATGTGTTGATGAGATTTTGATTTGTTTATTTGGATGCGACTGAAAATAACGTTTGAAAATAATGTATTCGCTTAAATAATATTGAAGAATTGCCTCATGAAGCTGACTATCAAAACGCTGAATCTTAAAATGCTGAAATAAGGGAAAAGCCATTACACTCACTTAATTTTCTGGTAAATATAAATTAATTTAGGAATACTAGAATTCAAACATAAAAATATTTAAAGCATCCAAAAATTAAGATTGAAAAAACATAATTTATTGGATTTTGAATAACTTAATTTTAAAATGATATTTTTTTAGTTTAGGATTTCTTAAGTATCAATTATTTTATTAATTTTTCAGTTTTAGATTTTTTAATTTTTGGAATTTCAGATTTTTTGATATTATTCTGTTGAATTGTTATCTTAAATTTTTTATGTTTTTATTATTTTTATTTTTGATTTCTGGCATTTCTTTGTCTTATACCAAAAAAAATTAAATCAAAAATTATGAAAATTTAGAAATTTGAAAGTGTAAAATTTTTAAATCTTCAATTAGCCGTTGCGAATATTATTCTGAAGTTTATGTCACTAATTTCTGACCAAAGTTGAGAGGGTTACAAATCAAAACTACAAGCTATGGTTTTATTATTTTAAAAGTGTTCAAAACACACTTTAAATCAGTACAGTTGTTTTGCATCATTAGTTTTCAAAATATCTAGCTGATGGCGAAATCCTTTTTTCGTGAGAAAAAACTTTCCGCGGTTCCGCGACATGTTACAAAAATTCTAAATATTTTT
This sequence comes from Culex pipiens pallens, assembly GCF_016801865.2. Taxonomy (NCBI): domain Eukaryota; kingdom Metazoa; phylum Arthropoda; class Insecta; order Diptera; family Culicidae; genus Culex; species Culex pipiens. The sequence continues at coordinate 123,956,410 of NC_068937.1, forward strand.
AAACGAGCCCAAACATGTCGTATATGATTATCAAAGCAGGAAAAACATTTCAAATTTGTTTTCCGGACCGACCTGGTCGCTGGTCCTAAAAAGACTTAATCGAAATAAGTTATTTCCATTAAAATTGTGAAGCTATTTTTTTTAAATATTGTATTTGCTCTCTGTTTTTTGGTCCATTTTGAAAAGGTGGCAACATAAACTTTGGAAAATATTTACAAATGATATTCAGAAATAAGAAATTATAAAAAAATAATAAAGAAATTTTAAAATTTTCAAAATGCAAATTCTAATCTGTAAAATCCAAAAAATAGAAATTAAATAGTTTAAAAATGAATTATTGATCAGAAATTATATAATTTGAAAGTGATGTTTAATTAATTTAATTTCAGAGTTTTTGAATCCAAGCTTAAATTTTTTTAACGTTTTGAATATTTTTATCATTTTATTTCTTCCTTTAAAAATCGCAAGCTCATGCACAAAGTGAAAATTAGTTGATAATAAGTATTCACTTAGTTGATCTTCCGATTTTTGATATATTAAATAAAAATTGGAGATTGGCCACGGTGGAAACTAAAAAATGTGACCAAAAGAAAGAATTTTGGACGAGTGGTTTCGGAAAAAAGGTTTACGAAAAAGTAATAAAAAAATACACACAGATATTTCTCAAGCATTTTTCTCTAAGGTCTTAGATATGTAACTAACCATATTCTTAAAACCAAAACGATAAAATTAGAATTGTATTTCTGATAATAGTCAAAATTCACTCAAATGTTTTTCATATTAAATGCTTTCGTTTTTGAAAACAAAATCTAAATATTTTTGAGAAATTATGATAAATTTTGAAAAATGTAGAGAAAAAACATGTATTAACAGTTTAAAGGTTTTAATGCAAATAAAGGAGGGCTATTAATTTTACAATCCAAATTCGACTAGCCGAAGCCTCGATTATCCAAAGTTTCGATTATCCGAAGTTCGAAGGACTTCGGATAACCGAATCAGGAACAAATGAAATCGGCATGTTTTATTTGCTTGTTTTTAACATCAAATTCGGCATCTGTTTTTTTAATGGTCCAATACACCAAGTTTTTGCTTTTTGGGTGTTTTTTAATACCCCTGACGGTTTAAAAGCACCCAAAAAGCAAAAACTGGAAATTTGGTTTATTAGACCTTTAAAAAAAACACCAGAAATATTTCTTGACCTCCATTTTGACCGCCACATTGAATCCAAAAATTCTAAATTATTTTATGGTTCTTCAGGGGTCATACTTAAGTTCTACAATCAAAAATAAGACAACAAGATCTAAGGATTTTTGCTGTCCCTATTCAGACTGTAGTCCCGATTCGCCCCAGATGACGGTAATTATTTCTATGTAGCCCCTTAGAGCAGTCCGCTCGGAAATTGCTATTTTCGAAGGTTAATAACTTTTTAGCAAAAAACCCAAAAAAATAAGGTGTCTTCGGGAAAGTTTTTCCAAATTTAAAGAAGATATTAGATCTGAAAATTGATAAGAACTGGATAGTTATTGCGCCTTCCATTGGTCAAAAACTGAAACAGTTGCTTTTCTCCATACAATTTGACGATTTTGCCCAAACTTGGTGGTCAGTGGTCAGAAAAAGCTCAAATTTTGGAACTTAGGCTAGTGATGCGTAAATCTTTGATTTCAGGGGATAGCCCCAAGTAAGCCCAGATTTGGACCATCCTAACCAATGTAATGCTAAAACTACAAGATAAATGAGATGTTACTGAATGGAACAATGTTCAAATCTGCAGCTCAATTTTTAAATATCCAAATTTTGGATCCATAATCTACAAAAACTGAGCCCGGCAATGGACAGGCAAATTACTTAGTTTGATCAATCAATTCTTGATTCTCTATCTTACAAATTATTTCTGGGAAGAGAATACACAATCATTGATTTAAGATTTTTTTAAAGTAGTTCAATTTAAAAAAAAATTGGAAAAAATTTCGGGGGGGGCTGCAGCCCGGAAGCCCCCCCCCTGGCTACGGGCCTGACTGAATTGATCTGCAGTCTGTCCTATCAATGTTGTCAATCAATAACAAAATGTCCCAAACATTGCTAAAGCGTATTGTTATCATTTATGTTCAAAAGAAATACTTTATGCATTTTCGGAAATTGAGTTTTAAAGTTTTGACATCACGCTTAGTGAATTAATATATTTTGATGAGTATTTTTAACCTGGATATCTTGCAAATCCAAATGGTAAGAAAGTTTTTATTCAAATTTATTGAATAACTCAAGAGTTATTCCGGTCTATATTGTAAAAATGTATAAAGCATAACATTTAAATAATGTTTGAATACATGTTTCTTTGATGTTAAAACTCATACAGTCCAGACTCGATTCCCCGAAGGACTCATAAAAATGTCACGTCGAATAATCGAATCACCAAAAAAAATCATTGTCTTATTTTTGATTGTCAAGCTGAAGTACGACCTCTAAACTACTCTAAAGTGATTTTTGAATTTTCAAATCCAAGATGGTGGCCAATATGGCGGTGGTGAAGTATTGAAAAAAACGTTACTTAATCCACCTTAAGGTGGTTGGTGCCTTCCTCGCATTCATGTTGTATTTTAGGTAGTATTTACAAATTAATTTAGGAGTTTTTTTTTATTTTTTTAAATTTTTTTTTCATTTGTTTTTTTTTAATTATTGATTTTACTTGAACAGCAATTTTCAATTCTTTTTTTTACCAACTCTTCAAAATAAAGGTGAAAAGTCTCATGAGTTATATATTTCATTAAAAAGTTCGTGTAAATTTTTGTCAAGACAAAATGATGCAGCAACATAATTAATACAGATTTTTTTCCAGAAAAGACGAAGACACTGCTTAAGCGATGTGGCAACCGGGCGATACGCATGCAAGGGGGTGTGGCTGCCAATCCCCCGCGTGGTCAAAAAGTCAAAAAAGCCAAAAGACCCGGCCTTTGAGGTTATGCAAAAATCACCCTTTTTTGTAGCTACAAAAAAACTTTTTCTTGGCATAACTTTAAAAGTACTTCACTAAACAGAATAAAATTTAATAGGGTCTTAGGGGACCCCAAAAAGAACAGAATAAGGCGGATCCGGCCAAAATCGGTTCAGCCAGTTCTGAGATAATCGTGTGGAAAAAAATTCATGTCTACACACATCCACACAGACATTTGTTCAGAATTTGATTCTGAGTCGATAGGTATACGTGAAGGTATACCTAGGAGTCGTATTTAAGAAGTTCATTTTTCGAGTGATTTTATAGCCTTGCCTCAGTGAGGTGAGGAAGGCAAAAAGCCTAAACCAAATCAAAAGTTCTTAGATCGGGCACAAAATTTTTCTGGAGGTTCCTTGGGGACCATTCATAAACCACGTGGACACTTTTTTGGTAATCTCGAACCCCCCTCACCTCCCTCGTGGACAATTGTCCATACAAAAAAATCTTTTTTGTATGGAGCATGGACAATCGCCAATGCCCCCTTAAAGTGTCCACGTGGTTTATGGATGGTCCCTTGCCAAAATAATCAGACTCGTATTTTTTTGTTTTGACAAAATTGCCATTTTTGTCATTTTTTGCAAAAACCAAATTTTCAAAAAAAAAAAATAAAAATCTTAACTCCACGCCATTTTGACCGATTTTAGTTGTCTTCAACGCAAATGAAAGGTGAAAAGTTAAGTTTTCTACAACAAATAGTCTAAAGATCAAAAAAACTGGCCTAACACTTGAAAAGGTCGTATGACACTTTAAAATTCCGTTTTGACGGCGTCAAGACTAAAGCGCCTATGTCTGAAAGTGTTTTTATCGGATTCTTTGAACAAGTTTACGTAACATACACAAAAAAGGGAAGTGTTCATTAACAGGATTTCGAGACATGATTTTTTGAAAATAAATACTGGGTTTTTTATGCGCGCAAAACTGGGAAGATGACGAAAACGGAAAAAAAAATAAATTTTTCACTAAACTACTATAATTTTAAAATTTAAGCGATGACCTATATGGGTCATTCCAGGTCAACTGGGTACAATTTTGGACTCGACCTTCACCGATTTGGACCAAACCTGGAGGGATTGTTCATCTATCGATAGTTAACAGAAATACCAAGTTTGGTCCTGATTGGATCATCGAGAACGCCAAGGCAATGCTGTAGAGCGAATAATTTGATTTTGACTTTCTTGAGGTTGCATTTTATAGAAAATTGACCAAGGAATTCGATAAAAATAAAATTTAAACTCTTGAATGCCCTCTTATATTATACTTTAACGTTTTAAGTAATAAAATTCAGTTTTGCCCAATTACTTATATTTTTATTTTTTTATCTTATCACCATCGCTGTATCTCGCCAATAGTTCATTTTAGCTTGAGGTTTGCATAGATTTTAATGTAAAATTGTCCGGGGAACATGATGGTGATAAAATAAAAACTAACTTAATCCACCTATGTGGTTGGAACCTTCCTCACAACAATGGCTGTACACAAGTTTCATCTATTTTTATATCCGGCTTCCAAAAAGTACATCGATATCACTTAAGTGGCCATATCTCGAGACAGGGCTGCCAGATCTTCAATGTTTTAGACTCGTTGGAAAGGTCTTTTGGTAACCTAACCAACAATGGGTCGGATGATGGACCCGGACATAGTTTACATACATTTAAGTGAGATCCGGCTTCAAAAAAGTACATCAATATCACTTAAGAGGCCATATCTCGAGACAGGGTTGCCAGATCTTCAATGTTTTAGACTCGTTGGAAAGGTATTTTGATAACCTAACCAACGTTGGGTTGGATGGTGGATCCGGACATAGTTTACATACATTTAAGTGAGATCCGGCTTCAAAAAAGTACATCAATATCACTTAAGTGGCCATATCTCGAGACAGGGTTGCCAGATCTTCAATGTTTTGCACTTGTTGGAAAGGTCTTTTGATAACCTAAAAAACAATAGGTCGGATGGTGGATCCGGACATAGTTTACATACATTTAAGTGAGATCCGGCTTCAAAAAAGTACATCAATATCAGTTTAGGGGCCATATCTCGAGACAGGGTTGCCAGATCTTCAATGTTTTGCACCTGTTGGAAAGGTCTTTTGATAACCTAACCTACAATAGGTCGGATAGTGGATCCGGACATAGTTTACATACATTTAAGTGAGATCCGGCTTCAAAAAAGTACATCAATATCACTTAAGTGGCCATATCTCGAGACAGGGTTGCCAGATCTTCAATGTTTTGCACTTGTTGGAAAGGTCTTTTGATAACCTAAAAAACAATAGGTCGGATGGTGGATCCGGACATAGTTTACATACATTTAAGTGAGATCCGGCTTCAAAAAAGTACATCAATATCAGTTAAGGGGCCATATCTCGAGACAGGGTTGCCAGATCTTCAATGTTTAAGACTCGTTGGAAAGGTCTTTTGGTAACCTAACCAACAATGGGTCGGATGATGGACCCGGACATAGTTTACATACATTTAAGTGAGATCCGGCTTCAAAAAAGTACATCAATATCACTTAAGAGGCCATATCTCAAGACAGGGTTGCCAGATCTTCAATGTTTTAGACTCGTTGGAAAGGTATTTTGATAACCTAACCAACGTTGGGTTGGATGGTGGATCCGGACATAGTTTACATACATTTAAGTGAGATCCGGCTTCAAAAAAGTACATCAATATCACTTAAGTGGCCATATCTCGAGACCAGGGTGGATTGATATGCACGGTGTCGTGCTGAAATCAAAGGAGGTGGGTATCAAGTTGTCACCTAGCACGCATGTTTTTCAGTGCCTATGGTGATGCACGTCATTTGTTTATTTTCATGTGCTTACTTTTCTGGTAAGCACGTCACAAGACAAGCACATTACTGCACGTGTGCTTATTTGAAACGGATTTTTTTCCAAATTATTTTAAAAGGTTTGTTAAAATATTGTTTTCTGTCATGGGATCAAATAAAAAAAAGCCTTTTTTTCAATTTTAGATACTGTATGAAACAAAAGGCAACTCCAGTTATTCAAGAACAAGATGTTGTGAAAATAAAATCCGCCCGGAATTACAGGGGGATGTGGTTTACTGGTTGCAGTGGCTTGTTGTCGGCAGCGATAATCCGGTATTCAACTGCCGTGTGCAGCGCCCTTCGCTGACCTTTGTGACCTTTGTGACCGGCTTCGCTTCCTCGGCATCATGCCGATTTCGGGACTAGGAACGACCAACAGGCGCTGCGTCTGAGTTCCTCTCCTTGGCTGTTTTCGAGCCCCAGTACCACTGTTCCGGGCGTATCGAGGGGCCATCTTTTGAGGGTAACGCTTGGCGCGGATTGTCGCTTAACGACGGATTGTGGTCCAATTATTAATAGAACCAATCCGACCATTCCGGGACAGAGCGGGTGTTCACGTTACCTAACGATGGCAAGGGCGGTTGCTAATGTTACCCCTAATCGTTCACTTCCATCAAACCTATTTTTAATATCTCCATCCGGAATTAATGAGATTGGTTGGTTAACAGTTATCATTTTATTAAAAAAAAATCTGGAATGATCCGTGTTGAACTGGAACCATAGTTTATCAATTCCGTGGATTAGAAAAATATTTGAAAGATATTTGGGTTCAAAAACAATTTTTAATCATAGGCACGGGAAATCATAAGCACCGCGTGCTTAACATAAGCACGAGCACTGCTCGTCAATATTTCGCGTGCAGAACCAAATCAAAGTACACCAAGAAAATTCATGTGTGTCTATCAATCAACCCTGCTCGAGACAGGGTTGCCAGATCTTCAATGTTTTGCACTTGTTGGAAAGGTCTTTTGATAACCTAAAAAACAATAGGTCGGATGGTGGATCCGGACATAGTTTACATACATTTAAGTGAGATCCGGCTTCAAAAAAGTACATCAATATCACTTAAGTGGCCATATCTCGAGACAGGGCTGCCAGATCTTCAATGTTTTAGACTCGTTGGAAAGGTCTTTTGATAACCTTACCAACAATGGGTCGGATGGTGGATCCGGACATAGTTTACATACATTTAAGTGAGATCCGGCTTCAAACAAGTACATCAATATCACTTAAGTGGCCATATCTCGAGACAGGGTTGCCAGATCTTCAATGTTTTAGACTCGTTGGAAAGGTCTTTTGATAACCTAACCAACAATAGGTCGGATAGTGGATCCGGACATAGTTTACATACATTTAAGTGAGATCCGGCTTCAAAAAAGTACATCAATATCACTTAAGTGGCCATATCTCGAGACAGGGTTGCCAGATCTTCAATGTTTTGCACTCGTTGGAAAGGTCTTTTGATAACCTAACCAACAATAGGTCGGATGGTGGATCCGGACATAGTTTACATACATTTAAGTGAGATCCGGCTTCAAAAAAGTACATCAATATCAGTTAAGGGGCCATATCTCGAGACAGGGTTGCCAGATCTTCAATGTTTTAGACTCGTTGGAAAGGTATTTTGATAACCTAACCAACGTTGGGTTGGATGGTGGATCCGGACATAGTTTACATACATTTAAGTGAGATCCGGCTTCAAAAAAGTACATCAATATCACTTAAGTGGCCATATCTCGAGACAGGGCTGCCAGATCTTCAATGTTTTAGACTCGTTGGAAAGGTCTTTTGATAATCTTACCAACAATAGGTCGGATGATGGACCCGGACGTAGTTTACATACATTTAAGTGAGATCCGGCTTCAAAAAAGTACATCAATATCACTTAAGTGGCCATATCTCGAGACAGGGTTGCCAGATCTTCAATATTTTGGACTCGTTGGAAAGGTCTTTTGATAACCTAACCAACGATGGGTCGGATGATGGACCCGGACATAGTTTACATACAGTTTAGTGAGATCCAAATATATGTGAAAACACATTTTTATACATAACTTTTGAACTACTTATCGAAACTTCAATCTGTATAAAACTCGATCTATGGGACCCTAAACCAAGTCGAATGCAACAAGTTCGGGTCAAATCGGTTCAGCCAGTGTCGAGAAACATGAGCTAGTTTGTTGGTCACATACATACATACACACACACATACACACACACATACACACACACATACACACACACATACACACAGACATTTGTTCAGTTTTCGATTCTGAGTCGATATGTATACATGAAGGTGGGTCTACGACGTTTTTATACGAAGTTCATTTTTAGAGCAGGATTATAGCCTTACCTCAGTGAGGAAGGCAAAAAGGTTTTCTTTATTTAATAGGAAATCAACTATTTAAATTCAGCTAAAATCGCAGAACTCGAATTTGATATTAAAAATAAGAAAAAGAAAAAAACGAAAATTAAATGGTTTTGCTCGTGATTCGGTAATCCGAAGTCCCTTACAAACCTTCGGATAATCGAAACTTCGGATAATCGTGGCTTTGGAGAATCGAGTCTGGACTGTATCTCCTCGAAAGTATTCTGCAATGTTAAGACTTTAATAGACATTTCCTTTTAATTTTGGACACTCCAGTTCCATATGAAATTGCGTATTTTAAGGACGAAAATTTCAGTACCCAAATTTTTAATCTGAAAACCAATGTAGACCCAACCTTTCAATTCCAACCTTGAAGCATTTCCAACTGTCCCACTTTTTCCAATCATCCCAAATGATGCAAAACTAAATCCATCAATCCTCGCCTGTCGTCTGGGTCCCCGGCTGGGATGTTTTCCTCGGGTAATTAATTTGCTTGTACCGTGCAGTTAATTAAGCTTGCCCAAACAAATAAAATAGAGCGCACCACAGTCTTCACGGTGCCCGTGCTCATTAATTCAGATTCACGCCTTCAAAATTTGATGCTTAAACAACGCAAAAAAAAAGAGTCCTTCAAGTCCTGGCGTAAGTAATTAATCACTCAATCTATTCCAATCGCCTGGGGGGAAGGGGAGAAATCGTTTCAATTCAGCGTCTCATGTGTAAACAATCAATCAATTTGTCGATTTGTGTGTCAGGTTGTGAGCTTTAAAGCATCCTTGCGGAATCTAATCGTCCTGATTGACGGCAAGAAACTTGTCTGAAAAGCATACTATAAACAGCATGAATAGCTCGTGTTTTCCTCCCTGGGGGGATGTTTGCGAAGAACGTTGCAAAAGATGGTTTAAGATCGTTAATTAAACTATCTCATCTTTATTCATGATGTTTTGCTGCAGCAGCATCCTTCCTGTGGGCCCTCCGGGGTGGAAACTCGAGAAGAGCTTTACGGTGAGCTTTTTTCCCATTCAGTTCTGCTTGAACACTCTTCGATGGTTTGTTGATTGTTTTTTAGTTCAAGCTTCCTTTCTGATAGTTTTGTGTTAACTGCAACAAATAAACTTTACTCCGCAGCAATAAAATAGCAATTTGAGGGTTAATTCCTCACGAAAGCGAACTGCAGTGATGAGTCTGGCCTCGGGAAAGATTCACTCGATTAAGGCTTCCTTTGGTCCCGTTAATTTATCATCATTATCCGGTGGTGTAATCTCATTTAAGGGTCGCAGTAAGTGGGCTGCGGGTGAGGCAAGGAACGAAAACTCATTAGCCATCATTGGCAGGTTTGCGCGCAGGAATCGGTTTCACGGCACTAAACGGAAAGGAAGCTGCTATTATTGTGTGGCTCTGTGGTTCTGTATCGTAGAATCTTGGTTAAAGATTGAGTTGAGTAGATTTGAATCTTAAAAACAAAAACGGATGCAACTATTTTTAAGTTTCTGCAAGATACACTGAATAATAAACTGAAAATATAATGATTATCAAGAATTCCACGTATCTTGTAAAAATTTTCAACTTTGTGTTTTTATGAAACTTTGTACATACATTTCCAATATCAAATGAAGTCATTTTGCATCATAAGTCTCCATACAAATTATTCGCTCCTTGGGGTTCTCAATTGCGAGATTCCTACTCGAGATCTACAAAATGGGCATGTCAAACGAACGGGGTCACGTTTTAGTTTGACAACCCTTTTACACGCAGTTCACACTCACTACCAAACGTTTGTTTTGATAGTGTGCGTTAGCGCCTGGTAAAAAGTGACATTTCGTCACTTTTTATTTTGACTTTGACCAACCAACGGGGTACAAACTAAAAAAGTGTCACACGAAAAAGTAACCAACCACCGGAGGTTCACCCATACAAGCCTCCATACAATTTTGGCTGCTGTCCATACAAAAATGGTACGTAGTGACCAACCACCGGGGGTTGAATGTATTCGAATATCTGTACATTGAGAAAAGATTGAGCAAAGTTGTAGGTTATGATTAGGAATTCTCATATTTTTCCTTTTTCTAAACATCACATAAAAGTTTAGAGACTTCATATTTGCTAATCAAAGGCATATTCTCAATATTGCACATTTCACTGCTATGTTGGCCGCCATCTTGGACTATAAATTCACACATAGCTTTATAGCATTTCTTACGATTGTGATGGCATCCATTTGAGTGCCCGAGCAGACGGGAATAACTTGAGAATAAAATTTTTTGATATTTGAAAATACTAGGAAAATAACATTTTATGTTATTTATAACAAAATTTGTTATTCGTCGCTATGATTTTTTTGTTATTGGATTATTATTGTAATAACAGACTAATAACATTTTTAGTGATTCTACGAACAAATCTTTGTTATTTTAACAAATAATCCGATCATCCCAATAACAGTTGGAGTTATTCTTCCATAACAAAAAATGTTATTCTCGAGTTATTTTGGCGTTCAACCAATATCAGATCAATAACAAATTTTCTTATGATAACATAAACTGTTATTAAATCCTTATGCAAAAATGGATTTTTCAAGAAGGTTCCATAACACTTTTTGTGTTATTTTAACAGTATTTGTTATTGAAATGGCATGAATTTTGTTATTACCGTCTGCCTGGGTGTTGAAAAGTTCAACTTTTCAGTATTAGTATCGAAAGGTAATATTTTTTCAGTGGGTTTTTTGCGGTACTGACACCAAGGGTGACATTGGGTCTGAGGCTAAGATTGGGTCATATAAAAATGTTGAAATTTGTATGGCCCAATTTCACCCCCTACATTGGGTCTCTCAGGATGATGATGAATAAAAAAACGATGTAATCAATTCGTTGAAAAACTCGTCATATTTATGCGACCCAAATTTTTTTTTTATATATATATATAAAACTATATTGCATGTTTCCTAAAATGACACACACTTTTCCTAGTCAGATCCTAGCATTAACGCTTTGCGAAAGTCCTGACCTTCCGCACACAAACATAGAACACAAACACACTCCCGCTCCCCTTCTACCAGCGTTAAATGTTTACTTCGTTTTGCATAAATATTGATTCGAGCTACTTTCACACCAGCCCGCCTTAGGATGTGAATGTGTGTATCTGTGCCGTACGGTCTGTGGGTTCCTTCCTGTATTTAGCCAGCAAGAACAGGAGCAAGAACAAGCAGAAGGCTAATCACTTCCTATCCGCGCGGCTCGAGGAAACGATGCCAAGGCTAGGATTAATCCCTTAACACACACCTTAGGTACACCGTAACCCTCTACAGCGATTTTTTGGTGTTCAAGTTAAAGTTAACTTCTCTTTAATAATTTTTCCTAATTTTTTCTATTTTTTCTTGTAAACTAGTTTATAATAGGGAGCAACTCTCTACGAAATCGGCCGATTTCGACCATTTTTTATTTTTTTGTATTTTTTGATTTAACTCAAACTTTGTGGGGGCCTTCCCTATGACCAAATAAGCTATTTTGCGTCATTGGTTTACCCATACAAGTCTCCATACAATTTTGGCTGCTGTCCATACAAAAATGGTATGTAAATATTCAAACAGCTGTAATTTTTGAGTGAATTTTCTGATCAATTTGGTGTCTTGGGCAAAGTTGTAGGTATTGTTGAGGACTTTTGAGAAAAAATAGGTACACGGAAAAAAATGCAGATTTTTTATCAACTTTTTTTTCACTAAAACTCAATTTCCCAAAATACGTATTTTTTGATTTTCGAGATTTTTTTATATGTTTTAGGGGACAAAAATCCGCAACTTTTGAGCCATAGAGAAACATGGTCAAAAAATCTGCCGCCGAGTTATGAATTTTTGAAAAAATAGTGATTTTTGGAAAAAATCGAAGTTTCATGCAAAAACAAGTTTGACATTATTTTTTAATGCAAAATTGAATTTGCAATCAAAAAGAACTTTACAGATTTTTTGATAAAGGGCTCCGTTTTCAAGATATAGCCACCGAAAGTTTGATTTTAGCGAAACATTTGCAGTTTTTCAATTTTTAAAAATAGTGACCATGAGTGACCATTTCTAAAAATATTTTTTTTTGAAAAGTTCAGAAAATTTGCTATAAAATTGTCTAAGAGACATTGAAGATTGGACCTCGGGTTGCTGAGATAGAGCCGCTTTAAGAAAAAGAAACACGAAAATTGAAGTTTTCTAAGTCTCACCAAAACAACCCACCATTTTCTAATGACGATATCTCAGCAACTAATGGTCCGATTTTCAATGTTAATACATGAAACATTCGTGAAATTTTTCGATCTTTTCGAAAAAAATATTTTGAAATTTTTTAAATCAAGACTAGGCGTAATATTCAATGTTTGGCCCTTTTAAAACGTTAGTCTTGATTTAAAAATTTTCAAAATATTTTTTTCGAAAAGATCGGAAAATTTCACGAATAGTTGCTGAGATATGGTCATTAGAAAATGGTGGGCTGTTTGGGTGAAACTTAGAAAACTTCAATTTTCGTGTTTATTTTTCTTTAAGCCGCTGTATCTCAGCAACCAGAGGTCCATTCTTCAATGACTCTTAGACAATTTTATAGAAAATTCTGTGAAATTTTCAAAAAAAATATTTTTAAAAATCGTCACTCATGGTCACTATTTTTAAAAATTGAAATACTGCAAATATTTCGCTCAAATCAAACTTTCGGTGGCTATATCTTGAAAACGGAGCCCTTTATCAAAAAATTTGTACAGTACTTTTCGATTGCAAATTCAATTTTGCATTAAAAAATAATGTCAAACTTGTTTTTGCATGAAACTTCGATTTTTTCCAAAAATCACTATTTTTCCAAAATTCGTAACTCGGCGGCAAATTTTTTGACCATGTTTCTCTATGGCTCAAAAGTTGCGGATTTTTGTTCCCTAAAACATAAAAAAATACATATTTTGGGAAATTGAGTTTTAGTGAAAAAAAAGTTGATAAAAAAATCTGCAATTTTTTTTTTCGTGTGCCTATTTTTTCTCAAAAGTCCTCAACAATACCTACAACTTTGCCGAAGACACCAAATTGATCAGAAAATTTACTCAAAAGTTACAGCTGTTTGAATATTTACGTACCATTTTTGTAAGGACAGCTGCCAAAATTGTATGGAGACTTGTATGGGTGAACCAATGACACAAAATAGCATATTTAGCCATAGGGAAGGCCCCCACAAAGTTTGAGCCAAATCAAAAATACAAATAAAATCCATTTCCGGTTTTGGTAGAGAATTGCTCTAGGGTTATTTCAGGTCTTTTTTACAACCCTCAAAAATATCTGTTACCTATGTGCTGTTTTGCATAATTTTCCAGTTACTTTCGATTTTTTGTGCGTTTTTAACTTTTTTAAACCATTAGCTTTAAAATTGCAACAAAGTGTGTCATAACATAAACTGAAACATAAGTAAAATAACTGCGTGATTACTTTATTATGAAATTTTTGACTATTAGTTAAAAAGAGATCCAAAGTTGACTCCAGAAAAAAACAAGTGATCCCTTCTGAAATTTTAATAAAATTTGAGAGTGTTCTTTACCAATGCTTTAAAAGATTCTGGCTTTTGACATTTAATTTGACTTTGTCAAACCAGATATGCGTCAAACTCAAACGTGTGTCAATCCACCGGGGGTTTTGCGTACATCATTTTGGAATCACTTCTTAAAATTCTGTCTTCATTAAAACTGAGCATTGCTACTGGGGAAATGTTCACGCAAAATTTGGCTGACAGCGTGTCCAAAATTACTGTCAGCACAGTGCTTGAGGGCGTTTTCTTAGGAGGCAACATTCAGTGACTCAAAAGACTCAAACTGGAAGCTTTGAGTTTCTATTTTATGTGTTTTCTTCGCTTTCACGAGAATTGCCATTGAGAGAAACGCTAACAATGGGAGCCTTTGCGCCAAAGGGTTTCCTCCTCAGTTATGCTTGGGTTGGTTTTCTTTCACAAAGTTAAAGGTGGACACTGCTAAAAAGATGATCATGATACTTAAATTGAATAATTACATTAAATCATCTAAAAAACAAGCAAATTGGAATGCATGTTTCAGCCTTATCAAACATACATCAAAAGAGAATATCGTTTTTCAAATTGTTTTACTGTGCTCCCAAAAAAAACACAGGATGTTTGCTTCAAAACTTTTGCGGGCCCCAGCAAACAGCTCACTTTTTCGAAATTAACATCCGGTAACAATTCTTCACCTTACTCCAACCAACTTCCACTTTTAAAACAATAGAACAACAGGACACTTGCAATGCGAGTGAAGAAGCATAATGCAAGCATCACTCCTTCTGGCAGAAATTTCCATCCTCGCAAAGTTTGGCCCGTTTTGTGTTTTGCAAACTTCCCTCTCGGATTCATGCTCTCGTAATTTTGAATTTTTAATGTCACCACGACCACCACCATCTAGTGATGTGTATATTAGGATGGCTCGAGATGGTCGATTTTTCAGAACATACTTTTTTCGCTTGCTTTAAGGCCCCCAAATAACTCTACAAAATTTGGGAGCGATTAATTGCGTCCACACTTTGCGCATTGCATTTAAATTTTGTGTGATAATTAGTATGGAAGACCCTCTTTATAACAATTTGATATTTATCATTATTATTTTCCACTAAAATTGTCAAACCAACACAATAGCGCAAAAATTGAGAAAATTCTCTAAAACTGTCAAAAGATACAGCGTCCTCAGAACTGGTCTGAAACGTGTTTTTTACTCGGAAATTACGCTTTATCTTTTGACAGGAGCGAGAAAGGACAATACTTTCTATGGGAAAGTTATAGAGAAGTTCTGAATTTAAAAAATTAAAAAGTAAAAAAGAGGGGTTTTCCATGCTAATTCCCACACAAAATTTAAATTCAATGCGGAAAGTGTGGAAGCCACCAATCACTCCCATATTTTGAAGAGTAATTTAGGAGCCTAAAAGCAACCGAAAAAAATATGTTCTGAAAGTTGAGCCATCCTAGTGTATATCTGAATAAGTGACAGGAAAATGTATGTGTACATAACAGCAAGAGTGTAGTAGGTGTGTAATGGATACGTTAAGGACAAAATGTTTGGGAGAGAGTGTGTGTGTGTCTAAAGTCTAAATAATTGATGCTTGAAGCAGGTCGGACAAAGGGTTGAAGAGGAGGAAAGGTGATGTAATACTACACTGTACTCTTTTGGGATGAAAAACTAGGTCAAAGAGGTGTAAAATTATCTTAAAAGGATGTACCACAAACCCCGAGGATAGTGTTTCATGGATGTTCGGAGCTAACCTTTGAAAAAAAATACTTAATTAATCTGCCTTCCTTGTTTCTATCCAAAAAAAATGCTGTTTGATCCAGGTATCATTTTCATCAAAATTACTGAGACCAATCCGGCTGCAAAATACGACATAAATATCATCTAGAGGACGTTACTTGAGATTACAAGATATCCAACTTTATGAAAGTGACCAGTTGTCTAACTTTTTGTCTCATCATAGTTGTTTCAGGAGTTGAAAACATTGTCTTTTCTTTACGAGCAAAGAGCTGTTTCTATGAATCCTGTAAATGAATTTCTACTATTTTGGGTATTTTATTTGACTTTTTCTGTGGAATCCGATAATAGTACAATCAGACATAGGTTGTTTGGTCCAGTTTCGGTCAAAACGAGATTTTAAGGTTTGATACATCTTTTTAAAATGTAAGGCTATGATTTTAAGTCTTCAAGCTATTTTCCTTTAAAGCAAAACTAATAACCTAACAAGTTGCAACAAGAAGATCTTGTCAGCACGAGTCGTACATTTATCCAACGAGGTTCACGAGGTATATTTAGTCAATGAATCGTTTAAATAAAAAAAAAATGAAAAATATTGCTTTTCAAAACAAGTGCTGAAAAGTTCCACTTTTCAGCATTTGTTTTGAAAAGTGTTTTTATTGGATTTTGTTATTTTTGGTAGAGAAAAGTAGGCTGTTTTGTTGTTTTATAATGACAGGAAAAGTAAGTAGTTTCACGACGGAATTTCAAAAAAAACTTTTTGCAATTCCGTCGTGAAACTGCTTACTTTTCCTGTCATTCTTGAACGACGAAATAGCCTACTTTTCTGTACCAAAAATAACAGAATCGAATAGCAACACTTTTCAGCACTTGTTTCGAAAAGTAACACTTTTCAATTTTTTATTCATTTAAACGATTTATTGACAAAATACATGAAAATTTGACTTAAAATTTCACTCAATAAGTGTTTTTCGGAATTTCAAAAAATGTTGTATGGAACTCGTTGCAAAACTTGATTTTTTCAGCACTCTTCGTATTTATCCAACTCGGTGAACCTCGTTGGATAAATGTACGACTCGTGCTGAAAAAATCCTCTTTTTGCAATTTGTTGCATAAACTACTATTTCGACATTTTTTTCGAAACTTTATAACTTGTTATGGTCAATAACGTCATGATTCGAATTCCCGGACGCTTCGAAACCCGGACACTTCATCTTGTTTTATAATTTTTTAGGATATAAGTTCGCATTATGAATGTCAAAACTGTTTTATTTGATGAATTCCAACATGAACTTTCATTTAAAGTTTGTTTGAACGCTGTAGTTAATGCCAAAACAATTTAATACAATAAAATTATAAGTTTACCAAAAATGCGAAACATTTCACTTGAAATATTTCATAGGCGTCCGAAGCACCGGGAAGGCAAAGTAGAAATTTATGGTTTCGATTTCCTTAAATTCTAGCAAATTTTTATATAAACTATCGATTGTTTTGATGTTAACAGCTTATTGGAGACCTAAAGAATGCCATTCACTAACATTTCAGTCCAAATTTGTGCGATTCATAAGTAAAATCGAGTGTCCGGATTTCGAATTAGCTTTTATCAGTGTCCGGGATTCGAAGCACAACAAGTCATTTTAATTTTAAAATTCTGATAAAAAATTGTTATAAAAGACACATTTTGCATGCATTTTCTTGAAACTGACTGTTTATACTACATCCTGATGATGTTTCTACATTTCCAACTTATTACATGATTTTTTGCCAGCTATAACAAAAATGATATGCTACTAAGTGTCCGGATTTCGAATCATGACGTTATTAATGGACAAAAAAAACTAATTTAATCCACCTATGTAGTGGGTGCCTTACTTTTTATCAAAATGGTTCACACAAAAGGTAATAAATATCTTTAATAAAACAAAAAATTTTGAACGGAATCAACTGAAAGCTAAACATCCGGCTTCAAAAAATAACATACATATAACTGAAGTAGTCACAACTTAAGACAGGGTTGTCAGATTATCAATATTTTGGACACGTGGACTTTCATATGGATTTGTTAAAAAATAATTGCAACATTACAAAGTACTAAAAACATTCATTAAAAATTTTGTAAAAATTAGAATATTTTTAAGGAATAAAATTTCGTTTTTCTATGCATAGCTATTTCTATCGCCCATATATTGAGGACAGAAAGCTCCATCAACTTCTTTAAAGTGATAGCCAGGCAAATTTTGCGTTCATAAAGGTCGTGATATTTATCAGGAAGAAAACCGCATCATTCAACAGCAGCAGCAACGAAAACAACTGCCATAACCATAAAGCCCCGGAGCAGCGGCGGTGTTGCGCTGCTGCGGAAAAGTTTGAAGAGTTGTGAGTGCGTTTAAAATAGAGTCAACCACCGGCCACCACTGGCAAAGTGCAAGAAATTTCGCAGTGCAATTTACTGCCAGTGTATTTGTGTGTAGATTTCCCTCTCTTTGTGTGTGTGTGTGCTTTAAATCCAGCTCCCCCTAAACCAACACACCGCGAAGATGAAAAGTTCGAGCCCGTTAAATAAATGGAGGCGAAGAGTAGTAAATTCCGTGGCCACCCTCCACCCCCCACTTCCCACGACCACGTCGTACCACTGAAGGCCCCACCGTTGCAGTCCTCGCTTGCCTCGGCGACCTCCCGAAAGAACCGCGGTGGTCCTGCGGCGGCCGTCCGCCATACGGTCAAGTTTAAGGAGCAGTCCGACCAGGACATTCTCGTGGTCACCGTCGAGCCACCTTCGCCGATCAGCCCCAGTCCGGAACCGCGCTTCCACCTGCCACCGGTCCCACCCCCACCCTCGGGAACTCCCCACCCCCAAGTGGGCGCGAAAAAGGCCAAAACAGGTACAAAAAAGACCACCGACAACGAGTCCACCACCAAGAGGAAGGCTGTCTCCGTTGGCGGCCATAAGCCGCGCCTTTCGGAAGGATGCACTTCGTTGATGTACGCCTGCCAGCAGGGGCTTACCGAGGAAATTGTTAAGGAGCTGCGCGAAAAGGTGAGAGCGTTGGAATGGGAAACAAATGAAAATGCAGCTGAATTGAAAAGTTTCACAAGGGATTTCCTCAGAGGTTTTATTTATGCTTTGTTTTCTCTGATGATATTTCAGAATTTTTTTTTTCTTATGCTGAGACGCATGATTTAATTTTGAGTGATTTTAAAATTAACAACACAGTAAAAAAATAACTTAATATTATATCTTGGAATGAGTAAATTTTTACAGTAAGAAAAAAGTGTAAATTTGTAAATTTATCGATTCACTGTTTCAGTCTAAATTGATGTAAATTACATTATAAAATAGGTACACCTGTTTTTTTTTAAAATCAGTATTGATTCAAAAAATCATAACTCGGTCAAACATAATTTGCCCGTTCTGGAAATTTCTAAAAAGTTGGCATTTGAAGTCCCCTAAAACATATCAGAAAAAAAATATAAAAATAGTGTTTTTTTTTTCTTGCAAATCAAGTTTTAGTGCCAAAAAGTGAAATTAATAATCACCAAAAAAATTTACCGTATATTATATATATATTTTTTTTATTGTAGTCATTATCCATACCTGAGCAACTCTCTACGAAATCGGCCGATTTCGACCATTTTTATTTTTTTGTATTTTTTTATTTGACTCAAACTTTGTGGGGGCCTTCCCTATGACCAAATAAGCTATTTTGTATCATTGGTTCACCCATACAAGTCTCCATACAATTTTGGCTGCTGTCCATACAAAAATGGTATGTAAATAATCAAACAGCTGTAACTTTTGAGTGAATTTACTGATAAAGACACCAAGTCTTCGGCAAAGTTGTAGGTATTGTTGAGGACAATTGAGAAACAAATAGGTACACGGAAAAAAAATTTGCAGATTTTTTTATCAACTTTTTTTTTCACTAAAACTCTATTTCCCAAAATACGTTATTTTTGATTTTCGAGATTTTTTGATATGTTTTAGGGGACAAAAATCCGCAACTTTTGAGCCATAGAGAAACATGGTCAAAAATATGCCGCCGAGTTATGAACTTTTGAAAAAATAGTGATTTTTGGATAAAATCGAAGTTTAATGCAAAAACAAATTTGACATTATTTTTTAATGCAAAATTGAATTTGCAATCGAAAAGTACTGCACAGATTTTTTTATAAAGGGCTCCGTTTTCAAGATATAGTCACCGAAAGTTTGATTGTAGTGAAATATTTGCAGTTTTTCAATTTTTAAAAACAGTGACCATAAGTGACCGCTTCTTAAAAATATTTTCTTTGAAAAGTTCAGAAAATTTGCTATAAAATTGTCTAAGAGACATTGAAGATTGGACCTCGGGTTGCTGAGATACAGCCGCTTTAAGAAAAAGAAACATCAAAATCAAGACTAGTAATTTAAATGAGCGTAATATTCAATATTTGGCCCTTTTGGCTGTAAAAGTTTTGGACATTGTGTTTTTTTTTTGTTTAATTCATCACATTCATTAATTTCCCTGTGGTAGAATACTCCAGCATGGATTCAATGTTCAATGTGTAACTGGAAGCATACATTGTTTAAAACAGTTCTACGTACATCAGAGCTCCACCAGAAGTAATCCTACTCAAATCACATAATCTGCTCTTGCAATTAGACAGCAAAATCTGCCCCTCAATAATTCATCCTAAGCTCATCGCAATCGTCTAATGCGCCCGAAACAACAACAGAATCAACAACCACCTCGAAAAGATTTCAACTCGATTGAATCCGATCTCCAGTCATGCGCTGCCAAAGGTGACCATCGAGGTTGATTAAATTAATCCGGATCGAGTCCGGAATCCGGAATATTGTTTCGTTTCTTTTGCCTGTTTGGGAGAGGGACACCGCCGGAATTAACTCAACAACATCATTTAGCAATCTTTTTTTGGGGGAAGACAAGGGCTAGGGGTGAATCAATTTCCAGCTTTGGAACTAGGGAAGCTTGTTTCTTGCCTGTGGCCCAGTTCTCTGCACTCGTATTTTGGTCCTGTTTTAGGAAAGGGCTGAGAAACTAAGACCCCGAGTAAGAGCCTTTTCCCAAAACTATTAGACCACTGGGACAGAATTTATCCGAAAGCATTCCGATTGCGGTGACAGCGGCGCCCAAGCTCTGAAGGAGGAAAATGGGGGGGTGTCAAAGGGGGGCAAAATGGGCCCAAAAGTACGTGCCGAAGCCATTATGTCAATTGGTTTAGGAGGTTTGATTCTACGGGTGGAACCATGGCAAAAGGGACAAATCCTACGTGTTCATCTCGAAGCGAGCCATAGAGGGAGGGGGTATTCCACGTGGACACTCCCGGTGGTGAACTCCCCTAAATGGTTTGTGTGGGAGTGTTGGCTTTTCCCACAACACCCATTTTTGGAGGTTTGCCACAACCAACACTTTGGCTCGGTTGCTGCTGCTGCGAAAGGTCGGTGATGGTGCTACGTGGAACGTGTATTCCCACGCACATGTGTCGGTACATTCGAACATCGGTTCTGGCGGCGTTTGTACATTAAATCCGGACCACATTTATGCGGGCATGGGCCGGACGGGACACCTCAGTCGACGGGATGAGGGGAGCCTTAGGGAGACACACACACATTTGGTTGGTAAGGAAGGGAAAGTGCACGAAAATGTGAAGAACAAACTAGTGCAGGTGAACTCGATAGGGTCTGTAGAACAGTTTTAAGTTGATAACATTTAATTTCGATTCTCAGATTACTTTGCTTTTCAAGAGTTTTGGTGAAAAAGTTTAAAATAAATCAGGGGATATCTCAAAACATAAACTAACACTGCCAAAAAAAACTTATGCAATCAATCCTTGATTGTTAGGAATCGGTTAACAATATATTTAAAAACATTAATTGAAAAAAAATAACCGTCAGAATTTTTTCCTTTCTGGACCACAGACCATGAACCACGGCAATGACAGGACGTTAAATTTCAAAAATTAAATTATCGTATTTTGGGAATCCAACTTTTAGTAAATAAAACTTAATAAAGAAATGAAAAATTTATTTAAATGTATTTTTTTCCTAAACCGTCCTTATTATAATCTACAACTTTCCCAAAGCCATCAAATTGATCAGAATATACCATCTCGAGATACAGATTTTCATATATTTACGAACACAGCCGTTGCCCCGATCCCTGTTCGATTTACGTGAAACTTTGTCCTAAGGGGTAACTTTTGTCCCTGATCACGAATCCGAGGTCCATTTTTTCGATATCTCGTGACGCAGGGGCGGTACGACCCCTTTCATTTTTGAACATGCAAAAAAAAGAGGTTTTTCGAATAATTTGCAGCCTAAATAGGGTGGTGAGATAGAAATTTGGTGCAAAGGGACTTTTATGTAAAAATAGACGCCCAATTTGATGGCGTACTCAGAAATCCTAAAAAACGTATTTTTCATAAAAAAAACACTAAAAAAGTTTTAAAAACATTCCCATTTTCCGTTACTCGACTGTAAAATTTTGGAACTCTCTACGAAATCGGCCGATTTCGACCATTTTTATTTTTTTTTTGTATTTTTTTATTTGACTTAAACTTTGTGGGGCCTTCCCTATGACCAAATAAGCTATTTTGCGTCATTGGTTTACCCATACAAGTCTCCATACAATTTTGGCTGCTGTCCATACAAAAATGGTATGAAAATATTCAAACAGCTGCAACTTTTGAGTGAATTTTCGGCAAAGTTATTGAGGACTTTTGAGAAAAAAATAGGTACACGGAAAACAAAATTTACAGATTTTTTAATCAACTTTTTTTTCAATAAAACTCAATTTCCCAAAATTGATTTTTCATTTTCGAGATTTTTTGATATGTTTTAGGGGACAAAAATCCGCAACTTTTGAGCCATAGAGAAACATGGTCAAAGAATCTACCGCCGAGTTATGAATTTTTGAAAAACAGTGATTTTTGGAAAAAATCGAAGTTTCATGCAAAAACAAGTTTGACATTATATTTAAATGCAAAATTGAATTTGCAATCGAAAAGTGCTGTACAGATTTGTTGATAAAGGGCTCCGTTTTCAAGATATAGCCACCGAAAGTTTGATTTTACAAAATATTTGCAGTTTTTCAAATTTTAAAAATTGTGACCGTAAGTGACCATTTCTAAAAGTATTTTTTTTTGAGAAGTTCAGAAAATTTTCTATAAAATTGTCTAAGAGACATTGAAGATTGGACCTCGGGTTGCTGAGATAGAGCCGCTTTAAGAAAAAGAAACACGAAAATTGAAGTTTTCTAAATCTCACCAAAATAACCCACCATTTTCTAATGATAATATCTCAGCAACTAATGGCCCGATTATCAATGTGAATACATGAAACATTCGTGAAATTTTCCGATCTTTTCGAAAAAAAATACTTTCAAATTTTTTAAATCAAGACTAACATTTTAAAAGGGCCAAACATTAAATACTACGCCCATTTTAAAATTTTTATTTTTTTTTCAATTTTTAAAAATTGAAAAACTGAAAATATTTCGCTAAAATTAAACTTTAGGTGGCTATATCTTGAAAACGGAGCCCTTTATCAAAAAATATGTGAAGTACTTTTCGATTGCAAATTCAATTTTGCAACGGCCTAACTATGATTTAAAAAAATACGGGGCAATTTGAACGCATTTGTCATGGTTTTTGAAAAAATATAATATTTTTTTATGAAAACAGATCATTTTCCAGTAATTTGCAAATCGCGAGTTGTAAACGATTTTTTGGAATTTTTTGTTGTTTGAAAACAATGTTCCTGAGACAAAAACCTATCGAAATCTGGGTGAGCCCGAAGGGATCATAAATAAACCACTTGGACACTTTTTTTAATGATCTCAAGTTTCATAACATATCTCCATTTGCAGAACAATTTCTATTTTCTCTTCATTCCAATTTCTCTCCTTTTTACCCCGTTCATCTTAAATTATAACAAGAAACCGGTTCCCACCGTCTGGCCAGCCCCAAACATGGAAAAGCTGAGTAAGAGGTTTGTCTGTTTTTTCCGAAAAAATCGGCTTTGATACCCTTTACCCTCTTTCATTTCCGACCACCCTTTTCTCCTCCTGTGTCGGATTCTTTCTCAAGTAACGCGCACCCAACATTTACGACGTCTTATCTATTAAAGTAAAATTTTTGCAAAGACCCAGCTCTCGGGCAAGATTTTCAATTTTCCTCTCCGTTCAGGCGGCAAACTGATATTAGTTCGCCCTCTCATTTGGAATTAGGGCGGGCCCACCACCTTCTCCAAGAAGTCATGGAGTGAGGGGAGCTAATTTCGGTATTGCACAGTAAACACAACTGTTGTTTTGAAAAACAGTTTTAGTTGACTGTTTTCCAAGTTTTTTGGGGCCTTGAGAAAAGAAGTGTTTTGAAAGGTTTTTTTTTAAATCATTTAATTTTTTTCTTGTGTCGCATTGTCTTGTTTCTATTAGTGCAAGACAGCGTTCTAGGAAGTTCGAATGCTGGCCTCAGTAATTTGTAACCGGACCATTTCTGACCACATTCTTGACTAAAGCTTCCCAAAAAAAAAGTCTATGAAAGGACGATGCGCCTCAATGCGAGCAGACGATGTGAATGTTTCATTCTACAAATTGATAAAGTTGTTAGGGCATGGGAATGGAAAAGAGAGAGAAAAAAGGGGTTTTCGTCCTTTCGGAACTCCTCGGCGGCAGAACAATGCGAAACTCTATGAAAAAGTTCGACTTCATGGCACAAAGTTAGATTGAAAATTCCTGCACAGAAAATTTGATTCGATAGACGTTTGATTTTGAAATCTGTGGTGAATCAGTGATGGGACTATTTTTTTCTCAATCCTCAACTTTCCTAGAATTGCTTTCACAGCAAAAAATATTACTATTCACGAAAGGGAAATCCCTCAGCTGACACCAAAGCACTTTCTCACACAAAACCGCCAGTAAATGGCAAAAGCATCAGCAAAAAATAACAATCATAAAAGCGGATTATCTAACATCCTCCCTTCCTCCCCACTCCCGTTGATTTGACCAACAGCTGAACATTCCCAATAATCGCCATAATCACCAAAGTCATCATCTTTTCCCGAAACCTACGAGACACAATAAATTATGTGTTTGGTCCCCCACCTCCCAAAAGCCATTCATCCTGGGGAAAAGTCAGCGATTTTCCTTTTCCGATAACGAAAGGAAAAATCATTTCAATGGCCGCCTCTCTTGATTCGATGTTTTCTTCGCCAAAATTCGCGAGGGAGCAAGCACATCGAAAGTTGACCCAAATATTTCCTGTTTTGAGACTTTCCAGGATTACGCAATGAGAATGGTTTGGCGTAAAGATTATATCAAAGTTTGAAATATTTATTTATGCCAGGAATCTGCCAGAAGTTGAAATTTTCGGTTGATAAAAAAGCAAGTTCTGATTCTTCTGACCTGGGCCTGGTCGTTTTTGTTCGCTGTCAACAGCACTCTGAAAGGTCCCCCGACGGGGCGGGGGTCGTCCCATTTGGGCAATTTCCCAAGCCCCTGGCAAATAGGCGGCCTTTTGCATTCTTCTTGGAACGAGTGGATCTGGGAAAAAATAACTTGGGCTGTTTCCATTTTGAAAGTGTTGTTTTAATTTGTAAAAAAAATGTTTCAAAAATGCAAAATAAATGTTAATATTTATAAAAAAAGGCTCAAATCTAATATATTTTTGTTTTGTCTTGGCTTTTGCCTTAGTTTGATAAATTTTAAAAAGTCAAATTTACAGAGGGAGGTCTGAGATTTCAAAAAAGTGTCCACGTGGTTTATGGATGGTCCCAATAAGCAGTGTTCGGCCCAAATGGGTAAGTCCCTACGTTGTGTTCTAACTCTTTGCGGGACTGCCGGAACCAACGATTTACGAACGATTGCGGAGCTTCAAGATGATGGTGGAAGAAGACGTTTCTCACCGTAAATGAAACAAGGTGATTCCTCGGTCTACGAGAGGCCACCTGCCTTCTCGGAGGTTCAACTCAGAAGATTTTATTATCACAATTTTACAATACAAGAAACCTTAAATCTAGATCACAGAAAATAACATCACAAAGATAAACAATAACATTCATGACAGACTGCACTGTCAGTCACTAGCGCTCCCAGCGGTCAATGAGGGAAACACTGCGTTACCGGGGGGTAATACAAATTATGCCATAATAAGGTCCGTGACCCAACAAGCAGTTCTTTGAAAAATATTAATTATTAAAAAAAAGTTATTCCGAGAAATTTTTAATTTTCAAGGCATAATCCACTATAACTATTTGAGAGATTTTTTGTCAGGTTTTTTATTTCTTAAATTTAAAAAAATATCTGATTCAAAAAAAAGCTATTTTGTATTATTTGGTGTCTTTGGAAAAGATATAATTGTTTGAAGAAATATTGGCTTTTAGAATGAATCGAAAATTTACCCGGAAAAGCTTCCTTTAATCATATTTCGATTATGTAAAATTTAATTTGGAATCAAGAAGTATTTTTGGGAACAATGGGTGAAATGCACCGTTTTCAAGATGAAGCTACTTTTTAGTTAAATTTTTTAGAAAGTAATGTATTTTTCAAGTAGGCGCCATTGAAATGAAATTATTAACATTAAAAATAGGATCAATAGTATCATCTATCGAAAATTGAGAACTTGATGGAAAGCTTAGAAAATAGTAGTTTATGCAACGTTGCAAAAAGAAGCTTTTTTCAGCACAAGTCGTACATAATAAGAGGAGTGCTGAAAAAATCAAGTATTGCAACGAGTTTCTTACAACTATTTTTGCAATTCCCCTTTTGAACCCTTATTGAAAAATGTTACTTTTTGATACTAGTGCCAAAAAAATCAACCATTCAGCACCCATTTTAGTGCTGTAAAGTAGAACTTTTCAGCACTGGTTTTGAAAGATATTAATTTTCCATTCTGTTCTTTTTTTTTGTAGATAAAAGTAGGCCGTTTCGTTGCTTGAGAATGACAGGAAAAGTTAGAATTTTCACGATTGAATGGCAAAAACTAATTTTTTGCAATTCCGTCGTGAAACTATTTACTTTTCCTGTCATTCTTGAACGACGAAATAGCCTACTTTTCTGTACCAAAAATAACAGAATCGAATAGCAACACTTTTCAAAATAAATGCTGAAAAGTTCTACTTTTCAGCACTCAAATGGGTACTGAAAAGTTGAACTTTTTAGCACTTGTTTCGAAAAGTAACACTTTTCAACATTTTT
Organism: Culex pipiens pallens; assembly: GCF_016801865.2. NCBI lineage: Eukaryota > Metazoa > Arthropoda > Insecta > Diptera > Culicidae > Culex > Culex pipiens. Next base: position 123,983,045 of record NC_068937.1, read on the forward strand.
TTGATTTAAACGATTTATTGACAAAATACATGAAAATTTGACATAAAATTTCACTCAGTGTGTGTTTTTTGGAATTGCAAAAAATGTTGTATGGAACTCGTTGCAAAACTTGATTTTTTCAGCACTCTTCGTATTTATCCAACTCGGTGAACCTCGTTGTACGGCTCGTGCTGAAAAAATCCTCTTTTTGCAACTTGTTGCATAAACTACTATTTTTTTAATTCCGTCGTGAAACTACTTACTTTTCCTGGCATTCTTGAACGATGAAACAGCCTACTTTTCTGTACCAAAAATAACAGGATGAAATAGGGGAAATATACCCAGTTTAATCACTCTAAGCCGTTCGACCAATTCTCACCACTTTTCCGTTTTTCGCTATTAAATCAACATTTTCAGATGTATCAACAATGGAGAGTTGCTTGCTGACTTTTATTTTAGCTATTTATTACTTTGGAACAGTCAAAAACACTTTATGAAAGCTGTAATTCATGATCAAAGTGCTGATAGGCCGATAATAGAAATAGGCTGAAAAAGGGTATAGTTCCCCTAGTAACCCTTTGCAAAACAAATGCGGAAAAGTTCTACTTTTCAGCACTGTAATGGATGCTGAAAAGTTGAACTTTTCAGCACTTGTTTGGAAAAGTTAACCTTTCAACATTTTTTTGATTTAAACGATTCATTAACTGAATGCATGGCCATTTGTCCTATAATTCTGTTCAAAGAGTATTTTTCCGAATTACAAAAAAAAACGTTGGATGAAAAAAACTTCTTTTTGCAACTTGTTGCATAAACTACTATTTAGAAATTCTAAATTATACGCAAATTCATATCTCAGAAACCAATTTTGAGATTAACCAGAAAATTGTATAGAATTTCATCTTTTCAATTCATTTTTTTCTGAGATTTAAGGTAAAACGAACAAACACCTTAAAAAATAGACATTTTTTTATAAACTACAACTTCGGCAAACTTTTGTTTAAAATTTTTCCTGCTTATCATTATGATAATAAGTTTCGTACAGAAACATGTGTTTTCTATTTCTACTGTAAGAAATAATTTGTAGCATATTACAGTAACTCAATTTGTATAAAATACTCTAAAAAAATTATGAAGCAAATGTGTTTAATGGCTTCTTTTTTTAATATTTCAAAGCAATACACACAAAAAAATACCTGCCATTTGCCTGATCAGATAAAAATATGCAAAAAAAAAAGAAAAAAATAATTTAAATATGAGTAATTCTCCGCCAACTCATTTAATTTTTAAAACTTTTTTAGTGTTTTTTTTTTCGATGAAAAATACGTTTTTTTCGGAATTCTGAGTACCCCATCAAATCGGGCGTCTAATTTTACATAAAAGTCCCATTGACACCAAATTTCTATCTCATCACCGTTTCAGGCTGCAAATTTTTGAAAAACACCTCTTTTTTCGCATGTTCAAAAATGGAAGGGCTCGTACCGCCCCTCCGTCACCAGATGTCAAAAAACGGACCTCGGATTCGTGATCAGGGACAAAAGTTACCCCTAAGGACAAAGTTTCACGCAAATCGAAGAGGGGTCGGGGCAACTTTTCCCGATTTCGTGTGAGTTGGTAGAGAATTACCCATATATTTTTTTAAAAATCAATTCATGCGACTCTCGTTTGAATTTTCAGCACCTCTAGTCATCTCTTCCTTTCACAACAACAACGAAAAGCTGTACGTGCGTAGGCGTTCATAATTTAGCTGGAATCGAATTGAACAAAATGCAAAAGCTTGGGACCGCCTTCGAGGTCTCATAGGCTCGTTTTTTTTTTTGCTCTGAAGTGAATCTTGCTTTTTGTAGCAGTCTGCCGAGGCGATTCCCTCGATAGCAACTGCTTCGTGGAACCAATCTAAACGATTCGCGAATAGATCTGAAATAGCACTTTTTTTTTTCGAGGGATAAAAAGGTGACACAATACCTATGTTGATTTGATCACCTATCATTTTTACGAAAATTTTGGGAACTTTGCATAGAATTATGATTTGTTGATTGAAAAAACCCTAGAGAACGCCTTTTTGTAGAGTTTCGAGTTTGTTGTAATTCCATCGCGCATCTCTTGAAGGGTCCTCAAATTTTGCTCCAGTATATGCCAACATTTATCTTTCCTTCCATAACCACAATCTTAAAATTCCCTGCAGCTGCAGCAGGAATGCACCACCCCGGTGGGATCACCGAGATCAGGATGCAGATCTTCACCCCGTTGACACCGTCGTCTTCAGGGCAAGAGAAGACTGGTTTGCTTCTGCTGGAAGAAATTGAGACACGTGTGTTTGTGCCTTGGCATGTCGAGATTTTATCCCCCTTCAGGAGCACAAAATTGAGCTATATCTTCGTCAGTTTTTCCTCGGCATGGGATCCGGAGACGACGTGAAATTGGAATACTTTTTTTCGAGGAACAGGTGGAGAGGATGCTTAATGCAAATACCTTTAGATTTACTTTCGCTTTGCACCATTAAAAGTTCAATCTCTGCTCCGAGTGTGTATTTGTGTAGTGTGAGTGTGTATAATGTGTATTTGTGTACATCAGAGCCAGTTTAAGTTTTCCTGTTGAAAACGATTTTCCCTATCGTTCACATCAGCTCTGCCACTTTCATCAGCTTTTCCCGATAAGAGTTCCTTTGCAGCTTACGGTTTATCTGCAATTGGCCAAATGGCTTCGATGATAAGTGTGATGAAAATTTCCTAGTAAAGCTTCGTTTGGCTTCTCTACAATTGGAGTGTTTTCCTGTGGAACTAGTGAAATTCGATTTCATCTACCAATTCTGCTATTCCGGTTCAATAAATTACTGCTTAATTGTCGATTTAAAGTATTTTTTCTCAGACACCATCGTGGTTCACATCGAGAGTTTTTCCAAGAAATAACGATTGTATGGTTTCGGAAAAGCTTCCCAATTCATTGTTCTGAACTGAGTCACGATATCGAAACGTTAAAGGCGTGGTGTGCAATTTATTGCCATCAATTGATTTCCTTCGATTAGCGCTGGCAGACGGCAAGTTCACACGCGATACTGTGATGGGACAAGGTCACACGAACCATGTGGTGTTGAAACAGTGTATTTTTTTTTCGGAATCTGAATGGCAAAAGCGTGACTAAAGTAGTTCAACTGTCTGCCGATTTATGTATTGACAGGATGCCTTTGTGGAAAACAGACAATGAGACGTCGCTTGTGTGCTATCTTTTAACACGTCTGCTGTTAAAATATAGAACGTGTCACAAGATGGATTGGAAGTTTTGGTGTAAGAAGAAGTTTGCATTTGCCTCATCAAAAAAATTGATTTATAAACATAAGGGCTTTGCTTGTAATCATAACGAGTTATCCCGATTCAACGAAAACAAGTTTTGAAAAATTTACTTTTTGCGTTTCTCTTTGTTTCAATAACAAAAAAAAGTGAAAAAAGTGGTATTATTTTATCCTGAACTTAAATTACAAGAAGAAAAAATAATAACAGTTTATGATAAAATAACAAGATTTGGTATTGAAGTGATATTATATTGATAATGTTTAATAACACACTAATAAGAGGAAATGTTATACATTTCATAAACGCTCCCAATATTAAGATTTTTAATTCGTTTGGTGTTCTGACTGGGAAATAAAATAACCATGAATCGCACAAATGGAAAAGTTTCTAAGTGTCCACTACACAATCTGTTATATTTTTTTTGTTTTGTTAAATATGTTTAGATCTTTGGGATAATACCAATTTCTTCGGATTTATTATTTTAGCCAAGAAATGGGGTCCTTAAGCTAAAATTATTCTGAAAGGTTGAAATTTTGATATTTGTTTTTTTTAATATTTGATAGACCCCCTAAGGGACTTTGCTAAAATTGGCTAGAACTATGGGATAATTTTTACCAATTTCGTCGGGGTCAAAATTTTGGCCATGAAATGGTGTCCTTAAGCTAAAATTATTCTAAAAAGTTGAAATTTTGAGAATTGATTTTTTTAATAATTTGATATAGGCCCTATGGGACTTTGTTAAAACCCAGTTAACTCAATCCGAATTCTGAAACGGAATCTAATTAGAATCGTATACAAAATCTGTTTCAAACGCAACAACCGGTTCCGTGTTCGAACCGGTTGTTGCGTTTGAAACGGAATTTGTGTACGATTCTAATTAGATTCCGTTTCAGAATTCGGATAGTTTTGACTGGGAATTGGCTAGAACTATGGGATAATTTTGACCAATTTCGTCGGGGTAATTTTTTGGCCATGAAATGGGATCCTTAAGCTAAAATTATTTTAAAAAGTTAAGATTTTGAAAGTTGATTTTTTTATATTTTTTTTTGTTAAGGAGACATACCAGTTTTTAAGTTATTCTTAGAACAAATCTTTGTTATTTTAACAACAAATCCGATCATCCCAGTAACATATTTCGATCTTCTCACAATATCAAAAACTGACCTTCCCAAGTTACTCCCGTCTGCTCGGGCTGCCCCTATTAGTGAGGAATGCATCAATCACTAAGGTAGTGTTGAATTTTCAAAATTGAAGAAATGTATTTGATCAGTTGATCCTTTTCATTTAAATTTATCTTGATATTCTTATTTTAGAAATCCACCTCAGCTTCTGAATACACTCCAAAACTAATCTCATTCCAAAAAGTAAGGCATCAAATTTGATTCCTTCCCCGTGACTGAAGCAGGGCTCACTCCTTTGCTTCTTCCAACTCATCAAAGCGCCCGTTTATTCATCGTTAATCATCTGAAGCGCTTTTGCTCGTCCTCCATCATTCGATCCATCTGGCCGTCCCAATCTCGAAAGGATGGTCTCAAACGCTCGATACTTGCCTCGGAAGCTCTTTTTCTCCCACCACCTACTTTTTCATCGAGGCGCAAAAAAACAGCCTGATATTTCGAGTTGAATTCTTCAATTTCATTTCCTGGGAGCAACAAAAAAAAAACACGAGCCGGCAGCATTTGAACTAGAAATTGAACCGATTTCTCGCGTTGCGAGTCTTCCGATGACACCCTGGCTAGATGGAGCCCAATGGAAGGATGTTTTTGCACCCCTAAAGTGATGATGCCACACATATAGACACACAAACACACACACACATACGAAACGCACAGACACATGAGCACAAGTGCACAGCAAACCGGTTAGGCGTAACTTTTGCCAGTTTGTGCAAATTGGAACGGATTGAATTGGGGTTTTTTTTTTATTCTCGACCAACTGAACCAGCCTTGGCATTGCTGCAAACCTATCCACCAATCGATCTGGGAACACTGGAAATGTCAAATTGTCACGTTAAAAAAGAAAATTAGGAAAATCAAATTAAAATTATAATTAAAAGAAACCATATCGAAACAATAAAATCCATAAGTTTCATTTTGACAAAATATCAACCCAAAAGTATTTCAGTGTCAACCAAGGATCAGCCATTTCCGCGATTGGCCACAAATTTGGCGCCCCGTGGTGGGAGGCATGCCGGTGTTGCCATCAAAACAGGGGCAGGAAAACAAGCAAATATGGATCGTGGAAGTCACACCCGGGTCATTGCGGTGAAACCGGGCTTCAAGGCCTGCTCTCGCACTGATAGCTGCTCGGTGGACAAACCACACCGGTTAGTAATGCGATACTAGGTTCAGGGGGTCGTCCGTAAACCACGTAATCAATTTGAAATCAAAGCCGGGACGAGAGGAGAAAAATACATCAAATCGAATCTCATGATAAATTACAAGCTACGTGATCTACGGTCGATCTCTTTTGAGCGGGGTCGTTTTGAAGTGGTTGTGGTCCGGATTAGTGTTTGGAGGACGACGGCTGGCTCGGCTTTGCAGCTAGTGACCGGAAATTGATCGCAATCCACTGGCTGGTTGGGTTTAGTGACAGGGAGGGAAACATTTTAAATGTGGTTTTAGGATTGGAGGGGTCGGGTGAGTTTCAATAGATTGATCAAAGCTAAGTAAAAATTTAAATAGAAATAATGTAATGCCGATTTTTATTCCAGTTTTTTTTTTTCAAATTGATTTGGCTCAATCCAGCCGTTACGAAACTGACTGCTGAAAAAGATGCAAAATTTTGATTTAGTTTGTTTTGTGTATTGATTTTATTTGGGAATCTTTAACGCTATCATGGGTTCATTTTGATTTAATTCAAGGGGAATTAATTATATTTGAGCAACTCTCAACAAAATCGGCCAATTTCGACCATTTTTAATTTTTGTATTTTTTTATTTGACTCAAACTTTGTGGGGGCCTTCCCTATGACCAAATAAGCTATTTTGCGTCATTGGTTCACCCATACAAGTCTCCATACAATTTTAGCAGCTGTCCATACAAAAATGGTTTGTAAATATTCAAACAGCTGTAACTTTTGAGTGAATTTTCTGATCAATTTGGTGTCTTCGGCAAAGTTGTAGGTATTGTTGAGGACTATTGAGAAAAACATGGTACACGGAAAAAAATTTTTGAGGATTTTTTTATCAACTTTTTTTCACTAAAACTCAATTTCCCAAAATACGTATTTTTTGATTTTCGAGATTTTTTGATATGTTTTAGGGGACAAAAATCCGCAACTTTTGAGCCATAGAGAAACATGGTCAAAAATCTGCCGCCGAGTTATGAATTTTTGAAAAAATAGTGATTTTTGGAAAAAATCGAAGTTTCATGCAAAAACAAGTTTGACATTATTTTTTAATGCAAAATTGAATTTGCAATCGAAAAGTACTTTACAGATTTCTTGATAAGGGCTCCGTTTTCAAGATATAGCTCCGAAAGTTTGATTTTAGCGAAATATTTGCAGTTTTTCAATGTTTAAAAATAGTGATCAAGAGTGACCATTTCTAAAAATATTTTTTTTGAAAAGTTCAGAAAATTTGCTATAAAATTGTCTAAGAGACATTGAAGATTGGACCTCGGGTTGCTGAGATAGAGCCGCTTTAAGAAAAAGAAACACGAAAATTGAAGTTTTCTTAATATCACCAAAAAAACACACCATTTTCTAATGACGATATCTCAGCAACTAATGACCCGATTTTCAATGTTAACACATGAAACAGTCGTGAAATTTTCCGATCTTTTCGAAAAAAATATTATGAAATTTTTTAAATCAAGACTAGCATTTTAAATGGGCGTAATATTCAATGTTTGGCCCTTTTAAAATGTTAGTCTTGATTTAAAAATTTTCAAAATATTTTTTTCGAAAAGATCGGAAAATTTCACGATTGTTTCATGTATTAACATTGAAAATCGGACCATTAGTTGCTGAGATATCGTCATTAGAAAATGGTGGGCTGTTTGGGTGAGACTTAGAAAACTTCAATTTTCGTGTTTCTTTTTCTTTAAGCCGCTGTATCTCAGCAACCCGAGGTCCAATCTTCAATGTCTCTTAGACAATTTTATAGCAAATTTTCTGAACTTTAAAAAAAAAATTTAGAAATGGTCACACATGGTCACTATTTTTAAAAATTGGAAAACGGAAAATATTTCGCTAAAATCAAATTTTCGGTGGCTATATCTAGAAAACGGAGCCCTTTATCAATAAATATGTACAGTAGTTTTCGATTGCAAATTCAATTTTGCATTAAAAAATAATGTCAAACTTGTTTTTGCATAAAACTTCGATTTTTTCCAGAAATCGCTATTTTTCAAAAATTCATAACTCGGCGGCAGATTTTTGACCATGTTTCTCTATGGCTCAAAAGTTGTGGATTTTTGTCCCCTAAAACATATCAAAAAATCTCGAAAATCAAAAAATACGTATTTTGGGAAATTGAGTTGTAGTGAAAAAAAGTTGATAAAAAAATCCTCAATTTTTTCCGTGTACCTATTTTATTTCTCAAAAGTCCTCAACAATACCTACAACTTTGCCGAAGACACCAAATTGATCAAAAAATTCACTCAAAAGTTACAGCTGTTTGAATATTTACATACCATTTTTGTATGGACAGCTGCCAAAATTGTATGGAGACTTGTATGGGTGAACCAATGACACAAAATAGCATATTTGGTCATAGGGAAGGCCCCCACAAAGTTTGAGCCAAATAAAAAAATACAAATATAATCCATTTCTGGTTTTGGTAGAGAATTGCTCATTTCCAAAGCCAAGCATCGTAATGGAGTCAAGCAAAAAAAAAAATCTAATGTAGATGAGTAATTCAACGCCAACTCACACGATATCGATTTGCCTGAAACTAAGTCTTAAGGGGTATTTTCCGATATCTCGTATTGGAGGAGTGATACGACTACTTTTATTTCAATACAATCACAATTTTAAGTGGGTATTTAAATAGAAATCTTTTATTTGGCATGTTCTGCATCATCAAAAACAGTGTTGACTGACATTAACTTGTTTTTTCGCTATAAAAGTCGTTTTGACATTTGACAACAGTCATGGCCACTAGCACTTTCACAACAAAACATCATTTCTCTTTTAAGATTCAAACAACTATCAAACCTATTTTGAACTGTTTTTATGACTTTAGTAAATTGAAATAATGTTAATTTAAGGAACTTTATAAATGTATAACCAGGAACTTCTCAATTTCGAGTAAAATTAAAAAAGTGGTCCACTGTTAATTTAACTAACAAAGACAAAATGTAGCATTTAAAAAGTGAGCAAAAGCCCACTTCTATTCAATCAATCCATCAAAACATCAAATTTTGATTAAATTTACTTTTTTTCAAATTGCTTTTTTTCTGCACAAAAGCAATTAATTGATGAAAAAATAGTGGTTAAAATACGCTTTATGAACTTTTGAAACTCTGAAATTTCATTGATATTCACCAAAGAATTAAATATTTGATTCTAAAAATTGATCAGTCCTAAAATGAAGCTACGTCATTTGTGGTGGGACCTTATGCCAGCTTCAAACTTTTTTGAATCAAACATCAATTAAAATAAAATAAAAATCAAGTAGTAATTCCTAACAGTACAACCCGCAATCAGTGTGTCAAGTGGAGTCAAACCTCCGTGAAAAGTCACAACCAAAGGCAAAGCAAAGTACTTCCACATGGTTGATTCGTTTGAACTTCATAAGGCGGGGCTCGGGGGCACGGCAGGGCGGAAAACATGTATGCACTTTCCACACCATGAATGTGCAGACTGCTTTCAAAGGATTTCACGGCCTTCATGGAATTCAGAATTTAACAGCTGTCGCCGCTATGGCCGTGTGGTCGATGTCAATGCCACGGAACCGGGTGAGGTCCGGAGCGAGGACGTCCTTTGGGGTGAATTTGAGCTTGCAATTACGGGTGTTTTGATTTAATTGTTTGATAACTAATAAAAGCTTTGTAGTAAATTTTGGATTTTCAATAAAAAAATATATATCTGAATTTAAAACTTGGGACACTTTTACGATTACAACATCATTCCAGATTTCATTCATGGTTTGTTCAAATGGGGGGTGTTTTGATTTTCCTGTTTTTCACCACCAACATGGGAATTGGGATAACTTTTGCTCTCTTGCTGCGAGTAAATTTTCAACCGCGACAGAATGTGGTATTGACTGTGACACCAGCTCAAAAACATTCATCCAGCTGGACTGAGGATTTTAGCTTTGAAATAAATTTATAATTTCAAACTTTTTTTTACGTTTTTCTGAGTTTTTTGGAGAAATATGATAAAAACAATAATAAATAGGAATTATTATAACATCAAAATACGTGAGTTAAATATAATTTGGTAACCTATCTTTTTTGGGGACAGATAAAACTTTTTTTTATCCTTTGTAAATACCGATTAAAGTTTCATTTTTGATCATTTGGATCAATCTTTAAATATTTGACTAAACTAAAACGAAGGTCACCCTAGGTAATTTTAACGAAACTCACAACACATATGAACTGTACAAACCATTCGACATGTTCCCTTGGCAGCGGAACGGTTGCCACCGGAAACTCTGTGAACGTCCAGGCGGCGTTTGTGCAAACAAACAAACAAGCTCGCGAAATAACCATCCACAACTTGATAAACATCGCGCCAAAGTAGTTTCATTTCAACATCCTTTAATCAGTTTTGGTCGATTTTATCGCTAAAACACTATTAATACTCGATTAAGCAGTAAAAATTTCGTTACTTGCTCACCCGGAAGCTCGGATAAGTCGTAAAATGTCTCCATATTGCTGTGAAACGTGAGTTACGAACCTAACCTCGCTTTTTTTTCGTTCTCAACTTGCAGCCCGACGCGGTCCACCGGCGGGACCGGAACAACCGGGGGGCGCTCCACTACGCGACCAGTTCACGGGACATTGTGGCCGCGGCCAGCGTCGCGATGGTGGCCCCCGAGCTGATCGAGTCGGCCGACGAGGACGGCTTCACGCCGCTCCATCTGGCCGTCATCCAGGGCAACCTGCAGCTGGTCAACCTGCTGCTGGCGAACGGGGCCGACGTGAACGCCCTGGACAACGAGGGACACTCGGTGGTGCACTGGGCTACCGGTAGGTTCCAAGTAACGGCTGGTAATGTTTAATCGATATTCATCAATGTTTGTTTTCTGTGTTTCTGTTTTGCTCCTTTGGAATTCCATCGACAACAATAACCTTTCTGCAGTATGTGGCGAAGTGGAAGCTCTGCGGTCGGTTCTGAACGCCGGTGCTGACGTGTCTACGCCGGACATCAACGGGGGCAGTCCGCTGCACTATGCGGCACAGATGTGCGGAGCAAACTACGAGGGCAAAACGGCTCGTGCTTCGGCCAAACTGGCGCTGGAAATCCTAAACACGCTGCTAGCCCATCCGGACACTTCGGTCGAAGTGGAAGACAAGGACGGGCGGCAGCCGCTGCTGTGGGCGTCCTCGGCCGGTTCTGCCAAAGCTGTGCTGGCTTTAATCAAAGCCGGTGCGCACGTCGAGAGTGCGGACAAGTGAGTTGGAGAAAGATCGTTCTAGTAACGTTATGAACTAATGTTCGTAATTTTGTTTTAGGGACGGATTGACGGCCCTGCACTGTGCGGCTTCGCGGGGTCACACGGAATGCATCGATACGTTGATTAACTTGTGCGGTGCTCACACGGACCAAATCGATTCGAACGGTTGTACGGCGTTGCATTATTCGGTGACCTTGGGTCATGCGGACGCGACTTCGTTGCTTCTGAAGCTCGATGCCGATCCGAACCGGCAAGATCGTAAAGGTCGCACCCCCGCGCACTGTGGTTGTGCCAAGGGCCAGATGGAGACGGTCAAGATACTGCACATGAAGAAGGGTAACCTGTGGCTGCGGAACGCCAAGGGGGACTTTCCGGTACACGATGCAGCGAGCTCTGGGCGGAGACAGCTGGTGCAGTGGCTGCTGCAGATGAAACCGAAGCACATCAACACACCCAGCAATGACGGAAGGACGCTGCTGCATACGGCCGCTGGCCATGACAACGTGGACATGTGTAAGCTTCTGTTGGAACTCGGCGCCGAGATCAACAACCTGTACCGGCCAAATTCGAAAAGTGCCCCCCTTACACCGCTGGATTATGCCCTGGCCAAAGGTTTCCGCTCGACCGCCAAGTTCCTCCAGATGCAAGGTGGCCTTCCGGCGAACAAGCTACGCCTGTCCAGCCGACAGCAGAAGATCCTTCCCGATATCGACAAGGTCGAGCCACTCAAGCTTACGGAAAAGGAGGAACTGATCGACCTCAAAACATCCAAGCGCTACATCGTGTACATGAACTCCAACACGGACTCGGACAGTCAGGCTGCCGAAGACGATCGGTCCCACCGGAAGAGTCGTCACAAGCGGAAAGGAAGCCACCGAGCTCGGCGAACTAGCAGCTGCAGCGATACCGTCTACCTGTTCAAGGAGGGAGCGGCTGACATCAGTCGATCCCGAAGTAACGTAGAGTTGAACCGAAGTCACCACCACCATCACCACAGCAAGGGACGACGCAGCAGCTCATCATCGTCCATCACAAGTGAATCGTCCTCCGAAGATTGCTGCCGACACACGCGGAGAAAGCATCGCTGCTACCGAAAGTGTTCCTCGTCCAAAAGTTCCCGATCGAAAGACCGCTCGTCACATCGCCGGGAGGAATCCAAAGAGGCAAAGGAACTCAAAGAGTACGAGTTTATGTACGCGGAAAAACGCGAAGCCGGTCCTCGGAAGCCCGGCGAACGTTGTGGGAGGATAGTGCTAAAGCAGGTGCACAGCGGTTCATCGGAGAACGACTCGATGGGAGAGTCCGGACGCGGTGGAACGCTCAAACTGAACAAGAACGGAAAGCCATCCTCACTGTTGACGGTACCGTCGGAGATGCTGGGCGGTTCCGGAGGCAACGGGGACGGTCTGGAGGAACAATCACTGCCCAAAACACCACCGCGAGCGGAGTTCAACATTAGGAAAGAGTCTGACACAAAATCGGACGGAAAATCATCGGAATCGTCGGGTGGAAAGAAGTTGCACAAAAAGGGCAAGAACGGGAAGAAGTTGAAAAAAGATGGTAAAACAACGGGGAAAAAGACAGACTCACCGAGTGAAGAGGAGCAGAAAGCCGGAACGATGCAGGGTGAAAAAGTGGTAACGGAAGCACAGGTACATCCAACGCCGGAAGTGATGGCCAAGTCGACGGAGGATGATGGCGCAGCGACGGATGCAACGTATACGGTCGATCAGAAAACCAAGTCGGATTTTGAAGGTTTGAGCGAAACGGAAACTAGTGCAGGGAAGGGCGTCGCAAAGATGAAGAGCAAAGCGAGCCCAGAGACGATAGCGGAAGCAAAAGACGAATCCGTGCAGGAGGTTCCTGTGGTCCCTTTAGAAGTGCACGAGGAGATGGCACCTCCAAAAAAGGACCGACCAAAGCTAAAGTCAAGCAAAGACAGCAAATCAAGCAAATCCAAGTCTGACTCGTCGGAGAAGGAGATGCCAAAGCTCAAGTTGAAGCCTAAGGAAAGGGAAGTGCCCGCTCCAGCGCCTCCTCCATCACCACCGCCACCTCCTCCACCACCACCGGAACCCGAACCAGAACCCATACAAGAGCCAGAACCTGTCGTCGAGCAACTCTCAATCGCTGAACCTGAATCGAACCCCATTGAGGAGAAACCTCCCGAGCCAGAACCAACACCGGATGAGGCCATTGTCCCACAAGAACCCGAACCCATCGTTGTCATCGAGCCAGAGCCAGGATCTCCAGCGGCCGAGGAATCGCCAACGGAGGAGAAAAGTTCGGAGGCCGAAGAGTCACCGTCAAAGTCGAGCGAGGAAGCTACGGTACCCGGTACGGAAGAGGAAACGACGAAGCAGACTGAACACGAGGTACCATCGACTCCGGCACCGGCGCCAGCGGAGGAATCGCCCAAAAAGGTCAGCTTTGACAAGGAGCAGCGACCCAAGCTGAAACGGTCCACCGAATCGCTGATGGAGCAGGTCGAGGAGGAGGAAGTGCGCACGGAAGACGATGCTGTGGTTCCACTGGCGGTGGCGGCCGCGGTCGATCAAGAAAAGGTCGACATGACGAGAAGCTTCTTTGTGAGTTTGGACGAGGGTGGGGAGGGTGCTGGTGGAATCAGTTCCGGTGATTTGGAAGAAAAGAAAAAGCGAAAGTTGAAGAAGAAGAGTCGCTCGAAGGAGGGTGACGACGATGCGCAAAACAGCAAAGATCAGGACTCGGGGTTTGAACCGAGCCCGCAATCTTTGCGAAGCAAGTCGACCGTGTTTGATCGGCCGACCAGTACGGCTGTGCTGTCCAAGAGGCCACCGGCATTTACGATGCTCGAGGAAGGTCGGGCGGCCAGTTCCCGGCCCGATGGACGCAAACCAGGTGACAAGAATGCCGTCAACATGACCACCGTCCAGCAGTCGATCCAGCGGAACATTCGCAGGTAGGTGAACGAAGGAATTCTGTTTTATTCTGTTAGTAGCTACTCGAAGCACTTTGAATTCCCTTCAAGTAATACCCTGTAAGTCCCTGGAATCCCCGTTGAGTTCAAAATCATCCCACTCTCTCTTGTTTACATTCCCATTCTAACCAACCAACAATCGATCGAACAGACTCTGAAGTGGAACCACCCGTGTTATTGTTTCAGATAAAAAAAACGCATTGCAAACAGAGCAGAGCTTTCTCTCTTTCTCTATGTCAAAATCTCTCTCTCTCTCATCCCGCTCAGCTTCCACACACATACTTCCGATTCCTAAACAGTCAAACAGCAACAAACAGTTTGTTACAAAATTTACGAACCATTGCTCCATGCTTGATCCAACTTGCGCACAAAAACCCAAACTCTCGCTTCCATAAATTCCGTTACCGAGATCCCATAACCTCAAAAGCTGTGCTGTGCAGCAACGCACAGAAACAGACACACTCGCATAGCGATATAAATTGAGCCAGTTCCGGCTTATCCGGTTGCATGTGACGGAAACAAGCAGATCAGCTCTGCGAGCAACAAAACAAATCATCTGTCAACGTACGTTAGAGGAAGAAGAAAAAAAAGTGCAAAACAAAAAGACACAAGAAACTTGTACTGCTAGTGGTCCATAATGCACGTGTTTATGTGAAACTGTTTCCGGTAGCGTTTTGCAGCGTAGACGTGTGCGTGTGTGTTGTAGTGGTAGCCATTTGTTCTGGTGTTATGTAGTTGTGCTCTAAACAAAAAACCACACGAGTTTTTTTATGTGTAGTTTGTGGAAAAACGTAGAAAGAATATCGAATCGATCTTACGCGAACTCCCAGCATGGCCGAGATGGAGATAACGAAAATGGAAAACAATTTGGCATGAAAAATGTGCAGCACGCAGAAATGTTTGGCAAACTCTACCACTGCCAGACATGTGAGTTGAGAAAAAAAGAGTTCCAAGAAAGAAAACCTTGTCCTTCCGGTACGGAGTGTGGGACTATTTTTTGCGCCAACATTCAACTTTTGCTGTGAAAAAAGCCTTTCGAACGGAAGTGGATGCACGGAAGAGATGGTAAAAACAAACTGGGATAATTAGAAATTTCACACTTTTCAAATACAGTTTGATCTTTTCCGTGCATCTATCAAAGAACTTAACACCAAAAACGTCCAACAGGGAAAGACGAGAAACCCACCGAGTTAGTTAGCACACGTTAGAAAACCCATAAAATAAGAAAAAGTAGCCCGATCCACGACCACGTTTGTGTTTGTAGAAAAATAAAGACGCCTCAGAAAAGCGTGTAGAAGAAAAAGTAGAGTGCAAAATTAAGAAGTGAAAAATCGTGCAACATATTAGCGCTACGTGCACTGAATTTCAAACCCAAAATCGTCGACGTTCAAAAAGTGGAACCAATTTGTGCGAACCCCTCATGCCACCCCACATCATCCTACCCCGTTGCAACCAAATTGGCAAACCCGTCAAGGAACCATCCACAAACCTCACCGAAAACCCCAATCCAATCAAACCGGCCAGCAACACGCGCTCTGACAGATAGACATCTCGCAATCGGCATCCGTCGTCCCGTGAAAAAGTTCCACGCGAGAACCGAACTCCTCACAACATCCTCACAAGAACCGTTCCATTCTCCCGGGTTTGTTCGGGCAGTTCTTTGCGAAAAATTTTTAGTATTGTTTTACTTCAAATTTTAGTGAAAGATTTTTTTTAAACTCTATCATCCCGGTACAAGAATCGAACAGACGACCTCTGGATTAGAACCAATCCCTTACCGATCATTATTCCCAGTGAGTAGATTTAAATACTCTTTGAAGAAATCTGACTTTGCCGAGCCAGACAGGAATTGAACCCATCACCTTCCGCTTGCATTATTGATGATTGGCAATGAACAACCCCCTGTTAATGTCTACCGTCAAAAGAAGTCACAAAATGGTCCAAGATTCGTTATTAGTACACTAAAACCGCGATGGTTTGACACCAACTGTTGTCACACGAACGGGGTCACATTCTAGTTTGACATCCCTTTTACACGGAGTTCACATATACTTCCAAACGTTTGTTTTGATAGTGTGCGTGAGCGCCGTGTAGAAAGTGACAGTTCGTCACTTTTTAGTTTGACTTTTTTTTGTGTAACTTTTTAGTTTGACTTTACCAACCAACGGGGTGCAAACTAAAAAAGTGTCAAACGAAAAAGTGACCAACCACCGGGGGTTCAGTGTACATTAAAGTGTTTCAAAGCAAATAAATTATTGTACGGTCAGTTTTTCTTTGGACTCAGTCGTTTGAAAATTCTTTCGACTCAATGATTGGTGAACTAGACGGCGGGCTTTAAAATGTCAAAAACCTTTCTTCCTTCACTTCGCCATCACCATCCAACTGCAGGATTGTTGACAAACAAACATAGTATGCCGTCACATAATGATGGCATCAAGATGGCAACTTTTTTTTCAAAATAAACAATTATGCAGAGATTCATGAAATGATTTTGCAAAGAACTGCTCGCCCACACCTCACACAAACTCCATCACCTTGTCCATTTCTGTTTGTGTCTGTGATTTCAGTGTGAGTGTTCGTGTGCCTCTCTTCTTTACATTTTCTTTCCCCAACTTGCGTTTGCTGTGACCTCCTAAAATGACTTTGGTTCTCTACTCAGTCGTTGATTTTTTTAAATTCTTTCTGTGCAACCCCTACCACACACCAATTGCATCTTTATAATTCCCTCTGATTTCTCCTCCTGTCACACACTCGAAAACAAAATTGTCTTTTTCTGTCCCCCTCCCGCCCCTTCCCAACTCCGTCCGCGAAACCTCGAAACCGCCACCGTTCCAGATATTACATGGAAAGAAAAATCTTCCAACACTTGCTCGAGCTGAAAAGCCTGCAGATCCGGTCGACCAAGATCAACGAGAGTGTGCTGGTGAAGCGGGCCGTCGACGACTACCACCGGTCGACGATCGAGCTGGGCTACGAGACGGGGTCGACCCTGAAGCGGTACCCGTACTCGGAGTACTCGTTCAAGAACTTCGAGCTGTTCCTGTACGACACGCTGAAGACGCTGCAGAAGCGCGAGACCTACAACTTCCAGAACATCTCCGAGGTGTACGACGAGGTGAGTGTGGGGTCGTGTTCAGCTGGACACTTGCTTTGTTCTGATTGTGTGTGTGATTTGGGCGTATGTGTGGGCTAGAGTGGTTTCAACTTGCTCAGTTTTCCTTCAGTAACAGGCCACTAATATTTTTGGTGGTAATGGAGATGATGCATGCATAAACATTTATACCCGTAAGCCCATACATCCAATTAAAATGTGGTCAGAGACAAACTAATGGGAAATTGAACGAGCTTTTCGGTTAAAATATTTTCGAGACTGAAAAATCAAGTCTGTCATATAGAAATTGCCAAAAACCATCAAAAAACCTATTTTTTCAACATTTTTATTTTTAGAACCGCTGTAACTTTACAATGATAGGACTTAGGACAATGGTCAATATGGAAACTTTTATGTAAAATTGTCTGGAGAATCGATTCCCGTATTCGGTTTTTGAAAATTTTGACGTTTAGAGCACTTAAAAAAAACAGTTTCAGTATAAGATTTTTTTTTTTTAGGTGAGTTGCTCCATCCTGCATTTTTCGTGAGTCTTTTTGTAACATCTTAGGCTATTTTCACAAAAATTTTGAACGAAAAAAAATCGTGGGCTCACCTTCAAATTTGACTTTTAAACTTAAAAATCAAAAAATCTCATAAAAGTGGAGTGTTTTTTTCGCTCAGTGTATTTTTTTCGAAAAGTCTGTCAAATTTCCTACAAGTTTGTCTTTGACCACTTTTTGATACGATGCAACGGCTTCGAGATACAGCAATATTTAAATTACGAAATACAAAAATATTTAAAACACTTACGCCCTTCTCAAATGTCATTATCGAGTGTAACTGGCTCCATATACACAAAAATGGCTTATATATGCCTAAGATAACATGTCTACAAAGTTTCATTGAAATCGGAGAGGGTCGAGAAAAAAGTACCTAAAAAATTCCTGTTTTGGGCTGGAATTACTCTATTACTTATTGAGCTATGATAACTTTGTTGAAGCTTAATCTGCAATCTAAAACCATCTACCCTGGTTTAAATTTCAAGTTTTTAAAACGAAAGGTGTATTTTCGATTAAATACCATACGCCAACAGTAGTATCTGCTTCACAATAAATCGGAGATATCAGATTCTCCGGAAGACCCTAAAAACGGCTAAAATGAAACACAATATGTTAATTCTCCGCAAAGTTACCTCATGTAAAACGATGTTCACAAATGCATATCCACCCAGAGTGAAATTCAGATAAATTATCTGTTCCAGCTTTTTTTATAACCTGGTGTCAAACAACAATTTCAACAAAAAATGTATTATTATTGTTTTCCTTCTGCGACTTATGTTTTACGATGTGCTTCAAAGGGACTTATCATAAACGAAATTGATTAATTTTCAAATACAAATCTAACTAAAAATCATGGGCAGTCCCCAAACATGCTTTCCCACAATGCTGTTAATCGATGAATCAACGTCATCGATGTCGATGATCGTTGATTTAAACGTAATCGTAATCGCAGCCATCGTTGATTTAATCGTCAACGTCAACGGAGTCGTTGATTTAAACGGCGTTGATCAACGCGTTGATTATCGATAATCAACGAGTGGATCAACGGCGTTCTTTTTTAGTTTTCTAGAGTTTTATGAGGAAAGAACGATTTTTTCATAAATGTATTGATTGGGAAACATTCTCAAATAGATGTGACATGGTTGTTCGGGGATCCGGGTGTACCAAGAGGACCGAAGTGACCGGATTTTAAACCGTAATTTAAGCCCTAGCTAATTGCTGGTCACATTCATCTCCACTTTGGTTTTCAAGTCCAACAAGGATTTTTCTTATGTAAATGACACCGAGGATGGACTATTGGGAACCGAGATATGGTCGGATTATCACCGGAATTATTGTTCCGGCGGGTTCAGTAAGAGTCTCGCGTGGCTAAATAACGACAGAATTTGTTTTTCTATGATACAATACTGAATTGACCACATTCCAGAACCCAAATTGAGATCGGCCAAGATGTCAAACTTCATGACAGACCGGAGTAGCCTACTGTTGGTGATCAATGAGTTTCGATCGAACCCCAAGAGATAAATCTTCCGTGTGGTGCCGAAAACCGATCGCAGTAGGTCATAAATATTTTGGAAGCTACTCCGGTCTGTCATGAAGTTTGACATCTTGACCGATCTCAATCTGGGTTCTGGAACATGGGTCATGCGGTCAATTCAGTATTGTATCATAGAAAAACAAATTCTGTCGTTATTTAGCCACGCGAGACTCTTACTGAACCCGCCGGAACAATAATTCCGGTGATAATCCGACTATATCTCGGTTCCCAATAGTCCGTCCTCGGTGTCATTTACATTAGAAAAATCCTGGTTGGACTTGGGAATCAAAGTGGAGATGAAAGTGACCAGCAATTAGCTAGGGCTTAAATTACGGTTTAAAATCCGGTCACTTCGGTCCTCTTGGTACACCCGGATCCCCGAACAACCATGTCACATCTATTTGAGAATGTTTACCAATCAATACAATTATGAAAAAATCGTTCTTTCCTCATAAAACTCTAGAAAACTAAAAAAGAACGCCGTTGATCCACTCGTTGATTATCGATAATCAACGCGTTGATCAACGCCGTTTAAATCAACGACTCCGTTGACGTTGACGATTAAATCAACGATGGCTGCGATTACGATTACGTTTAAATCAACGATCATCGACATCGATGATATAAACGCCGTTGATTTCAACGATTAACAGCATTGCTTTCCCAGCTCAACTCGTAATTGAATGTGTCACTTTACGACGGTTCTATTTACTCGTGTTGGACTTTCGTCGTCTTGTGTGTTTGCTGAACGTATGTGTGCTCGCTCGCAGAACGTATGTGTACATTTCTATTTTGTTCCAACTTTGTGTGTTTGTCTACTACTGAACAACTGGCGGTGTACGTGAGCTTGTTTTGTTTTACTACATAATACTAACGACTCCAAGTCGCACACGGACCGACCAACTGTGGACGAAGACTAACAGAGACATAAGAAAAAACTAAAGCAAAAAAAAATCTCATACAAGAGGAAATCTTTTCAAGTCGAGAACTCAATTTCTCTGATTAAAGCATACTTTTGCTTGGGGATGGGAGGTTTGTCACGTGCTTTAAAGCTTGTTTACCGATTTGCTTGACGACCCGACCCCGCGTAATTTCATCGACCTCCCCGTTGAGAAGTGCAGTAAAAACTTTAATGAAAACACTTTTACTGCTCAATCAGTTTCGATGTTGCGACACGAGTGCGCGCTAATTTCCAGTTTTGCATCGCCCGAGTTTAACGATGGCAGCCTGACGTGCCATTTTGACTTTTGCAGCAGTACTGATTATAAAATCCTGATCTGTCACGCAAGACGCGATACTTCCAGTTTGATGGGTGGTGTTCTTGCTTTCTTTGTGCGTTGACGAAATTATGAAATTATAGCATCAAACTATAAAGATTAATTTGAGTCAACGTACAGAAAGATTGACGTTCAGTGACAGTACTAGACAGACGGTGACAGGTATTGACAGTTGACAGATTTTATTCAATTTTCACTTACCTTACATGGATTTACATTCCACTTCAACTATACACATTTATTGCAAAACCAAAAGACAAAAGTCCGTAATTGAAGTGTGCTTCTGAAAATGTCACCCACGTGACAGTTGGTGACATTTTCCGACAAAACTGACAGATTGACGTACCCTTAAACCCAGCGCTCATTTTCAGCCGTCCCATGTTCCATTTCTCACCGATCGTTTCTCTCTTTCTTTACATTCTAATCGTCTCCTGCGTGTGTCGCCAACCTGCCAACATGTCACAAATTATCAAAAACAAAAAAAAATACTGCACTCTTAATCCACGTGTCATCCACCATTATCCCCCCAACCTTTCGCCCTCTCGCTCTCTCAATCGCACTGTCTCTTTCGTGCGCGCATCGGTTGCGCTCTGTCAGCAAGAGGTATGCATGACAGATGAGGTACCATCTATTCTAAGCCACCCAAACACACATCACTCGTTCTATCTCTTTCTCTCTTTCCATCACTTCGTTTCACTGACTCACTCTGATGCACTCACTGCACTCTTCACAGTATTTTGTATTTTGATGTTTTCAATTTTACCGTACTCAAGTAAACTCACAAACCACAGTCAAGAAAATCGGTAAAAAAGACAAAACAAGCTTTTAACATTTTTGTCTGCTTGTCTGGGACCAACCTTCGTTTCCGTGCCGGTTGTCACTTGAGCGAAAAAAGACAAGTTTTTGTTTTCTTGTTTCGTTGCACTCTGCCAAGAATAAATTCAAGAACCACTTTGCTCGCATGAGCAGCACTTGTTGGGGCAATTTGTACTCGACAATGTTTGTGGGGTGTGTACCTTGTGGAGATATGAATGCTAGATCGTCGTAGATTTGCTTCTTGAAGTAGAACCCATCCAGAGAGGAAATATATCACGGACTGAGAGTAAAAAAGTTCGGTGAACGTACCGGGGGGATGGCAACCCTATTCCGACCAAAGCAAACTGACAACAGTCGATATTAGCACGGTTGTCAAATGAGAGCCCACAACAAAACCACTAGCTGTCAAATGGTAGCCCATAACAAATCGTTGTTTGGTTTTTTGATTTTCAAAATTTCCGCAATGAGAATCGGCATTACACATTTTCCAATTTGCTTTTACACATTTGCATGGGACTTTTGAGTTCAACCAGGATAACACACTTCGTGTAACCATAGTAACCAGGATAACACACTTCGTGTTACCATAGTAATATGTATAATACTGATTCTCAGTGTTTGTTTTCTGAACTTCCAAGATGGCGTCTTCTTCGTTACCCCCTGGAATGAACTCAGAGATTCATGCACGAGATGGCCGAAAACTTTTTACTCCTGAAAGCATTTTCGAAAAAAAAATCCTCATAAAAAAAGTGTCAGTGACGGGAATCGAACCCAAGACCTTTGTTTCTAAAAATGAAGGATGAGTGGGACATTTTTTTCAAATTTTTCTGTAAGTTTAGATACAACTTGATCCACAATTCATATTAAGATAAAAGCTGTGGTTGTATCGCGATGTACGATGTCATCTGGGGTGAATTGGGACACATGGGGCGAATTGGGACAGCAATTTTAACCATGTTAGAGCACAATATTTTGAATTTTCTGGTTGGTTTCGGATAGAACAGACTCAGACCAACAAAATGTGTACATCCATTTCCAAATTTAAAACCTTTAAGTGCTCTAAACACTGCTGTCCCTATTCAGACTGTAGTCTCGATCAGTGCTGCAAATGTCAGGCGTCATGACGCGAAAATCGGCGACGCTGACACGAATTTTTGAGATCCATTCACTGAACCGCAAAACCGTGACATAAACAAACCTGGCGCAGTCGTGAGTGCACTAGCTCATTGAGCAGCTGCAATGCGAGGCAGTAGTCGACCAACGCTCATTCGACGTTGCACGCACACACATAAAGAAACAAGTTTTTACACAAAAAGTTTGTATTTATGCGTGGAAATGTAATTGTGAATAAGGCTTTCTAGTCAGAGATTTACCAATACATTCAAAGTATGTTTACGTTACAGCTGGACGTTTGTTTGCATCAGGTTTCCTATCTCTTTCTAGCAAAAGTTTTTTGTCAGGCGACTTCTAGCTGGTTTTTTTGACTGGCCGCCAGATATGTCAGAAAACATACTTCACAGGGCAGTGACAGCTCGAGCTCGATCAATAGGTCTATTCCCGTACTGCAGAATTCTGCAATTCTGCACAAAATCGGCAGCAGAGCGTTCCCGTACTTTTCTGCAACAAAAGTAACTTTTCTCTCAGGCAGAACTTCTGCAATGAGAGAGACAGAAGTTGCAGCAAAACCGTTCCAGTTCTTTTCTGCAAGCTCTCTCTTCTCTTTCGTGTTGAAAAGTAACTGCAAGTTGGTGTGAGTACACGCTTACATAAAATTGGCAAGTTGGGTTAAATCATGCATTTTATTATTATGGATTTGTAATAAATTTGATGTTTTGAAGGGACGTTTGTATATTTGGAATTGATGGATTTTGGTGTATTTTTTTAATGTCCGGTTTTATTGAGAACTATATTTTATGTTAACGATTTCAGGCTTAGTTCATTAATGTAATGATATAGCGAATTTATTATTTTTTAGTATTAATAAAGTTGATAAGTAAATCCAGTATTACAGCATGGCTAATAACCCAACAAACAATTTGTATCATAAAAACAAAATGTTTTTAAGACTTTTAAAAGACACATTTCTTTTGAGTTTAATATATTTTTAATAAATATTTGTTTGAGAAATGATTTTTGAACTTAAATTGTTTTTGAACAGACTAAATATGTGTGTTAAAATAATAGGTAAATATAATTGGCAAATAATAAATTGTACCTGTGATTGTGCTACCAACTTGTATTCTTATATGAACCAAAATATTAAATGTATTTTATTGAACTTTCAATGATGGATTCAGAAAAAAGGTATAAGTCTGTGCCAAACAAATAATAAATATAATTGATTATATAATTTATAATTTGTTGATTTATTGGGTACTTGTTAGTTAAACTATGTATCAAGTCAAGGAGGGAACCAGCCGGAAATGACCATATTTTTTTTGCTGAAACATAAGTTACGTTGTTTACACATCATATTTTATATTATTTTAAATTGATTTCAATTTTATTAAAATTAAATTTTATTAAATTCTTAAATTCTTGAATTCTTAAATTCTTTAATTCTTAAATTCTTAAATTCTTAAATTCTTAAATTCTTAAATTCTTAAATTCTTAAATTCTTAAATTCTTAAATTCTTAAATTCTTAAATTCTTAAATTCTTAAATTCTTAAATTCTTAAATTCTTAAATTCTTAAATTCTTAAATTCTTAAATTCTTAAATTCTTAAATTCTTAAATTCTTAAATTCTTAAATTCTTAAATTCTTAAATTCTTAAATTCTTAAATTCTTAATTCTTAAATTCTTAAATTCTTAAATTCTTAAATTCTTAAATTCTTAAATTCTTAAATTCTTAAATTCTTAAATTCTTAAATTCTTAAATCTTAATTCTTAAATTCTTAAATTCTTAAATTCTTAAATTCTTAAATTCTTAAATTCTTAAATTCTTAAATTCTTAAATTCTTAAATTCTTAAATTCTTAAATTCTTAAATTCTTAAATTCTTAAATTCTTAAATTCTTAAATTCTTAAATTCTTAAATTCTTAAATTCTTAAATTCTTAAATTCTTAAATTCTTAAATTCTTAAATTCTTAAATTCTTAAATTCTTAATTCTTAAATTCTTAAATTCTTAAATTCTTAAATTCTTAAATTCTTAAATTCTTAAATTCTTAAATTCTTAAATTCTTAAATTCTTAAATTCTTATTTTCTTAAATTCCTAAAAGCCGCCATCTTGAATAATTAAAAAATACACTTATTTTGGAGTCATATTCTAGGTTAGAAATGCATATTCAGAGGATTTAGAGATTAGAAATTTTGTAAAGGTCTTCGGATGATAGAGTACAAATTGTATCTATTTTTTATAATTTATTTTTTTTTTAATTTACAAAATTAATGTGTTTTTTTTTAATTTTTTAACTGTAAATTTTGAATTTTTGATGTTTTGAACTATTCAATATTAAAAATTTTTATTTTGTTCATTTCGAATTCAAAATATTTGAATTTTTGAGGTCTAACTTTAATATTTTTCAACCTTATTTTTTTTAATTTTGATTTTTTGACACTAAGCTTTTTTAATTTTAAATATTTAGAATTACTTTATAATTTATAAGCTTTGAATTTGTGATTTTTTTCTGAAATAAATATTTGCATTTTAAATTTCTCAAATAACTGATTTTTTTTTTTAGTTTTTCATTTATGATTTTCTTAATTTCCGAGTTTCTAAATTTATGTGTTTCCTTATTTTTGAGTTTGTGATTCATTTACTTTCTAATATTTTTCAATTTTGCTGCGTCGTAGTTGTTCTTCCATATGACATCCATAATTTATTTCTGTTATCCTGAATAAAAAATCCTTCAAATGGTCTGCTAACAAAACATGTATTTATGATCCCTTCTATATTAAACCTTTGTTTGTAATTTTTTCAAATTATATTTGTTAAACGTACCTGCAACTCTCATTTCTATTTTTTTACCTAATGTAAAAGTTTTGAATTGTTTCTAATGTATAATTTCTACCTAAGCATAAGCATCTTTTAAATAAAATGTTGAGTTGCATAAACAAAATAAGTCCCCGTACCTTTTTCAATTACAATTTTTGTTAATCCCTTAAAAAAAAAAGAAAAAAAAACTTAAATACCCAATTTGAGTAAATCCACTCAACTGTGTACAATATTGCAGAAAAAGTACTGGAACGCGCTACCCAGGCAAAAGTTTTGCGGCCTCTCTCCTTGCAGAACTTCTGCAAAAGAGAGAGATGAAGAGAGCGAGCTGAAAAGTACGGGAACGTGCTGCAAAAAAGTGACTTATGCTGGCTGCAGAATTCTGCAGAAGTTGCAGAAATTTTGCAATTCTGCAGGTACGGGAATAGACCTAATGTTTGCATCAGGACACTGTGACGAGAAGTTCGTCATTTTTGGGTTAAAATATATTTTTTTCACTGGGCTTAGAAAGCCTTATATAAGTTATGGTTGTTTTAAGTGTTTTGCACAGTCTTCAATATTTTAAAAATAGTCAAAATAGTGTTTAAAGAGGATTTTACGAGTCAGTCATATGACACGAATTGAGTGAGTGTAGCTCATATTTTCACGTCTCTCATTCTCAAGCAGCCGACCGGCACAAGTCAGGCGACAGTGGTTGAATAGAGAAGAAAATCGTGACGTCAGGAATGAACTCAAATCACTCAAAGTTCATTTGGTGAGTGACTTTAACATTTTGGCCTAGCTTGACAGCTACATTGTCCCCAGTTGTTCTGTGGGAGAGAAAAGGAGGCGAATACTTTATGAAAATCATACTTGTCAAAATTCCTAACCTCAAAATTTTGTCGCGAGTTGCTTTTCTCCTCTATAGACACAGTAGGCTTGCAGTCACATGCTAGCAGTGAACTGACATTTTGGTTTGCTTCGTGTGTACGCTCACCCCAGATGACGGTATGTTATTTTACCAATTCCATATTGTTTAATTGAGCTTAAGTTTTTGCTGATCCAATCAAAAAATAAACTGTATCACCCATTTGAAGCCAGCTTATTTCAAATGGTAATTTTTAGATGGAATTCCTTTCCATGTCGTCATCAACTAAATTGAAAACAATCAGCTTATGTCACCTGTGTTTACCAAAATGTTGGCATAGCCATGCTTTTTTTGAGTTTCGACCTCCTAATGGCTCTGCAATTACTCTCACTCAAAGCAGATAAATATCCCTGAAAGTTAATCCCCCTCGCCCCAACAATTGCATCGCAAATCCCAATCATCACGCTCTAATTACATCCTGAGGGGATGAAAAAATGAAATCACAAAAAAAAAGAATCCCGCAGGAACCAAACTGGAAGAAACTTGCCCTTAGGGCGCCAAAAAATCACTCAACCCCAGAAGATTTTTTTTTTGTGTTCGCCAAGTGTTGAATGAAGACGACGACGTGGTGCAAATTTATGCAAAACGATTCGCGCGCTCGTCCCTCCTTTGTATGCATGAACGGAGCAAATTTTAATTTAGTGGCACGTCAGAGAAATGAGCAGCGGCAGCAAACCCTACTATTCCATTACAGTAAATTTCCCTGGTGGTCAAAAGTGGTTCGGGAAAATAGTCTTACTAGGCGAGGAAAAAATCAGCGTTTTTTTTTTTTGGGTGGGAAAATGTAATTTGGACTAATTTTTTTAACAGCAGAAAAAAGTCAAAATACATCTCACAACAAAAAAAAAGGCTGATGGGGAATTGCTTCATTTTTTTCTGCTCCCAAAACCAGTCAAAGTTCAGGAAGAAGAGAGCGAAAAAAAAACAAGAAATAAGTTCTGATCTACCGAGTAAACACTCACGATTACACTCGGCAGGAACAGCCCCCGGGAGGGAAACGCTACGCCGCTGACTGTAGTGAAAATGAGTGCACTCAGCTGCTCAACTCAGCACTTTTTTTTTTGGTTGCTGTGAGCTAGGGTCAGCACTCTTTTCGTAGGGAAAACACGACAGGAAAAAAGCCTTCGTTTTTTGTCTGACTTTTTTTCAGGTAATTTGAAACAACACTTTTTCAGGACATTTTTAAACAAGTGTTGGTTTAGAAAAGTTACAAAAATTGACAAAAAAATAAAAGATAATAAGATTTTGAAGACTACATAGTCTTTTGCAAATTTGAAGGGGTTGACAGAATTGAAAAATTACTTACCTGAGAACGATGAATTCACAGAATTTTACACTTTCAAACACTTACCTCACTATTTTCTCTTTGCTAATTTATTTTCAAGAAGACCTGAATTGTGAAGTCCGTACTTGAAAAGAAGTATTGAAATTTGTGGTAAAATTTACCCTACAACCAATCGAAGTCCGTAATAGTAATGAATATCAACAAAAATACTTCCCGCCGTGCCAACCAGTCTCCCCTTCAGGGAACATGGAAAACGAAATTCGCTCCCAGTTTCCGAGAGCTACTGCTGGATGTAAATTCTGCAAAACCAAACACGCCCAACCTCCTAGCCACTGCAAACTGGTTTACCAGCAAGCTTCACGTGTGCAAATGATAAGGTGTTAATTAGATAAGCCACCTCTGCCACCTGGAGTACTTTAGGGTGCACACAAGTTGAGCTCAGAGACAGCAAGTAATCTTGTTAACGGAGTTTTCCAGAGATTGCTCACCAGTTGATATATTTGTAGAGCTTGGTCTTTCGTTTGAGATGCACCCAATTTGCACGTTGGCACCTCACTTCTTATCACCTCTTCAGAATCATAGATCATAGACTGTGTATCATACATCAGTAATCCTTTGAACTCCCGTTTCCACCAAGACAGACTCACCGTAATCGGAGTGCTAAAACCCTGTACTTTTGTCAAACCCCGTAATAACAGTAACTTTGTATTGACGCAGTTGTTTGTTAAGATTTACCCCTGTCCAGATCGTGGCCACTAATCGTTTTTAAACATAACCTCCAAAACAGACCGAGCGCCGCCTCAGTCCGGACGTGAGCCGCTACGAACGGGCCCTGAACTGCACGACCAAGACGCATCGATGTCTGCACGCGACCCACGCGTACACGGGCATTCCCTGTGCAGCTTACAGTAAGTTCTCCCTTCCTGAAGGTATGCAGCCCGCTGACAGACACCCTCTTATACCCCTCAGTTCCCATGATGAACCACCACACCATCCCCAAGTTTGGATTTGGTCCGTACAAATCATCTTCCACCGGGGTTGGCAGCTTTTTCCTGCCGAAAATCCTCACCAACCCGACGGACCGGAACTGTCCGGGGGCGGAAGCCGTCGCCGCCGCAGGTCCCAGCAGCAGTAAGGTAGCCCTAGAGTTGACCCACGGTAGCAACAAGCAAATCATTACACTGCCATCCGAGAAGCTCGATAGCAATAAGCGATACTATGTAACCTTTACCTTGAACAAACCCGATTCACAGCAAGCCGAGGCCGACCCCGCCCCAAAAGGCACCGATCCCACTCACTTGTCACTGTTGTCGTCCACAGGGAAGTCCGCGGAAGGTCAGCCTCAGCAGTCTGCCGGGAAGTCCCCGGAAGCAGCGACTTCAGCAACATCTATCTCCCACTCGACAGCAGCTGGTGATGCCCAGAATCCCCAGCAGCAGCAGCAACAGCACAGGTCCCAACTCCACCCAGGTCTTCCAGCTGTTGTAGAGGAGGACTCCAACCTGGACTCGAGCAGCTCCGGGCCGTCTCCCGCCGCCGTTGGGACCACGTAGTGCCGATGGACGGACGTCCCGACTGCCGCTATATACATACTGCCAGAACTGGCCCTCCCCAATCAGAGGGGGGGAGCAGTTCCTTGTTCGTTGTTCTTTAAATGTTTGGGTTGTTTCTTCACTGTTTGTAAAACCCACTCTCTCTATTTCTCTCCTTACCAGTCGCAGAGCTTTCTTCTCTCTTCCGGATGAGACACCTAGCGGGCACGAGCGCAAGCTTGGTTTTAATCACTCAACGAGAGGAAGAAAACGCTGCATTTGTTTATTTCGATTATTGGTAGAGTTTTCAAACAATTCCAAACAAAACCGGAAAGCAATTCTTGTTGTAAATATGAGCAAATAATATACACAAACAGATATACAGTAATGATTAGTTCGGTTCTCTGGGACCGAATTTGATCGCAACCTTGAACAAAAAGGTGTTTTGTCGACTATGCTTCAAGAAATAACTCCCTGGGTTGTCATCTTTCCGCTACTTCTCCATCGTTTTCATTACAATTGGCTTCATCCGAGAATCTTCATTGTTGTTTTGTTTTCATGAAATTCAATATCCTCACAACTCAGTTGGTTGTCCACCTTTTCTCCTCATTCAACATACAAACAATAAATTTGATTGAACTTCTTAGTTAAACCTTCCGTGCTCCAAGTTATTTGCAATCAAGTCCGAAAAGCCATTCCACCTACGCCACACTTTTCTTGGATCAACTCAACCTTGTGCTTTGACCTGTTGAACTTCATGACCTTTTCTCGATATTGATTTGCTCGCCCACCCGTTGCTAAATCGTAAAAGTTGAAAAAGTACGCGTAATTCCACAAACACGGTTGACCTCCAAGTGCCCCCGAAAGCCTCACCCAAACGGCCTTGACCCACTTTGGGCTTATCGCGTGATCCCATCCCCCCCTGCTTGGTGAGTGTGTGACCTAATAACCTTCACGTGCCATACTCACACATAAACCGGGCCGAAACTTTTGCCTGACTGCGGAAAGGTCCCTGAACCCGCTCGAAGCTGCCCTACACCAGTTTCCCCCTTAAGCCCCGGTCGTATAGTTCGTGCTGTTCCATAATTCATCATGCGAACTCGATGTGTGTGAGTGTGATATTGTACGTGTGGCACAGGTGACTTGTACCTGTGGGCCTTTACGGGCACTTGTGGGCTCCCTAGTGGACTATCAAGGCTTTAGGGAAGATTTGAAGGTGATGTTGAGCGAGACATTGCTTTCTGATCAAAAACAAACTTTTCAAAACAAGTTCTCAATTCATCGTGGCAACTAAAATCAACCAAACTTCGGAACAATGCACACGGTTAACCAAACAAAACGTGACTGTTATTGTTTACATTGCGTGCTCTAGTTTTTGTTTATTCAAGGTCAAACATCGACGTCGTCGTGCTATCTTGTCGCACCCGCCATTTCGACGTTCCGAGAAAAACGCGTTTTAATGTTTGACCTTGAATAAACAAAAACGAGAGTAGTTAATGTAAACATTAACTAACACGTTTTGTTTGGTTGACCATTATGTGCATTACCCCGAAGTTTGGTTAAATTTGGTTGCCGGAATACCGAGTAATAATTGAAAATGTTAACAGTAGTCTAGCTTGTACGTGCGTCAAACGCGTTCTGACCTGAAAACCCTTTGGCCAATTGTCGCACTTACATCAATTTTCAGGCTGTGACAAGATAGCACGGAATGCACGGAGTTTTTTCGGTTTTCATGGAATATCTCAGGATCGAAATCGAATTTTGGGGATCTGTGAGGGTCAAAAGGTGAGGCATTGTAAGCTGCACAAAGTGGCGTTCTTAACTCAATTTGGCCCAAAATGCACGTACGACAAGTTAGCACGACGACGACGACATTACAGCACGTTTATTTCCTCGAAACGTCAAAAAGCGACGTGCGACAGGGTAGCCGAACAAAATTACTGCTCATGTTGATGTAAAAATCAACTGACGTGAGCAGGAAACACTGTTAGTTTACATTTCTAGAGTTTATGTTGTGAAAAAGTCCAATTATATTTTTTTTAATTTTTGGAAGTTTTTAAATACCCAAAAGTTAACAGAAATTGTGTATTGGAACTTTAAAAACTGTGAATTTCGTTTTACAATATTCACAATAATTTTTGCCTTCCTCACTGAGGAATGACTTAACAAATGAGAGGAAACCACCAACGTTTTTGTGTAGTTACGTGCTTCATTTTGACTCGATGACTGATTACAAATGCAACTTGAATTGAGGCAGTTCAGTGTTGATCAACATTGTGGTAACGTAAACCCGTTTACCCGTCAAATGACAAAAAATATGAAAATGGTGGTTTTTTCAGTTAAATCAATCGACGATTGAGTTTTTTTTTATTTGTAAATTGCAAATGAAAATAACTGTGTTCAATTAGTATTGAAAAATATGTTTGCGGTCAAATTACATATCATACATATTTTTTCTTGTTTTTGTTTCGTCCAAGGTTCTAGGTTGATTTGAACTGAGGTAGTGTGGCTAAGGTCAATTAAGGATTAAGTGGTTAACCGCATTGTGTTGCTGTGGCATGACCACCGAATTGATGTTTTGTCGGCAAGTTCAATGGCAGTTGCGGTCACAGCAGAGGTAAAATTAAGTCACTTAGAAGGATTGCTAAACTTTTTTTGCAGTATTTATTATGCGAAAAATCTTGTTTTTTTTTAAATATTTCTAGCACGATTTTTTTAGTATCACGAGAAAATATTTTGTAGAATCAGCCTGTACGAGGTTTGATGAACAAATTTTTTGTTGAATATAATAAACAAAACAATTGCGTTGTAACAAACCTTGATTTTCTCAATTCTACAAAAGTCTTTTTGCAATTCCGTCGTGAAACTACTTACTTTTCCTGTCATTCTTGAACGACAAAATAGCCTACTTTTCTGTACCAAAAATAACAAAATCGAATAGCAACACTTTTCAAAATAAATGCTGAAAAGTTCTACTTTTCAGCACTGAAATGGGTGCTGAAAAGTTGAACTTTTCAGCACTTGTTTCGAAAAGTAACACTTTTCAACATTTTTTTGATTTAAACGGTTTATTGACAAATTACATAAAAATTCGACTCGACATGAAAATTTCAATCAATGGGTGTTTTTCGAAATTGCAAAAAATGTTGTATTGAACTCGTTGCAAAACTTGATTTTTTCAGCACTAGTCGTATTTATCCAACTCGGTGAACCTCGTTGGATAAATGTACGAATCGTGCTGAAAAAATTCTCTTTTTGCAACTTGTTGCATAAACTACTATTTGATGTTTTGAAAAAAGCTGCTTTGACGTTTAGCATTGATTCAACAAAAATCTTGATTTTTAATTCAACAAAACGTTTTTTGATTTTAATTTGCCTTATTTTTCTGTGTGATTTAATGAAAATTTGTTTTATTTGAAATGCGCATTCGTTTATTTCGGTGTTACAAACAAAAAATAAACTCAAAGACTTAATATTTATTTGCATTTTAATGGTCTTCACTGGCTTTGCTTTCTCTCTTTCTATGTGCTCGCAATTATCGCGATGTGCCTTAATTTTCATTTCCGCGTTCATTTTTTTTGTGTCCTATTCCAACAGTTAAGGCCAGTCGGGTGGCACTTTTTTTCTGCGCTCTCACTTGAGGACGCAACCCATTTCACAATGCCACCTCCGGTTATTCCGGCTCCGTTGGAGTTCATATTTATGCATTTTTTCATTCGTCCTGCTCGCCGGCGGGAATTTTGTCGAGCTTTTCACGCGGAAAATGAAAGTGAAAAAAAGAGTGGTTTCTTTAACAAATGTTTTGAAAATTAGAAAAAAAACTTACATTTATTTTATATAAATCACAATTTAAACTATATATTTTTGTCAAGTTTTATTAAAATTTCAAAAATCGATAATATTGTTTTTCTCTGTGCACATTTGCATTCTCGAAAGCTTCCCGAGAGCATGACGGCGATGGAGGTCGCAAATTAAATGAACCAAATAACACTGCTTCCCGGTAGTGACGTTGCCAACGTCCTTCCTGTCAGACATTCTCAATCACGCTCCCGGAAATTCGTACCAGGAATGCTCAAGTGTTAAAAAGTGTGGCGAAATTTCCAGAATGAATTATTTTCTCTTGGTGGAGAATGCCGGGAAAATTGTATCATTTAAATATGATGATAATAATTTGAATCATCTTAATGGTTTAATCCTATGGGTCATACAACTTAAAACGAAAATTTAATGAATTCCATTGAATCCCAATAAAGGTCAAATAAGGTCAACTGATTTGCAGAACAATGTCCAATAATTGGGTCCTAAAATGAAGCTTAGATTGCCGATATTATTGTCTACAGCGATAAAGCTTATTTTTCTGAGTACAATGACCCTTTGTACGACCAGAAAGAGTTTAAAATTTATATTTAAATCAATTTTGAAAAATTAACCTCGCGGTCCTTCTTGACAGAAAAGCTCCTACTTGACAGCTCGGGCTTTAGTACCCAATTGTAATTATTAAATCATTTCTATTGGATGTGAATGCATGGATAATTTCATGATAAAAACATAACTAAAATGGAAATTAAACTTTTCTTCATCGTTCCTTCTTTGAACGTTATCTGAAATTCCTTTACAATGTGTCTACAGTTTTGACGATTCGCCTTTGTTTCATCGCATTTGGCCTCGACTTGGATAAAAGTGATAAAAGCCCTGCAACCTGGGCCAACTGTATTCAGTTGACCTACAGACTGTCACCATGAAGCTGTTCTCTACCGGTCAGTACTTTGTAGGTGAATAATCTTCAAACTCTACAAATCCAAACTCCAAAATCGTCTCCCTCAGTTCTGCTGTTGCTCACCGTCGGGACATTTGGCCATGCCCAGCAAACCGATTACTGCGATCCGGACTTGTGCGCGGGCGAAAATGGTCCGCACATCATGTGCGACGGGCAGGACACCACTTCCATGTCCGACGACTGCGGCTCGGGTGCCGTCGAGAGGCCGCTGGGCGCGGAGCACCGGGCCCTGATTGTGGACATGCACAACCGAATTCGTAGCAAGGTGGCCATGGGCCAGCAAAACTACACCCGCAGCAAATACCTGCCGCAAGCGGTCCGGATGGCAACAATGGTGAGTTCGGGTTGGTTTGTGTGTTGGTCGCCATTTTGAATTTTGCGTTTTGTGATTTTCAGCGCTGGGACGCTGAACTCGCAGCCATGGCGGCGGCCAATGCCCGCCGGTGTCAAAATGAACACGACGCGTGTCATAACACGAAGAAGTATCCGACGTCAGGCCAAAATCTGGCCACCCAGTCGTTCGAAGGCAAGAAGATCCCGGACGATACCGTGCTGATCAAGGGCTTCATCAACGACTGGTTCTCGGAGCACCGTTACGCCGATCCGGCTTTAGTGGCGCGTTACCCGGAAAATTATGATGGCCCCGACGTTGGCCACTTTACCCAGCTGGTGCGGGACCGCTGTACGGCCGTTGGATGTGCCATGGTCCGGTTCAAGGATGCCAGCAAGTGGACCACCCAGTACATGGTGTGCAACTATGCCATTACCCAGCTGGAGAACAAGCCGGTGTACGTGGCCGGAGCGGCCTGCTCGAAGTGCACCACCGGATGCAATTCCAAGTATCCGGGACTGTGCAGCGTCGAGGAGAAAATTCTGCCGAGGCCATAGAGCGGATTGTTCATTTTTTTTATGCAATGACTGATTAAACTTCATGACAAATAAGACGAATGTTGGATGAGACATAAAATAAATTATGTGAAATAAATCGTATTCAACTCATATGCCATATAATCTGAAAATAATTCTCTAGTAACATACATGAATCCAATTCTCAGATCTTTTCGAGTAAAAAACATGTCGGAAAAAGTTGCCCCGACCCCTCTTCGGAAACTTTGTCCTAAGGGGTATTTTTTTCCCTAAATTTTTCGATATTTCTGCTTATGTTTATACATCAAAATTTTTGTTATTGTCTGGTATACTGCCCATTTCCGCATAATGTCGTACAGCGTGAAAATCGTGAAATTTGAGGATTTCCGTGAAATCCCGTGAAATTTATCAATTTTCTCAAATCAATTCATTAAAATAACAACATAATAAATATTTCATTCATAAAGTAAATTTTATTAGATTTCAATTGAAAAGCGTATGTTTTTAGCAAAACAAACATTAACATGAAATTGATACAACATTTACTGAGAAGTGAATTCTGCGAATACTTAAATGATGTTAACGAAAATCAGTCAAAGAAGAAAAAATATTCTCGGAATTTATTTTTTTATAAATTTTGTCTCTTTCAACCAAAACTTGTTAAAATTGACTAAACAAGTGTATTTCGATTTTTTTTTAAGATTGCACAGATTTTTTAAGTTATATTGATTTATTTTTAGAAATCAATTAAAAGCAAACATTCATTTAAAAGTAACATTCAGTGAAAATAGTCGCCTTTCCCTTTTCTTCCGATCAATGATATAACCGGAGGAGCAAAAAAAAAAGATTGAAAAATTTAATTCCATCAGAGAAGAGGAAGAAAAATATTGAGAAAATAGATTGCTTTTTTCTTGATACAATAAACAATAGTTTATCAGTTTTTCTTAGAAAACTAACTGAATTTAACTTTTTTCTCATTCGCCATTATAACAATTCAACTTTTATTCAATTTGAATTTTGAAAGATATAATTATAAAAGATGTTAAAAGATTCAAGCTTGGTTTATTCAAGATTAAAAAAATAGTTTTTTTTTATCTTCAATGTCACATTTTATGAACATTTCAGATTTTGTCTAGGCCTGTTTAATTTTCACGATATTTGATTATTTGGGTGGATGGTTTCCGGGGAAGTTATTTTTTGTTTTCTGATTTTGAATAAAATTTTGAAGATTTCGTTAATGATAAAATTATTTTTGCCTATTGATTTTTAATTTAGTTTTTAAAAAGTGAGATGAAAACCTTAAAACTTTTTTCACTTGGCAAAATGTCGCCAAATGTTAATTTAATTTTAAGATTCTTTTGGCTTTGATATGAAATTCAATAAAATGTAAAATGTTAAATTAGTAGCAAATCACTGAAAACGGTTTAGCTATATTAGTCGAACATTAAAAAAGCAGCTCAATGAATGACGATACGCATGCCCTAATTTTTTTTTTCATCAAAATATTTATAGAGCCTATCCATAAACCAAGTGGATTTTTTTTAATTGATCAAATTTATTTTTTGTGTCACGTTGAGTTTTAGTTAAGATTGGTTTAGTTTATTGAAAAATAATATGTTATAAAGCATAAAAAGTACTTTCTGTAAGTCTAACATGAAATTTTCATAGTTATTTTAATATTTTTCACGTTCCGCGAAATTTCCGTGAAATTTGGTGTTTTTAAATTAAGGTCCCCATGAAATTTGCAATTTTTGAGCGTGAAAAATCACTAAGCCTAGTGTTAAGTTTCCACGAAAAAACTGAATTTCCTCCAAAATTCTAGAACAAAGTACTGGATGTGGAAATCCATGGCGCATTGGTGGTTTTGAAAAAGTAATCTAAAAATGATTAAAGCAAAACCGATCGCAAACTGTTTTCAGTCAGCTTCGAGCGACTCAACGAAATCAGTCTCTCTGAACCATTCGCTGTACTGCCCGGTTGAAGTGAGAGGGAGAGCAAAGAGAGAGTACTCTGCAGCGATTGCTATGGAAGTGACAAACGGTAGGAATACATCAGAGCAGTTTTTCGTCGCGCTAGATTTGTGCTCGCGAGTGACTGAGTCTTTTTGGAGCAATTAAGACCCTTGTCTTAAAGTTTAAATATTGTGAAAACGAGTTTTTTCAGGGCCACCTTTTAAGCCAATTATGTAGAGAAGTGCTCTTCTTTTTTTGTGTTTTTCAGCTGGGTTATCAGTCTCAAAATAATTTCAATCTGCAATATAGAGTTAAACTTTCTGTGCAGTTGTGTGAAGTTTACCACGGCACTTCGAAATCTTTAAATCCATGTTGCACACACACAGTCTCACTTTTAATTTCTCGACAGGCACTCAACGATGCCAGATTATTTTAAGGGAGATCTGTATTTTCCTAAAAATAAATCTGTATTTTATCTGTTTCATGTCTGATTTAGAGCCGCAGAAGAATTGTTTTAAATTTTTAACAGCAGATTCATGCTCTTTAATCATTTTAAAGCATAATTCGAGAACTTGAAATTTTTAAATATAATCATTCTTAAAAATCTGTATATACTGTATAAACGTGATTTTGGGATCGAACAATCTTTATATTGCAGCTGTATATGTGGCACTTCAGGTTCATTTTTTTTCGAAACATGTTCAGTTTTATGCAATTCAAAAATATTTTATGGAGGGAATGCACCCCTGCGAAGAATATTATCGAAAACCTAAAATTCATCATTTTGTAAACCAAACAAATGTTTTGCGGAACAATTAACAACTGTTCATTTTTGCTGAATTAAACTGTCATGTTCTCGGAATGTACTCCATTGTTCGGAGGTTTAAGATTATGTGTCCAGCTTTTGTGTGTGGTTTTTAGAGTTGGTGATAATGGCTTTTACGTTAATTGCATTCTACATTCCTTCTTGAAACGTTTTCTGTCGAATGTTATCTGAGGTTATCGACCATTACTTGCTTCCACCTTTTGGACCAATTCATCTTTGTTTGATTTTTTGAGGCGGTTCTAACGTTGAGACAATATAAAAACATCGAGACACATTCTAAAACGCAAACAGTCCGACAGCAGATCGTCACCATGAAGCCGCTTTTATTCGGTAAGTTTGAGTCGACATTCTCCTAGGCCTCAACCTCAAAATTCCCTCCAACAGCCCTCGCTCTGGTCACCCTCGCAACCTGCGGCCACGCCCAAACCAACTACTGCGATCCGGTCCTGTGCCGCACCAAGGGTCCCCACATCGCGTGCAACGGGCTGACAACCCTGGCCGCCGACTGTGGCCCCGGTGGCATCGAGAAACCGCTGGACGCGGCCCAGCAAGCCCTGGTGCTGGACCTGCACAACCGGCTGCGCAGCAAGGTGGCCAGCGGTCAGCAGAATTACTCCTCCAGTGCGTTCTACCCGTCGGCGGCCCGGATGGCAACACTGGTGGGTTTTTCGTTGGTCGATGATTCGGGTTATCATTTAGGTTGTGATGTTTTTTTCAGCGCTGGGACAATGAACTGGCGGCAATCGCCGCGGCCAATGCCCGCCGATGCCAGTATGGCCATGACAAGTGTCGCAACACGCCGCAGTATTCCAACGCAGGACAGAATATAGCCAACCTTGCGTTTCAGAACACCAACTATGTCGATTCGGACGTGATCCGGGACTTTATCAACGACTGGTACTCGGAATATGCCGTAGCCAACCCGACGTTGATGGCTTCGTACCCGAAGGGTTACACGGGGTAAGAAATACACTTGCTGCTTTGTAAATGTCAACAAACACCAAAAAAAAATACTTTCTTTTTAGTCCCGCTATCGGTCACTTTAGCCAGATCGTGTCGGACCGGTGCACGGCCGTGGGTTGCGCGATGGTTCGGTACGTGGACGGCGATGGGTGGACCAACCAGAACCTGGTGTGCAACTATGCCATCACCCAGATTACGAGCCAGCCGATCTACGTGGCCGGTTCCGCTTGCTCGCAGTGTGCCACCGGATGCAATCCAAAGTACCCGGGACTGTGCAACCCGGAGGAGAAGATCTTCCCGAAGCCGTAAATTAATAATCTACATTTAATATCCATGATTTACATTTTTACCGTGATTAATAACAACAACAAGACTTTTTCAAACATTTTTTTTCTTAAGTTTGCAAAATCCGAAGCCAAAGTTAGACAAAAGCATGCTGGAAGAAATATCCATGAAAAAAAAACTCCTAAAAACATGTATTAATGGCTTTGTTAAGCCTTTATGTGGGTAATTCTCCACCAACTCACACAGCAGTTGTCCCGACCCCTCTTCGATTTGCGTGAAACTTTGTCCTAAGGGGTAACTTTTGTCCCTGATCACGAATCCAAGGTCCGTTTTTTGATATCTTGTGACGGAAGGGCGGTACGACCCCTTCCATTTTTGAACATGCGAAAAAAGAGGTGTTTTTCAATCATTTGCAGTCTGAAACGGTGATGAGATAGAAATTTCGTGTCAAAGGGACTTTTATGTAAAATTAGACACCCAATTTGATGGCGTACTCAGAATTCCGAAAAAACGTATTTTTCATCGAAAAAAAAACACTAAAAAAGTTTTAAAAACTCGGCCATTTTCCATTACTCAACTTTAAATTTTTTTGGAACATGTCATTTTATGGGAAATTTAATGTTCTTTTCGAATCTACATTGACCCAGAAGGGTCATTTTTTCATTTAGAACAAAATGTTTCATTTTAAAATTTAGTGATTTTTCTAACCTTGCAGGGTTATTTTTTAGAGTGTAATAATGTTCTACAAAGTTGTAGAGCAGACAATTACAAAAATGTTGATATATAAACATAAGGGGTTGCTCATAAACATCACGAGTAATCGTGATTTTACGAAAAAAAAAGTTTTGAAAATGTTGGTCGTCGTTATTCCTGCCCGTTCATGGTCACCCGCGACAGACACGGACGACGAATCAAAAAAAAAAGCAAAATGCAACTTTTTCAAAACTTTTTTTCGTAGAATCGCGATAACTCGTGATGGTTACAAGCAAAAAACCCGTATGTTTGTATATCAATTTTTTTTTAATTGTCTGCTCTACAACTTTGTAGAACATTACACTCTAAAAATTAACCCTGCAAAGTTAGAAAAAACACGAAACTTTAAATTGAAAATTTTTGTTCTAAATGAAAAAAATACTCTTCTGGGTCAATGACGATTCGAAAAGAACATTAAATTTCCCTTAAGATGACATGTTCCAAAAAATTTTACAGTTGAGTAACGGAAAATGGCAGAGTTTTTAGTGTTTTTTTTTCGATGAAAAATACGTTTTTTCGGAATTTTGAGTATGCCATCAAATCGGACGTCTAATTTTACATAAAATTTCTTTTGACACCAAATGTCAATGTCATCGCCGTTTCACCTATGCTTATGCTTATGCAAATTTCTATGTCATCGTCGTTTCAGGCTGCAAATTATTGAAAAACACCTCTTTTTTCGCATGTTCAAAAAATTAAGGGGTCGTACCGCCCCTCCGTCACGAGATATCAAAAAACGGATCTCGGATTCGTGATCAGGGAGAAAAGTTACCCTCTAGGACAAAGTTTCACGCAAATCGAAGAGGGGTCGGGGCAACTTTTCCCGATTTCGTGTGAGTTGGTAGAGAATTACCCATGTATGTTTTGAGCAGACTTTACTTAAGTAGGCATTTATTCATAAACTTCAACCACAGAGTATTACGGACTAAAATTTATTCACAATGATTTGGCTTTTAAGAAAATTCTTAATTTTGCAAAGTATTCAAAATTTGCATGGAATATAAAAAAATAACTTTTAAAAGCAGAATCAAATTTGCAATCGTAAAGTACTTTGATTCAGTCTTACCAATTTGAGGGTTAATTTCAGGTTACAAGGTTTATTTTTGATTTTTTGAAATAGTGTTTCTTTTGCATGTCCATTTCTGAAAATACTGCCAAGATGTCTTCAGTTGAAAAAAGTCTCGCAAATTTTGAGACGATTGGAAAGTTAAATTTTCTTTAAAGTACTTCATTCACTTTTCAAAAATGACAATTTTTGCGGCTCTAAAAGCAATCATTTTCAACATCACCGGCGATCTTCGACAAAGTTTTAGGTATAGTGAGAACTGTTCTGTAATTAACTTAAAAAAAAAACTATTTTCCAAAAATTATGAAAAAAATCGTTCCACGGGTTAAATTCCACTTCAAATTCAAGTGCAAAGCGCCAGCAGGGATAACATTCGGTCTGGTTGTGGTCGGGTTGGGTGAAACAAATTTGCAAAACTTTGTATAAATGGAAATCCATGTTTTCCACCTTTCAATCAAGCACAGCCCCTTTGAAATCAACAATGCACCCTAAAAAAGCCACATCGCAGCCAAAGTTTCGTTCAAGTCAAGCACATCCCCTTAAACGAAGTGAAAATTACTCGGCCGTGCTTGTCGCACTCTTCACTTGCTGATGCCTCCAGTATAAACGGAAAAAGTGCTTTTCCATGGCATCACAAGACACGGTAAAGTGAAAAAAAATGAATCCTCAACATTATACGCGATGTGCCCCCTCCAGGAACGTGCTTTCTTCCCAATTAGCGCCCGGAATCGCACCCACGCACACCTTGTACGACTTGGTTGGCTGCCTCGGAGAAAGGATTCGTGCTTAAATCAGTGCCATCATGTGGAAACGCTGAAGCCGGAGTTGTTTCCCAGGTAATGGCTCAGCTTGCAAGTCCATCCGTTCGCATTTTCTCGGAGTATTTTTTTTTTCTTTTCCAGCAAAACTCTTCTTGGCAGAGAACAGCACGGAAGAGCGTCGGCTTTTATTGGACCACTTGAGGAAATAACTCGCGTCGTTTCTTCCGCCATCCGCCGCCAGCCGGAAGATAAGTCGCATTTAGGGCCTGGAGCAGGGTGATTCCAAGGGGACGTTACCAAGTACCAGTCCCGGCACGCTAGATGCTGCTGCTGTTTATCATTTATTCATAAACTGCTCTGGCTGCCCGAACTTTGCCGGATTTCTCTGTGAAAATTTGAAAATGAGGAAGAAAAGTTGCGTGGTTGGACAGAATCGAAACTGTTTCAAATTCAATATCCATCCATCCAAATAGGAATGACAAATAAACAAATGTAACAGCAAAACTAGTGACAATCTGACATTGTTAGTGAATATTGACTGAGTCCTGAGCATGAGTCTAAGCTACATTCTGCTTTCGTTCGTCCACAAACAAATTAACTCAACGCAAAGTCACTCGCAAAGTCATTTGACTATCTCGAGAGAGCACATTCGTTTTACATTTAAAAAAAATCTGGTCACCTTCCCCGTGACTGAATTGAAACGACTGCTGTCACCACGCAGCAGCGCAAGAGCAAGAAAGAGAGAGGTTAAGGGAGAAACGAAAAAAAGAGAGCATGTACCTTCGTGTCGAGCGGTTGCTTGAGTGTCGAGTTCAGTTTCCGTTCGTTTCTGCTTCGTGTGCGTTCACTGATGGTGGCTTCGCGATGCTGATTATGACAGGCGCGCTCAGTCGATTCGATGATGACAGTTGACTGTCAACTATTTAGGGCAACATGGGTATGATATTTAATGGTTTCAGGTTCTGACCATCAAAATTAATTTTTTTTTAATGGTTTGAAGATGTTTTTCAACTTAAAAACTGATTGATTCTCATTTTCAAAAGAATTTCACATCAACTGTTACCGTTGCTGCTGCTGGAGATGGATGAAGTCATCATTTTGAAAAGTTTTCATCCTTGAGTTCGGCTGGAGTACCCACCTGTCTGGCAACTACTTCCCAGGATGAAAACGTTTTGTGGTGGAATTTCCCGCGAGAGAAGAAAAAGTTATAGTTGCGAGTTTCGCTAACGCTAATTGAATTTCGTTACAGATTGTTTGTGTTTCTTTTCTAGGAAAAAGGGCGAACAGACTGAGGTTGACCTTCCGTGGAGTGGAGCAGCGAACCGTTTTTTGGCTTTAAAAGTACCGTCATCAGGGGTGACATTGGGTCTGGGGGGTGAGCTTGGGTCATACAAAAATGATGTAATTTGTATGACCCAATTTCAACCCCCAGACCCAATGTCACCCCTGATGACGGTAAATTGTTTTAGGAAACATTGAAATAAATGTGAGTCAATTTGATATTTAGAGAAAATACTCAAAGATACTTTGTACCAACAAATTTGATCAGTAGAAAAGACAAAATAATGTAGTAGTGATAAATGTATATTTTTTAAGCGATTTGTTGAAACAACACTATAAAACCTAAACGAGTCATTGTTGAATATATTAATATTCAATTAATTTTAGCAATCTGGTAGATAAAATACTAACATGTAAATAAAAGAAAAATATATCTTCAATTGTTTTGTTTCATTTGAATCATATCCGAATTCTAAATTCAACAGCTTCTCATCGTGAATAAAATTTCAAAACGTCTGTTTTTTTTCGATTAATAACTCCGTACCAACTCTTTCACTGTGAAACTTTTCTCCTTTCGATTGTCACTTCCATTAACATTCGTCGTTCTATTCGCAGGCCAGCTGCAAACCCCCCCTCTCTCCCAACCTTCAGAACTTTGGAAACTGTGCAAGTGATAGTCAAAACTAATCACCCTCGTCTGCTAGCCGTGAGAGCACTGAAATTCAAATTATATGCACTTTTTAACGGGACAGTTAGAAAGTTGGTTTCTGTTTAAACTTTTATTTTGTTCAGATTTTACCTCAGCGTGCTGATTTCCCTGGCACAACACAACACAACACAACACAATGTTAGAATGTGATTTTTGATTTTTTAAAGATCTGACAACCCTTTTAATAGTTATGAAAGTGTTGTTGAGGCTTAATCTTAAATATTTTAATAAAAAAAAAACTTGAGCTTTGATTATCACATGATCCAAAACCCTTTCTTATGAATCATGTTTTTTTAAAGGTCTGAAAACCTTTTAAAAGTGTATGAGTGATATTTTTACGATTTAAAGCCCCAAAGATGCTGTTTTAGAGAAAATAAACATGGACGGCATAGTTTTTGGCATTTGTTTTTCCTCAACTTACTGAGGAAAGGTAATGAAATCACTCGAAAATTTGAGCTCGTAGACCCACCTTCACGTATACCTATCGACTCAGCATCAAATTCTGAACAAATGTCTGTGCGTGTGTATGTCTGTAAGTCCGTGCTCCGAAAAATATGCACTCGAATATCTCCGGATTG
Source organism: Culex pipiens pallens (assembly GCF_016801865.2). Classification (NCBI taxonomy): domain Eukaryota; kingdom Metazoa; phylum Arthropoda; class Insecta; order Diptera; family Culicidae; genus Culex; species Culex pipiens. The sequence goes on from NC_068937.1 coordinate 124,026,600, forward strand.
GCTAAACCGATTTGGACTGTTTTGGTCTCATTTAATCCGCCTTGGGGTCCCATAAGACCCTAGTGAGTATTATGAAGTTTAGAAAAAAAAGTTTTGTTGAATAAACAATTTCGGCCAAAGTTCGGAAGATTGTAAAAAGGGTATATAAGAAAACTCATATTGTTATATATTTTGAAAAAGGTATCTAAAAGACCTTTCCAACGAGCCCAAGATCTCGAAGATCTGATAACCCTATCACAAGTTATTAGTATTTGAAAGTTAATTATAATCTTTCTGGAGGCTGGATCTCAGATATTACAATGAAAGTGATGTCCGCGTCCATTTTGTGACTAGTCGTTAGTTAGATAATTGAAAGACCTTTCAAATGAGGTTTAAGCATATAAGATCTGACATCCCTATCAAAATTTATGAGCAGCCATGCTAGATATACAGATAAATCTGTATTTTACAGATTTTTCGATCACAAAAATCACAAAAATCTGTATAAACAGATTTTTTTAAAATAAATTATATTTAAAAATTTCAACAATTTAGTAATTGAATTATGCTTTAATATCACTAAAAAGCTTAAATCTGCTGTTAAAATTTTAGAAATGTCTTGTATGGCTTAAAATTTGACATGATAATGATAACATACAGATTTATTTTGAAGAAAATATAGATCTCCCATAAAATAATCTGGCATCGTTGGTTATGAGCACTGAAGTGTTTTTTTATACACTTCTTGGAGGCCAAATCTCAGGAATTTGATGAAAATAATGTCCGGGTCCATATGCGACCCGTCATTAGTTAGAAAATTGAAAGACCTTTAAATGAACCTAACATATCGAAGATCTGATAACCCTATAAAGACTATTGAAAAAGATAAGACGTGTAACAAGATAGTACGGTCACGCAGGATTCTAGTAGAGTTCTCACAGAGCTGGATATTCTGACAGCATTCTAGCAGAAATGTTCTACCGTTCAAGCAGGATTCCGACAGTACAAGCTCTGCTAGAATATTTCGTGACTGGGAAGTAGGGGAAAGTGGGGCAAGTGTAACAAGCTAAGGAAATGCTCGTTAAAACCTATTAAAAACGTTAAAAAATCTGTCGGATTTATTCATTATCATCTTATTTCAGGTCTTGACTAAGACTTTGACAGAACAAATTAAAAAAAAATCCTGTTTTTTATGTTAAAAATTGATTTTAAAATTTGGGATTTTCCGTAAGTTCTACTCAACTAGTGGGGCAAGACGAACAACCCGTTGGGGCAAGAGGAACAATGCATGAAACAACATGTTAATTTGCTAACAATTGAACTGCTATCACTTTGAAACATCAGATTAGAATGTATTTGAAACGTTTCTTTCATTTTTATATTAAATAATAATATTTTACTAAAAATTTGATCGTTTTTACAAAAAAAAAAAAAACAATACTTAGAGGATAAATAGTAAATTTTCAGAATATCACTATATTTTGTATGGAATTTTTTTTAACATTTGTTTATCAGTTTTTAAGAACTTTTATGTATTTATTTCCCAATAAAATATGTTGTTGCAGCAATTCGTATTTTTTCCCAAACTAAAAATCCATATGGTACACTTGCCCCACCTGAACAAGATTTTTAAAAGCTCTCAGCAAAACTAACCAAAAGTTAAATCATACTTTATAATAGGTGCAAATCATTGGTAGGGACACTACTGATCTAAGAAAAATAGCATTTTGATAAAATGAGCCTTTAAACGAATCCTAAGCCTTATTTTGTACTTTCCAAATATTATAAGAATACAAAGGTTTTGAAAAATACTTCATTGAAACTTATGCCCCGAGGCGTTTACGTCGTTTTGGTGGTTATGTGGTAGTAGAATCAGCTAATTGCACTGCTAGCAACAATTCCTCATACTGGAAATAATCAAAAATGTAAAAATTACGGCCGTACGAGCGATTGTTCCTCTTGCCCCATATGGTCGTCTTGCCCCACCTTCCCCTATGAAAAATCCCAGAGTCTCGGCCCGAAACTTCAAACACGAACAAAAGCAGCGAACCGAAGATTGGGAATGACGTTTTGGAATTTTGACAGTTTGGAACGCATGAATTACCCCATTATCGGTTTCCCGCATGGGTGATGTGGAAATTGTTGCATACCGCTGAAGTTGGGAATTTTGCCACTTATTTTATTTTATGCTAAATTTCAAAATTTAAACACGAGTCTACAGCGAATCGATGTGAAAACTAAAGTATGTGATGTGCAATCTTAATCAGAATCGCGATAAAAGAGGTTTAAATTGAAAAAATACACGCAGAAAAATATTTTGTACGATCAGCCTGTACGAGGTTTGATTCAACAAAAATTTCGTTGAATGTAATCAACGCTGATTTTGCGTTGAAACAAACCTTGATTTTCTCAATTCCACAAAAATATTTTGTTGTTTTGAAAAAGTTGCTTTGGCGTTTAGCGTTGATTCAACAAAAATCTTGATTTTCAAATCAACAAAATGTTTTGTTGATTCAATTATGCCTTATTTTACTGCGTGTAATAATAAAACAAATTCTGGTCTAGAATTTAACGAAATTTTGTCTGTTTTGTAAGACTTGATGTTATTGCACAATGGTTTACAATTTTTTTCAAAAAAAGTAAATTTTTCGGTTCGTCCACAAACAATCTCATGTTTGTAAACAAACGACGCCATTTTGCCAATGTTGTTCGATAGCTCATATCAGGCCATCGCCGGGGCCCTGAAAAATCCAAAAATCCAAAAACAAACGAACAAATGAATTTGAAATGGTAAATAATGATGTCTCCAAAAACATGCAGAGACCAAAAGTCCACGAGGTGAAAATTACTTTCCTACTTTCTTTAATGTAGTGTTGCTAAAAGTATTTTCCTTTCCAGTGGAGGGGGCGATGGTCGATTAAAACGCCCGTTATAAAGTTGCTGTTCTTCTTTTTTCTCAGACCACCCTTCCAGATTAAAACGGTCAAAGTTTGCTGCATCTGTTTTTCGACCCTCCCCCCTCAGCTTTTTTAAGAGGTGGCTGGGACCGGCTTACATGGCGCAAAGCCCGATTTATCAGCCATTTTGCAGCCTTAGCAATTGCATTTTTTTTTTTCAGGGGAGAGTGAGAAAAGGTGACAAAAGTGTTGAAAACTTAAACTAGGCATGGGTGGAAAAAGAGGTAGAGGGTGGGGTCATAAACCAAGAGCTCAAACATACAAAAAAGGTAAGTTTTCGGGTGGAAAACTGAAGGCAACTATGGGAAAACACAGAGAAAGAAGATGAAAAAGTTATGTCGAGAGTTGTTTGCCTTCATTTTCATAATTGCAGGCGCTTAAAAATGGTCATGGTGACAGTCTCGAGGGTCGAGGGTCAGGTGAAAGCCAGGTGAAGCAGAACAGAACTGGTTAAAATTGCATGAGTTTGCAGAATGAACAAAAAACCGGACGAACAACGATGATGATGTTGATGACAATGTTAAGGCACAGGTTGTTTGTCTTGGAGCTGCGGAAAACGGTTTTGGACTCTAAAAATATACAACCTGACCCGAGAAACGCCTCCAAGGTATTCATGGAATAGAAGGCCACAATTATGGTAATTTCTCAGAAGGTTTCGCCAACTGGTAAATTTTCAGAACAACTCGTAGTCAGCCGATGTTATTTTTAATCACTTTGAACTATTTGCCTCAAGAGCCCCGAAAATAGCGCAATCTAAAAGAAATCAAAAAGTGACAATCACCATTTCTGGAGCCATTTTCCCCGCAACGCGATTTTCCCACTAGCAATTTTCGCCTCCAATCCCTCGAAAAGTTCAATCTTTGACGCTGGCGGTGTAATCCCAGCTTTCACAGACACCCCACCAAAATGACACCACATAAATGGAACAATCCTGAGCTTCCGTCATAAAGCGAACAAAAAAACAATTCTCCTCGCCACAAACGATGGCCAATTATTGCCATCATACACGTCGTCGTCGTCGTCCAGCTTCAGCTGGATTCGGTTGTTTGCTTTAAACAGTCTTTTTGATGTGAATTTTTTTGTTTCTGTGTATCAAAAGACCAAATGGAGACAAGTTCTTTCTAGGACCAACGAACTCGGATTATAGAGACACGGAGGGGGAAAAGGGAGAAATTGAATTTAAAAAAAAAACTCTAATAAAGTCTGAAAAAAATTACGAAGTTAAATTTCAATAAATGATTTATCTTAATGTTTAATTTTTTTTATTATAAAAAAGTAAATTAAAAAACTGAAATCGAACTTTGACGATCTGTGAAGTTTAACTCCGTGCTCAACAACGATCAACACACCCACACTGTGACACGGAACAAGATGAAAGAGACAGGCAATCGGAAGGCCAAAGCAAACGGGGCAAACCGGGGTGGGCGGGGAAAAAGCTTCCGTTTCCGGTTCGTTTCGTGGAAAACCGCGCCGGAGACAACACGAGACAATCCAACAGGAGTGGTGTGTGGATGGCAACGATTATTACGAGAACCTACGACGACGACAATGATGATCATGCTAATGACATACTGATACCCTTTTGGAAGGGAGCTGCGGGCTGCTTTGTTTTGGGACTGAGTGGATTTTATGTCGTGCTTTCCATTTCATTAGGGCACAAAACATTTGTAAACAAGAGTGTATCCCTCTCACACCTTATGCAAACTGTCATTTGAGTGAAAGGGATACACTATTGTTTACAAAAGTTTTGTGCCCTTTTGAAATGTTAGGCTCCATGTGTCATATTAGTTCCCATTTGCATTCAATTTTTAGCAAGAATTCAGTACGGAGCATTTCAGAGGCCTGTTTCAGATCACTTAAAAAAAAAAACGGACAAAATCTGTTCAGCCAGTGCCGACAAATTCTTGTGGACAAAAATCATGCCTACACACATCCCTACAGACTTTTCCCCAGAAAACGATTCTGAGGAGCATATCTTTCCTTTTCCTATTGCTTTATAGGAAAAGAACAAAAAAATTCAACAGGAATGTGAAACTTTTCCTATTCCTTTGCCTTTTCCTATTCCTTTTCCTATTCCTTTTCCTATTCCTTTTCCTTTTCCTATTCCTTTTCCTATTCCTATTCCTATTCCTATTCTTTTTCCTATTCCTTTTCCTATTCCTTTTCCTATTCCTTTTCCTATTCCTTTTCCTATTCCTTTTCCTATTCCTTTTCCTATTCTTTTTCCTATTCCTTTTCCTATTCCTTTTCCTATTCCTTTTCCTATTCCTTTTCCTATTCCTTTTCCTATTCCTTTTCCTATTCCTTTTCCTATTCCTTTTCCTATTCCTTTTCCTATTCCTTTTCCTATTCCTTTTCCTATTCCTTTTCCTATTCCTTTTCCTATTCCTTTTCCTATTCCTTTTCCTATTCCTTTTCCTATTCCTTTTCCTATTCCTTTTCCTATTCCTTTTCCTATTCCTTTTCCTATTCCTTTTCCTATTCCTTTTCCTATTCCTTTTCCTATTCCTTTTCCTATTCCTTTTCCTATTCCTTTTCCTATTCCTTTTCCTATTCCTTTTCCTATTCCTTTTCCTATTCCTTTTCCTATTCCTTTTCCTATTCCTTTTCCTATTCCTTTTCCTATTCCTTTTCCTATTCCTTTTCCTATTCCTTTTCCTATTCCTTTTCCTATTCCTTTTCCTATTCCTTTTCCTATTCCTTTTCCTATTCCTTTTCCTATTCCTTTTCCTTTTCCTATTCCTTTTCCTATTCCTTTTCCTATTCCTTTTCCTATTCCTTTTCCTATTCCTTTTCCTATTCCTTTTCCTATTCCTTTTCCTTTTCCTATTCCTTTTCCTTTTCCTTTTCCTTTTCCTTTTCCTTTTCCTTTTCCTTTTCCTTTTCCTTTTCCTTTTCCTTTTCCTTTTCCTTTTCCTTTTCCTTTTCCTTTTCCTTTTCCTTTTCCTTTTCCTTTTCCTTTTCCTTTTCCTTTTCCTTTTCCTTTTCCTTTTCCTTTTCCTTTTCCTTTTCCTTTTCCTTTTCATTTTCCTTTTCCTTTTCCTTTTCCTTTTCCTTTTCCTTTTCCTTTTCCTTTTCCTTTTCCTTTTCCTTTTCCTTTTCCTTTTCCTTTTCCTTTTCCTTTTCCTTTTCCTTTTCCTTTTCCTTTTCCTTTTCCTTTTCCTTTTCCTTTTCCTTTTCCTTTTCCTTTTCCTTTTCCTTTTCCTTTTCCTTTTCCTTTTCCTTTTCCTTTTCCTTTTCCTTTTCCTTTTCCTTTTCCTTTTCCTTTTCCTTTTCCTTTTCCTTTTCCTTTTCCTTTTCCTTTTCCTTTTCCTTTTCCTTTTCCTTTTCCTTTTCCTTTTCCTTTTCCTTTTCCTTTTCCTTTTCCTTTTCCTTTTCCTTTTCCTTTTCCTTTTCCTTTTCCTTTTCCTTTTCCTTTTCCTTTTCCTTTTCCTTTTCCTTTTCCTTTTCCTTTTCCTTTTCCTTTTCCTTTTCCTTTTCCTTTTCCTTTCCCTTTTCCTTTTCCTTTTCCTTTTCCTTTTCCTTTTCCTTTTCCTTTTCCTTTTCCTTTTCCTTTTCCTTTTCCTTTTCCTTTTCCTTTAAAAAAACAGCTATGACACAATCTGGAGCATTTGTACTTTAAATAACACTGACCTACAGAAATTTACATCTTTGCCTTCTCGAGCAGACGGAAATAACTTGGAAATAACATTTTTTGATATTTGAAAATACTAGGCCAATAACATTTAATGTTATTTATAACAAGATTTGTTATTCGCCGTTATGATTTTTTTGTTATTGGATTGTTATTGTAATAACAGACTAATAACATTTTAAGTTATTCTTCGAACAAATCTTTGTTATTATTTTTTGTTATTTTAACAACTAATCCGATCATCCCAATAACAGTTTGAGGTATTCTTCCATAACAAAAAATGTTATTCCCAAGTTGTTCTGGCTTTCAATCAATATCAGACCGATAACAAATTTTGTTATGATAACTTAAACTGTTTTTGAACTCTTATGCAAAAATGGATTTTGCAAGAATATTCCATAACACTTTTTGTTATTTTAACAGTATTTGTTATTGAAATGGCATGAATTAAGTTATTACCGTCTGTTCGGGTTGCGTTTTGCTCAGCTAGCTATTTTTGCATATCTAGAGTTTTTTTGAAAAGGACCTATAAACGATTGTCTTTCATATGTTTATAGGACCTAGAGCGTCCAATTTCCCGGGTTTACAAAATTCCCGGGAAACGGGAAATTTTCAACAAATTTCCCGGGAAATCCCGGGAATTCCCGGGAAATTTGAAATTTATCGAAAATTGTTAAGATCCTGCTTCTGATTAATATTTTGCAACAAAATTGTATAGAACAGCAACTTTAAAGGTCAAAATGAGTGTGAGGGTTAAAAAATAGCTTGACTGCTCATACAAGTTTAAGAAATTATATAAGTTTTCTAATTTCATAAGCTTTCTTTCAACTCGTACAAAATCAAAGAATGATCATTAGTTCTTTTTGTTGAGAAGTATTTTTTGTTTAATCAAAGTTCAGCTTTTAAATAAATAGATACTAATTTAATTTACCTTAAAAATCTACCTTCTTTTGATTTTTTACTTTAAACACTGTTTAATGAAATCACAACTCAAAGTTCAAATATTTGAGGTGAGTTTTTGGCACCTTTCATATGAAACGAAGTTGTTTTTTGGTGATTTTTATGGTTTCATTTATGGTAAAGTTTTTGATACATGTTATTTAGCCTAATAAAAGACTTATGTTTTTCATAGAACAAAAAGTGGTTTAAATTAAACGAAACATGTTTTTCATATTCAACCCTGCTACGCCCTTGGTAGCCTTAGTGCTTCATAAATTTTATCTTCAAACTATAATTTCTCGAATACTATTAAACAAATTTTCTCATACAATCCTCTTCGAAAAATTTTATGATATCAATTCAATTTTCATTCAACTTGGTCACGGTAAACAAAAACGTAAAAAAAAATCTCAATTTTCTTCGCCGAAGGGGGTATTATATTATTTTCAATTTTCATCAAAAAATGTTACCAAAAATTAAACGGTTTATGTTCATTCCATAATAGCATATTTTTTGTTACAGACAAGCTGATTAGTTCAATATGAACAGTAGATTAAAATCAAATTAAGTTCTCTCATTATTTTTTTTTTTGTATATTTTCAAAACATTGGTGCCAAAAAGTTGGGAAAATGTATACTTCCGCTTGAATTTCGGGAATTCCCGGGAAATTAACAAATTTCCCGGGAAACGGGAAATATTTTTTTTCGGGAAATCCCGGGAATTCCCGGGAATTTTTTTCCCGGGACGGGAAATTGGACGCTCTAATAGGACCTATTAAAAAAAAACTCTAGATATGGGATATTTAAGCGAACATGAGCAGTTAACTCGTTTAGGCAAAAATTGCCTGCATTCAAATAAAATCTAAAAACAATACAATCAACTATACTTTAAAGAATCCCCATCCCTTCAACCACACACCATCCTTTCCGGACCTAGTGGGGGCGTTCAACGAATGTTGATATTTTTATTGGCCAGTGTTGTGATCACAAACGATACCCCACACTCACACAAGCAAACACGCTCTGATACCGAAAACAAACAAAAACACACACCATCAAACAGTGAAAACAATAAGAATGTGTATTAAAGCGTTTGGGAAAGAGAGGGTAAACGATAGAGAGAGATAGGGGACAATTGGCAACAGCGAGACAATAGAGTGCGGTGGTCGAAAGATTGTGAGAGAGGGAGGAGAAAAAAGAGAAAAAAGAAGCACTTCCAGACCAACGAACCAAATGCAAAGCGTACACACATGCTCTGTGTGTGTGGGTGCGGAAAAAAGCGCTCTGTGAATTGGAAAATAAACGGAAGCTGAGAAAGGATAAACAAAAGATTTTCCAAGCTTGAAAAAAAATAACAAGAAGAAAAAAATCCCAGTACACAAAAGCAAATGTGAGGCGAGCAGGCGGGAAAGTGAGCTTTCACATAAGTGTGTGAGTGTGTGTGTACTTTGGAAAGAACGAGCCAGTGGGAGGGGGAGGCGAGATTTTCAAATTATTTAAAAGCTTCATTGTTTATGTTCGCTTCACAGCCTCTCTCTCCCTCTGTGTTTTGTTCACTGCTGCTGCTGCTTCTGCCTGCAATGTATGTGTGTTTGTTAGTGTGCTGCAACCCTTTTCTTTTTTTCTCTTCTCAGTCCTCACAGAAACTAGTTTATTGCCAGTTTTCCACTACTTTTTGCGCTCTTTAGCTTCAATGCTAATAAGATTTAGTGCATTGTTCGTGGTGAAAAAAGCTCCGGATTTCACAAACTTTCACTGTTTCCAAGTGAGCTTTTCTTCATTGCTTAACAGCACTTATAGGTTAAGTTAAAACTTTCAACCTAATTTAGTTTTATCACATTTTCATTTGAATAGAAACCAAATTTCAAATTTATTTTATTGCTTTACTTACTTTTATGAATTTATCATCGAATTCAGCTAAAATATCTATCTGTCTGTGGTTTCATTTTTTGATTTCCTGAGAGGAAAACTTTCAAAACTACTTAACCTTGGATGAGAACAAATCTGCCATAAGTTTGCTTGTGCATATAAGAGAAAACATGCATGCTACCAGACGTAGAAAGTGTGTGTGTGTTTGTAGCTCTGAGCTGAATACTAGAAGTTGAGTTAAGTGATGAACAAAATGCAATTTAAAGTTGAGAAAGAAGCTTAAGTTTGTGAAAATTTATTATGGGAAGGACTTTATAATTCAATGCAGCGAATCCACGTCAAACCATCAAGATCCCGATCAAAAGTGCTCCGATTTGGCTTCGAAGTTCCTCGGCCAACATAATTAGACTCACATTTTTCGATTGACGGAGCGGCTGAACCAATTTTAGCTCACCACGATGCAAAAGATAGGTTGGGCTTTTGATGAAATGAAAAATACTTAGACATTTTAAAAATTTCCGAGACCAAAAAGCTGGCAGCTAAAAATATATTTTTCTGTGCACTTTTAAAAATATTACTTATTATTCTGAGACATAATTATTTGAATACAAAAAACGATTTCGACATACCTTAAATCTTGAAGTACCATTCTTCTCCATCAAATTGAGGTCCCAGTATTTTTTGCTGGAGACGCATGTTGCTTTATGTTCAATGAATGCACCGATTCCCGATTTTTGCCTTCCTCACTGAGATAAGGCTATAATCCTGCTCTTAAATTGAACTTTTTATTAAAAGCTCGTAGACCCACTTTCGAGTATACCTTTCAACAAAAAATCGAAAACTGAACAAATGTCTGCCCGTCTGTGTGTATGTGTGTGATACTTATGTACTTTTTTGAAGCCAGATCTCACTTAACGGTGCTCATCAACCAGAGCTTTTGCACCCAGATTTTTGTTAGTTATTGTCCGCGCTCCATATGAAAAATGAAAACTTAAAATGAAACAAGAATACCACAAGAGAGATTATTTTTTTCGTAGAAAAAAAGTTGCTCAAAACAACTTTCTAAACACGACAAAATTTAAAAAAAAATTGAAAAAATGGCTGTTAGAGAGTCACATTTCAATTGAGTGGTCTATTTCACTGTACTCTACCACTTCTCTAGCCAAGTTTTGCTTTTAAGTTTCACTTAGTTTCAAAAGTTTGTTCAGTTCCATCAATCAACTCTGAGATGAGAATGACAAATGTCATTTCTGCGGCTACCCACCCCTTACAGTAGAATTTCTGCCGGATTAGTAGAGAACGCTACGCTGAAAACAGCGAAAAATTTCGCCAGATTTTCTGCTGTCTGATTTCTTTTTAGTAATCAGCGAAAAAAATTGCTGTTTTGGCGAAATTTTCGGCATATAACACCAATATCAAACCAGGAAAATCTTTCTGCTGATTTGATTTTAGATGTTTAGTTTTGTAAAACAAATTGGTTCGAAATTTCCTGATTAAAATGTTCGGCTTTGTACGAATAATTTAAGATAAATCAAAGTTTTACCTTTGCGTGCTTTTCCCCCAATCTGACAGACTGTCATTTTGCCCTCTCGCTAACCAGTCGTCGGCGTCTCACTGGCGACATTGGATTTCATCCACCTAGCTCCACCCTCAACACTTTTTTTTACCGATTTTTTATCTTCTTCTTTAGGTCCGCGGATGATGAAACGGTTCGACGAAAAGAAGATGATGAAAATCTAATAAAGTATAAATTGCAAAAATATCGCCCCATAGACCAACTGGGATGACTGGTACTGGGGTCGAGCGATAGTAGGGTAGGGTAGTCATCAATGAGACACTTTTGGTTTTCAACTTTCAACGATTTTTCTAATTTTTTCATCAGCATGTTTTAATGAGCTTTTTGTTGCATTTTATTTCTTTTAGTGTGTTCAAACATTGACCAAAATATGAGATCGATCCGACATCTACAGCCAGAGTTATTCAACTGTCTCATTGTAGACGCACTTGGCAGGAACAATGAGACAGCTGGGGAACAATGAGACACTCTACGAAAATCAATATTTTTCTAGTAAAACATCATGTTTTTGCATTGTTCCATTACAGGTGACTTGCTTTGAACATTTTAGAGCAATTTTGCCAACATGAAACTTTAATTAACAAAAGTTATACTAAAAAGTATTTAAATTTTGTAAAATCCATTTATTTATACCAAATAACTTTGTATGTCTGGTTAAATGAAGTTAAAACACTATAAATATGCCAAAAATCACTTTCAATTCATGTTTTGAAAGATTTACATGGATTTTGAAATGTTAAATGAAGAAAAATCAAAGTGTCTCATTGTTACCCATGGGCTAACATGAGTGGGGAACAATGAGACAGCCCTGGATTCTGGGTATATTCTAAATTTTGGTCAAATCTACTGAAAGGACATTGTAGCCCAACTCAATCCCTATGGAACGTCGAAAGAAATTTGAAGAAATATTAGTTTTGGTGTAAATGGCAGCCTACGAGCAAAAAAGTATTTTTTGTCCATAATTTACTTTTACACCCCAGAATCAAACACTTATGAATAACTTTTCAAGGGAGCGTCCATAATCAAAGCCACTAATATGGCAGACGTGTATCCAGCAGATACACCTTTCCCCCAAATATGAGCCTGATTGGTTGAAACTACGACTTGTGAGAGCCATTTTATCATTGTTCCCCGTGTCTCATTGATGACTACTCTACCCTACATACAAAACCCTTGTCATACACTGTGTGGCGTGGATGCCCCTCCCGGCCAATCGAGGGTTTGGTGGGAAAGGAATCTATCGGAAAGTGAGCTGAGAGATTCCAATTTTATGGTGCAACGAGACAGCCACCAGAACTTGGACACTTTCGCTGAACATTGGACGAGAAGACCCGTCGCTTCGTGGGTCCTGCAAGGAAGGATTATAATAAATTTTTATACACCCCGAAGAATGAAGGCATGATAATAAAAATAAAATGGAACGAAAAAGCGTCTTGGTCGAGGGATTTTTTGTAAGACTTCGTAGAAGGAAGAGAAAATCTTGCTTCGTTCGGCGCCAAAGTGAAACCTAATGACAAACGAGATTTATATTGAAACTTGGTTTTACAGGAAGAACAGGTTCCAGGAGGATAGGGGAGGGAAGGTATGATGGCGAATCAAATAAATTAGCAGCAGATTGTCTCCGCTGGGAAATGTAGCAGGTGTGTGTTAGCACCTGCCTCCAGGATGAAGTTTCGTGTCTCTAATGATGGTAGGATAAAAGATGGAATGACTGGGCGAGAAATATGAAGCGATGATTAAAATACTTCCTCCAGGGTAGGGTCACTTTCCAACAATCTGAATTGAACACAGAAAGGAAGCTTTACTTCAACAATAAAAATTAATAAACTCGATTAAAAATAGTTTCCACATTGAGCTTCGTTCAATTCATTCCAGCAGGACGATTCAACCCTTAATAATCGCGAAATATTTTGAATTTATTTGCGACTCGAAGGACAGCAAGCATATCGAAACAGTGTGTTTTCAGAAAGGAAAAAATGATTCATTGCATGTTGGACTCAGGCTGAAAGAATATATTCGATGCAAAATAAAATCCCTCTCCATTCCGATTGTTCCGATTGAATGTAGCACAATTTAAAGGAAGCAAGCCTTCGATTGGTCTTAACTGCCATTATATGTGTCTTACCACTGGTCGTGGCCGGCGCTGCGATTGACTAGCATGATAGGGACGTTTGAAAGTTGCAAAGTGGTGATGATTGGTTCCTACTCTTGATCTGTGGTCCATGGAGCAATTCTTGAAGGTCCTGGTCAATAACAGAGTAGCAACTACGGGTAGACACCAATGCTATGCTAATGCTATATTTTGAAAATAAAATAAATAATTTTGATTCTGCTCTGTATAAACTTTTGAAAAGTAATATACAGTGAAACCTCTTTTTAAGCGATGCGTTTTTCTAATTTGTCGATTTCTCTGGAACGACGCAACATTTTTGCAATCTTTTAACAGAAATTTGTAGGTTTTGTTCTGGTCTACAAAACGCTTTTTGAAGCTTGCTATGCGCACCCACGTTTATCTATGGGGGTAGCAAAGTAAGGGTGTGGGCATGGTTGCTTTTATGAGTGAACGCATGGTTGTTTAACATGATTCCATAGCATTTATACTAGTGTTTCTCAACCTTTTTCGTTCCATTCCCCCCTAGGCTAATTTTGATGAACTTCATTCCCCCCTGAAATTTGGAACATATTTTAAACAAATTTCATAATTTATGATTTAATGGTCATCATAAGACTGAAGTTTCGATTGAAAAAAAAAACAAAAATCATGCAAAACATATAAATATGGAGTCATTGAAATAAACTTCACAATGTAGTCCAAAATTGTTAAAACGTTTATTAAAAAAAAAGTATGATTTGAGCAAACTGAAATTAATTATTTCATTTTTAAGCGATAAGTTCATCTTCAACATTTGTATTTTTTTTAATAAACCAACTGTTCCTGATTAAATTAATGCAAATGCTTCCTTGAAAAAAAAATCGAGGATCTTTTCGTGTAGGGGAGATGGGGGTAAGACGGCCACCCTAAGGGAGAAGTCTAATAAAATTTACACAACAGATTATTTTGATCTCAAATTACGTACATATTGTTCTACTACTAGTCCATTATAGAAATGACATAAATTAGTTGGTCTAAAAACCAATTTTCAATACTTTTCAGCAATTTTAAAAAAATAATTGAAATCGTATATATATGAAATACGCGGGGTAAGACGGCCAGTGCTATAAATTAACTTAATAACTTTGCTAAATCCACCCAAACACCTACATGGTTGGTTCAACAGACTTCTCTGAACATCATAACTATTTTGGTTGAAAAAAATCAGGTTTCAAATGTGAAGAAAAATGCTGTTTAAAAAATTTCATATTTTGGCTCAGTGAATTTCATATTATTGCGACCACATTTTATGAAAAACTATGAATTTTTACTACAAAACAAACACAATTTGATACAAAAAAAAATAGTTTGTGTATTTCGATTAGAATAAGTAAATCAAAATTATGTAAACAATATTAAATTAGCGATTTTTATGAAAAGTTTGATAGGATTTCATACTATTCAATGAGTTTTGCTATATCACAGTAAAGAATGTTGTCGAAACGGTAGTTAACAGCATTTTGATTAAAAATGGATAGTTTTATTGAAAATGCTTTTCCTTTATCTACAAATATGTCATAATAGTCAAAAACCGTCAAAAATATAACCTATATCAATTAAAATCTACAAATTACGGGTGGCCGTCTTACCCCCGGAGGAGGTGGCCGTCTTGCCCCCAAATAAATTATTTTTTAAAACATTTTTTGTAAACAGTTCATCGCATTTTTTGAACTTTTTCGAGGGACATAATCTAGGGAAAACTTCAATTTAACATGAAAAAATATTTGAAGACAGGAAAACATATTGTTATTTAACAAAAATGCCTAAGTTGTAATTCATGAAAATTACATCCAGTTTCAAGTTCAAAAATTATTTGTTTATTTTGAGCTATTTTTATACTATTTCAAACAATATTTCTGGCAAAGGTGACTCCATATGCATTATTTAGCATGAGGAACAGTATTGCTAAACATTTTAGTAATATTCATTAGTATACTTATTAAAACAGTGGGGTGGCCGTCTTACCCCGCCTGGCCGTCTTACCCCCAGCTCCCCTATGAATCTGGGTAATTCTCTACCAACTCACACGAAATCGGGAAAAGTTGCCCCTACCCCTCTTCGATTTGCGTGAAACTTTGTCCTAAGGGGTAACTTTTGTCCCTGAACACGAATCCGAGGTCCGTTTTTCGATATCTCGTGACGGAGGGGCGGTACGACCCCTTCCATTTTTGAACATGCGTAAAAAGAGGTGTTTTTCAATAATTTGCAGCCTGAAACGGTGATGAGATAAATATTTGGTGTCAAAGGGACTTTTATGTAAAATTGTACGCCCGATTTGATGGCGTACTCAGAATTCCGAAAAAAAAACGTATTTGTCATCGAAAAAAACACTAAAAAAGTTTTAAAAATTCTCCCATTTTCCGTTACTCGACTGTAAAAAATTTTGAAACATGTCATTTTATGGAAAATTTAATGTACTTTTCGAATCTACATTGACCCAGAAGGGTCATTTTATCATTTAGAACAACATTTTTCATATTTAAATTTCGTTTTTTTTCTTACTTTGCAGGGTTATTTTTTAGAGTGTAACAATGTTTTACAAAGTTGTAGAACAGACAATTACAAAAATTTTGATGCATAAACATAAGGGGTTTGCTTATAAACATCACGCGTTATCGCGATTTTACGAAAAAAAGTTTTGAAAAAGTTGGTCGTCGTTGATCATGGCCGTTCATGGTCACCCGCGACAGGCACGGACGACGAAATAAAGAGAAACGCAAAAAGTAACTTTTTCAAAACTTTTTTTTTGTAAAATCGCGATAACTCGTGATGTTTATAAGCAAACCCTTTATGTTTATATATCGAAATTTTTGTGATTGTCTGCTCTACATTTTTGTAGAACATTGTTACACTCTAAAAAAAACCCTGCAAAGTTAGAAAAAACACGAAATTTTAAAATGAAAAATTTTGTTCTAAAAGAAAAAAAAAACCCTTCTGGGTCAATGTAGATTCGAAAAGAGCTGATGATGAAGTACATCTACAACGGATAAGCTGTCTTGTGCAGCGAAGTTTTTCGACGTCAACAGACAAAACAAACTGTGATTTAGTTTTAAGCTTTTTCTATTTCTATCCTTTTCCTTAGCAAATCTCGAAGGTTTTTTTTTATTTTTCCTTCTCTTGCCAAATCCATTGTTAGTATATCCAATTACATCTAAATGAATTATAGTGTAAACCATAGTTGAAAGGAACTCCAAAACTCTATTAGGTTATAAGAAACACGAAATTGTAAATTGATTATTTACTAATAAACACTAATTGAATTGAAATAGATTCGAAAAGTACATTAAATTTCCCATAAAATGACAAGCTCCAAAATTTTTTACAGTCAAGTAATGGAAAATGGCAGAGTTTTTAAAACATTTGATGTGTTTTTATCGATGACAAATACGTTTTTTCTGAATTCTGAGTACGCCATTAAATCGGGCGTCTAATATTTACATAAAAGTCTCTTTGACACCAAATTTCTATCTCATCACCGTTTCAGGCTGCAAATTATTGAAAAACCTCTTTTTACGCATGTTCAAAAATGGAACGGGTCTCACTGCTCCTCAGTCACGAGATATCAAAAAACGGACCTCGGATTCATGTTCAGGGACAAAAGTTACCCCTAAGGACAAAGTTTCACGCAAATCGAAGAGGGGTCGGGGCAACTTTTCCCGATTTTGTGTGAGTTGGTAGAGAATTACCCAAATACATAACCAAAAATTAATTATTTTGAAATTTTTTAAAATTCTTTACAATATGTATGAGTTTTTATTTCTTGTCAGAAAACTTTTAAAAGAACTGCTTATGTTTGAAAGAATGGCAAAACCAAAAAAGAACATCACAGAAACAATAACAATTTATTTAAAAAGAATAGTTAAAACATTTAAAGAAACTATTCGTTGCAAGCATACAAAAACTTTGTCCAATTTTACTGAAACAAGAATAAATAGTATTGAACGATTAACGAACTGCTCGTTTTGGACTGGCAAAAAAAAATACAGAAATACGAATAAATAATTATCTAGTCAACAAATCAAGTCAATCAACATTTTTGAAACTTTTTTACCTTATTGCCCTTCGACCTTTTGTCTTACATCCGAGTTGTAAAATGCATTTATATTAGACTATTTATTTTCAAAAAATCATAGGTTCTACGATAAATTCAATTCAATGCAGCTGGGAAACAAATTATTGATATGTTATTTTTTTTATTAAAAACAAAATCATATTTTTAAGAATGTTGAGATTTTTGAAGTTTTTTTTTATTTGGACTTATAAATGATTTAAAAAAAATGCAGACGAGAATATTCGCTTGAAAACCATAGGTCATTGCGGTCTCTATGTCAAGATTGCTACTCGAACCTTAACATTCGAAAAAACTTATATGAAGATTTTTGGAAAAAAACGCAGTTAATTTTATGAAATTGCGTTTATTTTTGCCATTTTTTATTTAAGTATTTGAAAAAGTACACAATTGGACAATTGTGTAATAATTTTTTTAAAGCATTGAAATGTTTGAAATTGCATTTTCAATTCTTAAAAAAGAAATTCTGACATTCATTGTTTATTCAATAAATTATATTCAAAACAAAAATAGACACAAGTTTAAAATCATTCCATTTTGTAACGGTTCTTTTAACAGACCATGGTTCGTTCGCTCTTTTTGGTGAACCGGCTCTTTGAGCGGCTCGCTCTTTTTTTTGCCCACCTCTAGTAACGACGTTGAAAACATTGTTTTATGTTTTTGAATAAAAAAAATTGAATTCGTATAAAAACTTCAAATTTAGGTTTAAACAACACAACATCAAAAAAATCATAACTCTGCGCATTTTCGACTGACTTTATCATTCCCGGTTCCATTCATTTTTCTGGGAATTCTCGGAAATTTTTACATACTAAGAGATACGATTGTTTCTGAAAATAAATATGTCAAAAGTTGAGTCTTTGAATTAAAAAAAATAAAGTTCATCGCTCAAATTTTCAAGTTATCGCATTTATAGTGAAAAAACATCCTTTTTTTGCCTTTTCCCATTGTTCATATTTTCCTGTTTTTGTTCAAAGCTCGTCGAAAACCCCAGTTCTTTTTTCTTTAATTGCTTTTGACTTAGGATTTCAAATCGTATGTTTTTTCATGTTAGAATTCTTTCAAGGAATCCTGAAATAACAAAAGGTGAACCCACTTACAGATAGAAACCAATTCCCAACATTTGTCTTCAAAGATCAACTATTCTGGACCATAAACCTCAACGACATTCCCAAATCGATCATCGCCAAGAAGGTGACTGAATTTGATGATTTACCAACCGTCGTACCAACAGTCGTAAAACTTTTTACTACACATTCCACTCACCTTTTGCCATCACCTGAAAGAAACTAAACCGTCTGGATGTTAGTATAGGTATCAAAGTCGAATCGGATCGAAATAAATCGCACGGGACGCAGTTTTGTTCGAAAAATCATGGCATTTTTATTTCATTAAACGAAATTTTTGATTGTTGATTACTACACCGCTTGTTTTTTGTTTGTTTGTTTGCGTTTGACATCGTTTCCACAAATCGGTCGGTGTGTTTATGGATGTATTTGTATGGGGGGTGAGCATTTTTTCTCCACTTTCATTTTATTATAAAAAATATCAGCGACTAAACTAAGTTTGTTTCATTTTTTACCTAAGGTTGTTTTGTTTGTATCTTTTGCCTGGCTTAGCTGGGAGTTTTGTTTTCTTAACGTTATTTTCCTCATTTTACAACTGTTTTGATTTCGGTTCAAACTTTTTTTTTGCTTCACACCAATCGCGCTCCGCCTTCCGAACCCTTAACAAATATTTATACAGTAACGTGCTTCTCGATAAACCATCTGAATTTTTTTATGTTTTAAAATATTGGCTAGACTAGAAAATAAATCTACTCAAATATAAATAGTTTTGTTTGTTCTGTTTAGTGGAAGTGAACTTTATCTTCTGGTTTGATTCGCAATCTCCCGGCTCACAGTTCCTATACATCTGTTTTTAAAACAATTCCTCCGGTTCGTATTATTAAAAATTCTTCACGTGTGGAAAGTTCCAACAAAGTTTTTTTTTCCATCGAGTTCCATTCAGTAGTTACGGTTAGCTATGGCTTTGTTTTGGTTTGAATTTATGGTTTGCATTTTTATTTAAAGAGATTCTATTCTTCCCCTACTTTTAGTTCCTTACCTTCAGTTAAATTTTTTCATTAATTTTATTCGAATTCACGTTCTCGCACAATCTCTCTCTCTCTCTCTCTTTCGCACCTCTTAAAATCAACGCTCGGAGACACTTTTTCGTTACCTTACTATTTACACAAAGTTTCCTCCTCGAGCTGCTCCTTTTTCTGCTCGACCGTGCCGCTGGCCCTCTGTTAGGCGCCGGAAAGTGTCGTAAACTCGACGTCGGTGCCACGTGGAAGAATCAGGTCCGGATCTGCAATATAGACTGGTGAGAGGTGAGAAGAATGTTCACGGAGCGTGAGCGGTGAGATGGTGAGAAGAAACGGGAAAGATTCGGTTAGTATCTGGAGAAAATAAAAAGTTACAAAAACATCAAACATTTGAGAAAATCGTCAGCCGGGCTCAATCAAAACTGCCATTGCGGGAGCGGCTTTTTCCAATCAACCCTATGATCGCCGCCGGCCAAAACAAACCAATCCAATACCGAACCCCCAAATCCAAACAGTTTGTTTAGGATCGCTGTCATCCCTCTGCCTATAGGAGAAAACAAGTTTAGCCAGCCAACCAAATCAACCGCAGTCACATGGTCACAGTCTCTGACACACACACAGCAGCATGTAATCGTGGGGAGAGTCACGTTTTTGCGAGGAAAACCCGATTTTGGCAAAAGTTGGGAGCACCCTGAAGGCGTGGGAAATGGGACGATTTGGAATATTATTTGAAAATTATTTTGCTTAATTTGTTCTCGATCAAGTATTAAAATTTGTTCGAAATGTTCGTTTTACTTTTTTCAAACAAATCGATATAAAGATTTTTTACTCAATTCAGGCATATTATAAAAATAACTATTTAATGAGCAATTCCTGCTCAAATCAGGATTTTTTCTGGTACTTTTGTACCCAACCCTCTCCGATTTCAATGAAACTTTGTAGACATGTTATCCTAGGCCTATATAAGCCATTTTTGTGTATATGGAGCCAATTCTTCTCGAAAATGACATTTGAGAAGTGCGTAAGTTATTTAAATATTTCTGAATTTTATAATTTAAAAATTACTGTATCTCGAAGCCGTTGCATCGTATCAAAAAGTGGTCATGGACAAACTTGTAGGAAATTGAACGGGCCTTTTGAAAAAAAAAATACACTGAAAGAAAAATACACGCCACTTCTATGAGATTATATTCTGTTTGAAGTGAAATAATATTCATTTGCGTTTGATGTAATTTTATGGCTCATTTGATGCACATAACTGGAGCATCAAAATGAGAGTGATATTCAATTACGTATTTTAATTTTACATCTCAAGAAAATCAATTTCACTCACTTTCAGCTGAATATGTGTGTATTCGCTTCGAAGCGTGCACAACCAACAAACGTCAGTGTCAGCCATATTGCCTTCACTTATGCTTGTTCGCTGCACGACAAATCTATTATTTTTACTTAAAATGAAGTGCCGTATAAAAAATAAATCGTCGAAATCTATCAGCGAAGTGCGGCTGCCATCCGGCACACTAGGGTGTTGCAGAACCGGACAATTTCCCGAACGTGTGGACAAAGGCCAGTTCCGGAAACTGCCGATGGAACGGTGAATTCGGAAAGTAAACTGCCAGCAGGACTGGACTTGCAGAATTGGTGGATTCGGAACGTAAGCTGCCGGCGAGACTTGACTTGCAGAACCGGTGTCCAGTTTGGAAAAGGTCCGCAGCACCAGTTGAACTCCGGTGGAAGCGGGCTGATCGGAGATGGTCGGTAAACGTTTTGGTTTTGTCGACGAAAGCTGTGAAGCAGTTAGATCTTTGAAAATATGCTCAGTGACCACCAAATCAGTGCTTTTTGTTGTTTATCCCGTGAAATTTCCTAACAAGAGTTTTTTTTTGCGATAAGATTGTTTTAAATAGTCTAGAAGCAGCAATCTTCATAATAAGTGCAATCCCTCCCTCAAAATGAGTGCTAGTGGTAAACTGCGATAGTTGAACAAAATAATAATAAATAATTGTGTCATTGTGAAAATAAACATCTTAACATAAGAAATCGGCATATTTGTTTTCTTTATAACCTCAAAAAAATGACAGCAGCTTTTAATGTCCAGCAGCAGCTCGCAAAAACTGGGTCGATTTGAAAATTATATCAACGCAAAATTCAACGCATGTAATATTAAATGCTCAAATGAGCTCCACAAAAGCTTCATGTAATTTTCAAATCGGATGTAATATTCTGTCATTTTGGACGCTCCAGTTATGTGCATCTATTCGACAGAATATCACATGATTATTTTTTGGTGTGTATGGGAAATTGGACGAGCTTTCCAGTATATATATTTTCGAGACTGAAAAATCGAGTAACCGAGTAGAAATTACCGAAAACCACTAAAAAACCTATTTTTTCAACATTTTTATTTTTAAAGCCGCTGTATCCTCACAAGCATTGGAAATAGGACAATGGTCAATATGGAGACTTTTATGTAAAATTGTCTGGGGAATCCCGCAATCGGTTTTTGAAAATTTTGACGTTTAGACTACTTTTCAAAAAAACAATTTTAGTCAATGGTTTTTTCTTGATTCTTTTTAGACTATTTCCTCAAAAATTTTGAACGAAAAAAATTCTAGACATCACCTGTAAATTCAACTTTTAAACTTAAAAATTAAAAAATCTCATAGAAGTGGCGTGTATTTTTCTTTCAGTGTATTATTTTTTTCAAAAGGCCCGTTCAATTTCCAACAAGTTTGTATTTGACCACTTTTTGATACGATGCAACGGCTTCGAGATACAGTAATTTTTAAATTATAAAATACAGAAATATTTAAATAACTTACGCCCTTCTAAAATGTCATTTTCGAGTACAATTGGCTCCATATACACAAAAATGGCTTATATAGGCCTAGGATAACATGTCAAAAATGTTCAATTGAAATCGGAGAGAGTCGATAACAAAAAACCAGAAAAATTCCTGAATTGAGCTGGAAATGAAAACTTAAAATGGCGTTTTGACCGTGTCTGGACCGAAGAGCCTATGCCTGAAAATATTTTTATCGGATTCCTCGGTAAATTTCACATAACATATAAAAATTGGCGATGTCGAATCGAACATTTCCGAGATATGATTTTTTGAAAATAAAAACTGAGTTTTTCAGAAAAATGACGAAATCGACAAAAAATAAACTTTTTTCACTAAAACTGCGATAACTTAAAAATTTCAGCGATGACCTATACATGTTAGGGTACCAAAATTTTCGTAATTAAAATACGCAATTGATCGAGATGGCTTCTTTTTGTTGAAATACTGAAAAGATATTTATCAATCATTGTTAAAACTTGTTGCCAAAACTAAACAACACCTTTTTTTAGTTTATTTATTTTCAAATCTTGAATAATAAGGTACCAAATTATCGTTTTTAAATGTTTGCTTATTTTTCAAGTTGGTGAAATCGCTGTTGAATTGTGTAATAAATTTTCATTAAAAAAAGCTAAACATTTCATTTCGGCCAAATACAATTCCCGCGCAAAAATCAACTCAAAATTCTCTACGAAATCGGTCTTTTATTTTTATTTTTGCATTTTTTAATCAGGCTTAAACTTTTTTTGTGCGTATGAAAATTAAAAAATCTTTATCTTTTGAAGGAACTTTTTGATCGATTTGGTGTCTTGGGCAAACTTTTAGGTATAGATTAGGACAACACGATACACGGTAAAAAAAATTGGTGATTTCTAATTTAACTTTTTGTCACTTAAACTTGATTTGCAAAAAAACACATTTTTTATATGTTTTAGAGGACATAAAATGCCAACTTTTCAGAAGTTTCCAGGTTGTGCCAAAAATCTTTGACCGCGTTGTAAATGTTTGAATCAAAACTGATTTTTTCAAAAAATCGAAATATTGATCGCAAAAATTTTTCAACTTTATTTTTTGATGTAAAATTAAATTTGCAATTAAAAAGTAGTCTAATGAAATTTTGATAAAGTTAACTGTTTTCAAGTAAAAGCTTTTAAGCTAACTTTTTTTAAAATATTAGCAGTTTTTCATTTTTTTTAAATAACTGCACATGTTTGCCCACTTTGAAAAACATATTTTTGAAAAGCTGATAAAATTCTCTATATTTTGCTTTTTGAACATTGTTGATACGACCCTTAGTTGCTGAGATATTGCCACGCAAAGGTTTAAAAACAGGAAAATTGATGTTTTCTAAGGCTCAGCCAAAAAACCCACCAATTTCTAATGTCGATATCTCAGCAACTTATGGTTCGATTTTCAATGTTAAAATATGAAAAAATCGTGAAATTTTCCGATCTTTTCGAAAACAATATTTTCAAAAATTTTAAATCAAGACTAACATTTCAAAAGGGTTAAAAATTCAATATTCGCCCTTTCAATCATCTCACCGTTTGATAAATCTCAATGACAGAACCTTTTTCTTCACTTTCGATTGCCTGAAGTAGATTAACCAAAACCCCTCTCACCCAATCCATGTCAATCCAAGAATGGGGCAAAGAAAAACAAGCATCACCACCAACACTTTAAAGGGGTAGAGTAGGGTAGGGTAGGCTTTCTCTCTTTTTTTTTTGGGATAAGCAAACATGCTCACAAACTCAGCCAATAACACCCATCCACATGTGAAAATGCTTTCAATTTGCATTCTGTACGTGTGTATCTGTGTGTGTGTGCCTTTGTTTGCCCAGCTGCTGGCGCAATTTTCGGTTCGGCTCATCGTCCAATCGCCGACTAACTGTGGAAGAGAAGATTTCATTTTCGACCAAAAGGGCAGAAAAAAAACAAATTCACCAAAATTTCACCAAGAATTGAAGTTTTTGTTCTCGGCGCCACCAGTGGAAACAAAAAAAAAACGGCGAGATCGCTTCAGGAAGGACCAAATCAAACAAAAATCCTAAACAAATTTTCGCCTTTACCACCGGATCCAATAAGCGAAGCTGGATCGAGTTTGGAGCGGAAAAAAGCGTTCTTTCGTGGGTTTGGAAATTGAGTTCCTTTGTTGGTTGCTGATTGGAAGCTCTGGTATGGAAATAAAGAAAATTGTACAAAATATTTTGTCGTTTAAATTTATTTCCTGGTTAACTATGCTACTCACCACCAGATGGCACGACGTTGTTGAGTCCAACTTGCATGCAACTCTTCTACGCAAACTTTGCCTCTAGTTCAACGAGCAGCTCCTTTAAAGCTCAAATCTAATAAGCTTCACTCCGTTCGAGTATGTCAACTTGGCAATCTTCACAAACCTTCCCTAAAGGGACCAAACAGTCTCCCTGGTATTATCCCATCTAGCCTGTGATGGAAGGCAGGGGTGTTGCTGTTGTTGGTATCATCTTTTGGCAGAACAACACACCAGAATGTATGCAAAACTCGCCTCACTGCAAGAGCTTTTCCCCCTTGACGCAAAAGCTGTGGAGAAGGAAGCTTCTCACTCTTCATGTGTTTGAGCGCGTGGTTTTTCCCCTGCATGTATGCAAATATTGCTAATGGTTTTGTTGGATTTTCCGGAGCCAGCGCGCGGGGAAAGATCCATTTGGTCGGTTTCTGGATCTGGTTTCTGGTTGGGAAGGTGGCGGTGGATTCATCGTGCGTGTGGGCTCGGAAAAGCACGTGCAAAGTTTGTTGCCATCGACGAAGACGACGACCAGCGATGCTGTTTCTCAGGGTTGCTTATGCTATAGAAGTTCTAACTAGAGCTGGTTTGGTCCCTCGGTAGTGAATCTTATGGAAAGCGAATTCGTGCTTATCGGCTCGAAAGTGTGGCTAGAGGATGATTTAGTGGTTCACAGATTTCAAATAAACAGCTAGCACGTGATAACTCAAGTCTTAAACTGTCGAATTCACCCTACACGAAAGCGCCCGGAAGATAAGCAAAAAGTTAAACATTTAGCAAAATCAGACGAACTTTTGCTCAAAAGGGCTTTTATATCAAAGTTGTACTAAAAAAAAAAGTGACGTGTGGTTTCCAGTGCTCGCCACCAGAGGTCAGCATAATCCAGAACTTTCTACACGCTAAGCCAATATAACCCATTTCTGAATTATTTTCACTCGATATCGTCTCATTAGGGCCGCACGCTTAGTTAAGTATACAACAATTTGTGATCAGGATTTTATTTGTTTTTTTTTAATTGCATGCAAAACATCGAAAAAAAACAGCTGTGTGCAATGAGCTGTAAATGAATATTTTTACTGCAGAGAAAGACCGCGGAATTGATTTTTCGAAATTATTTTGAAAAAAAGCCTGATTAAAAATTAAAAAAAAATATGCATTGTTCGGAAGAGTTGTTACAAAACTAGGGTGGTTCACGGTTAGCATGTGATCATGTTTTCTCTTTAAGGAGGTTGCTGGACATGTCAATCTTAGCAACTTTGTCACAGACACCTTTTTTTCGTTCAACAGTCATGCCTCGGTTTAGCACCGCGTATGGGGGATGCAAAACTTAGAGCTTATGGGATTTTGGCTATATGGAAGATATTGGCTTTAATCCTATGAAAAATCATATAAACATTTAAACATATTAGTGTTTTAGAATCAGGATGATGTCAGGTCACCATTGCAACTATAATTACATGATAATTTTCACAACATTACGTATTTTTACTGTATTTTGAAAATTCAATTTTTCTTGAATAAAATTTCACAAAAAAAATACTCAAAATTTCATTTTTTACAATATGGTTCTCAAATGATCGGGGTTTTTTCATATTCGAAAGTAAAACACACACTTTTGAAAACACTCAAAATGTTCACATAACTACGTATTTTCGAAAAAATACTCAAAATTCAAATACTTTAAAATATGGCTATCAAAATTCGGAAATTTTTCAAACATTTCGATGGTAACAATATTTTTTCGTGAAATACTTAATTGTTTACAAAACTACGTATTTTCGAAAAAAAAAATACTCAAATTTTCAGAATTTTACAATATGGTATCAAATGATCGGTTTTTTAAACATTTCGATAGTCATAATATTGATTGTGAAATACTCATAATTATTACAAAACCACGTCTTTTTGAAAAAATAATCAAATTCTGCTTTTTTTTCATCAAAAGGGGTATAAAATAATTGGGAATTTTTCAAACATTTCGATAGATTTTTTAAGGAAAATAGTCAAAAAATTTACAGAACTAAGTTCTTTTAAAAAAATTCTCAACGTTTCAGTATTAATCACATAATCTGTTTCTTTTTGAAAAAATAAATTAAATTATTTTTTTTTAAATACGTTGTCTTGTGAAAATTTTGATTGTTTTCAAAAATTTCTCAATTTCCTTTTGAAATGTACAAAAAAATCTCGTTCCCGAAAAAAAATAATTTTTAGTTTTTTTTTTCAAAAATGCGTAGATTTTTTTTATATTTTAAACAATATGTGTTTTTACTTTCCAAATGTATGAAAAATCCCGTTCATTTGATACCCATATTGTAAAAACCTTAAATTTTTAGATATTTTTTCGAAGATACGTAGTTTTGGGAAAATTTTCATTATTTCACAAAAAATATTATTACTTTCAAAATGTCTGAAAAAATCCCGATCATTTGAAACCCATATTGTGGAAACTGAAATTTTTAGTACTTTTTTTTTCGAAAATACGAAGTTTTGTTGAAATTTTGAGTATTTTCAAAACTATGTGTTATAAATTTCTAAATGTATAAAAATATCCCGATCATTTGATACCCATATTCCAAAAACAATAATTTTAATATTTTTTCCAGAAATATTGCAATACAGGAAAAAACGTATTTTGTGAAAATGTTCATGTCATTATAATTGCAATGGATAGCTGACATCATCCCGATTCCAAAACACTATTTATTTTTTAAAGTTTGGATGTTTTTTCATAGGATTATAGCCAATGTCTCCCATATAGCCAATATCCCACAAGCTTTGTGCTTCAGTTAAGCCTGGTCTACAATAGGAAACTCGCAGGAACGCAGATGTAAGCGCGAGTTTTAAACTCATGCAAATCATTCTGATCTTCTTCAATGCTGCGGTGCTGCGATTCTGTACTAAAATCGCAGACCGCAGTCGCATGTTCTAAATTTTGAAATAAATGAAAATTTTTGCAGGATTTCTGCGTTGACAGTTCCAAATGGGAAATCACAGCACCCAATGCAGCTCATTGTAGATACTCGCAGGAAAGTCTGCGTATTTGGAACATTTTTTTCCCATTCCAGTCATCGCGGCGCAGATACAGTATGACTGTATCAAAATCTAGGCCTTCTTTGACTAGTTCTATGAAAACTATTAGAACAAACACTAAAATATCAGTTTTAGACGTAGCAATTCAGATTGATATTTTAGAGCAAAAAGTGATAGGGTTGCTTTTTCAAACTCGAGAAATTTTAACTTCAAACGATACTTTTCATGTGAAAAGCGTATGCGTAAGCGTACGACCCTACAACAATTCAAAAAATTGTCCAACTATATGTTTTTCCATGTTATTTGCCTCAGAGGCAATGTGTTAAAATGTCCAGTAAAACATGGCCAATATTGACACTTTGAACCAATTCTGTTCTTAACCCTCTACAGCCCAAATTTTTTTTCGAATTTTTTTATTTTTCCCGTGTTCAGGAGGTCATTTTGAGCAACTTTTGTTCTTCGAAAAACTTCACTTCTCTTGTTTTATGTTTTTCTTGTTTTATTTTTAGTATTTTAATTTGCATTTATCTTGTTTAGTTTATGTTTGTTTGTGGTAGTATATGGCCTATTCTACCGCCTCCTACCATTACATTTTGCCTATCTAATTTTTTCATGTTTTTAGAGTCACTTTTTCAATGTTTTGCTAGTTTCTCACATTTTCTGCTATAAAATGGCACCATTATCATTTAAATTGTAAAAAAATGCGTAGAGGCATAGTCTGAGACACTAGAAAAATTACTGCATACTTCTTTTTGCTTAAAATATAGGAAGTGTTAGTATAAAACACAGCCAAAGTTGACCCCTAAAAAAATGACATTTTTAAAAACATTGGCAAAGTCACATAAAACAAGTCAAACTTCCAACCCTAAAAATTTCTAAAATTTTAAAAGTTCTTCGATTTTTTTTTGCAATTTTTCAGATCGAAGCCCGTCTAAAGGCGGGGTTAGGTTGTAGAGGGTTAAAGTTTGCTGGACAATTTTTGGATTTCGACGCTTATCGACGCAGGAATGTTGATTGAAGCTTCGTTCAGCTCAACTAGAAAAACAACAAAATGAAAACTCCAGTGGGTCATATCATAACCAGAAAACAACAAAGTTCTTCCAGAGGTGCATGGAGCCCGTCGTCGTCGTCAGCTGAGTGTCATCCCCATTAGCATTATCAGTCCTCCGGGAGAGGAGCAGAGCATGTCGTACGCAACTTCTTCCTCTAGCCCGGACATGGTCCGTACGACTAGTTATCGCTTCATTTTCGGAGCTTTCAAGTGGCTAAACCGGAGGAAGGGGAGAAAAAAACACCCTTCAGTGGTTTGAGGCCTTGAGGACCGGTAGCCGCATGGGGTGATGATGAGACATGAGCTCGATGGTCTCGACATGTCATGTCTTGTGGCACTACTACTCATCAAGTCGGCGAGTGACGGGCATGTTTGAGCTAGAATCTTGTGTGTTTTCTTTTTTGAAGGGAACGTTCAAGAATCTGCCATTTTGAACATTTAGTGAAATTCGCATTAAAATGGACTACTTGCTTGTTGTTTTGAGTTTGAAAAAATCACAGTTTTGGTCAGTAATTTTGATACCAAATACAAGAACACCCCTATTTCAACCTAAGGTGCAACTTCCGTTCCACGAAACACGCAGACAAAGTGCGATGAGGGTACTTTTTCCTTGTTTCCCAACGACGATGATGATGACGACGAGGACGGAATCCAATCTGTCCGATGCCTCGGTGACTAATTTTCATCCCCCGTGCCATGTCGAACCCTTGCAACACACCGAGATTTGGAGCTCCATGTCAACAAGAAAACTACCACCCCAGAATTCATTTCCCAACCCAGATCCACCGACCGTCGGGGAGGAACCCTTTCATATTAGCCTTGTAGAACTACAGCGCCACACGAGGAGCTGGAGATGCAGATTGTGCACCTCGAACCAGACGATACGGTTCCCAGTTTTGGCCCAACGTGACATAAGCGAATCAACATCATACCATTTTCGCTGAAGAGCCTCCCTGTGACTTCTGAGTGGGCTGTGGAGCCAACCCAGGATGACGATAATGAAACAAATACATACACACTACATACTCAAATACCAAACATGGGAGGGAGAGTTACAAAAACACAAATTTGTATTGAGGCAGCAACTGACGTCGGGCAGTGACGTAGTCGAAATCACACAATAACCTTTAATATCAAAAAAAGGTCTTTGTAAACAAGTTGAACCTTACAATTTGAAATATTAAATCTTTGCAACATTGCTGTTAATTTTATTACCTATCCAAGAAATTTTTGTTTGAAGACAATTATTTCTCTACGTTTTCATAAATCGACCGATATTGTGAGCTGGTCATACAAAATGGACATGTAAATCGGTATCTTTAAAAGGGATTTTCCGATCGATTTGGTGGTGGGTCTTGGTGAAGTTATAGGTTATTATTAGGACCTCAAAAACATAATCCCTTTTTGCCTTCCTCACTGTAGGTAAGGCCTATAATCCTACTCAAAAAATGAACTTTTTTATAAAAACGTCGTAGACCCACCTTCATGTGTACCTATCGACTCAGAGTCGAAAACTAAACAAATGTCTGTGCGTATGTATGTGTGGGTGTGTGTGTGTGGTTTTTCATGGAAATATAAATTCTTGCCAAGTTTTCTCAGCACTGAGACTGGTCCGATTTTAGCTGGGAAGGTTTCATTCGATCCGGTTTGGTGCCCCATAGATCGCTATCCAGATTTTGGCGATTTGGCGAAGATGGCGTTACGATTTTTGCACGCCCGAAATGTCAAAATCACGCAGTGGTACCAACATTACAAAAAAAATGCCATGGCATAACAGCCACACTTTTTATTTAATGTTGGTACGACTGCGCGATTTTAACATTTCGCGCGTGCACCATTTGTAACGTCATCTTCACTTAAAAATCTGGATTGATGATTTTTTTAAAGATCTGGCAACCCTTTCTCGAGATATGGCCACTTGAGTGATATTTATGTACTTTTTTGAGGCCCTTGATATAATCTTTGAAAAATATTTGCAGCGGCCTAAATGTATGTAAACTATGTCCGGATCCTTCATCCGACCCATCGTTGGTTGGGTTATCGAAAGACATTTCTAACGTGTCTAAAAGTATCAAGATCTGGCAACCCTGTCTCAAGGAATGACCACTTAATTGATAGTTCCGGATCTAAAAACAAAGAAGCAATTTGTGTCCAAACCCCTCATATTGTTGGTAAAGAGTGAGGAAGGCATCAACCATATAGGTGGATTGGATTAGTTTTTGTCTAAATGTGCAATATTTTAAATTTGATTCAGAATTGTGTTGTTGTTCGAACACTCAGTGCTCAAACTCAACCCAATTACGAGTCATCTCTGCGATACGGCTTTACGCAGTAGGCCTGGCCGCTTTAACGCTTGTGATGTTTCAATGCATTTCGATGCAATGGCGCACTACAAATGTTAATAAATGACAAGAAGAGTGCTAGGCGTTATCTAACCTAAGGCACTCTCCAGGATCCCTTCGAAAGATTGGCTGCGCTAGGGTCTGATTAGATTAGATTAGATTAGAAATGTGCAATATTTTAAGGTCTAAAAGTTGAATTTTTAATATTTTGAATTTTGTTTTCTTGCTGTTTTCAGCGATCATTACAAGGCAACTTTTGCGCTAGATTTTACGATAGGGCAAAATTCTGACATTCGAATTTTCTAATGTAAAATGAGTATTTTAGTGTCATCCGATTTGCACGCATTTTTCAACTCGAGATACCTTGGAAACGATTGCGTCAATTCTCAATTATATTAGGTGAAACTTTTGAATAAAAATAAAAACTATGAAACTTTTTTTTAATTCATAAAAAAAAACATTTTAAAGTTAGCCAAAACATGCTTATTGATTATTATCAATGCAGATATCTAATTCCTCCTAAAAAAAAAACCATGTTTGTTTGCCCCCTGAACTTTGGAAAATATTTGCAAAGGCCTAAATTATAAAAAAAAACAATTGCTAGGTCTACCCGGGCAGACGGTAATAACAAAATTCATGCCATTTCAATAACAAATACTGTTAAAATAACAAAAAGTGTTATGGAATCTTCTTGAAAAATCCATTTTTGCATAAGGGTTTAATAACAGTTTATGTTATCATAACAAAATTTGTTATTGGTCTAATATTGGTTGAAAGCCGAAACAAATTTGGAATAACATTTTTTGTTATGGAAGAATACCTCCAACTGTTATTGGGATGATCGGATTAGTTGTTAAAATAACAAAAAATAATAACAAAGATTTGTTCGAAGAATAACTAAAAAAGTTATTAGTCTGTTATTACAATAACAATCCAATAACAAAAAAATCATAACGACGAATAACAAATCTTGCTATAAATAACATAAAATGTTATTGGCCTAATATTTTCAAATATCAAAAAATGTTATTCCCAAGTTATTTCCGTCTGCTCGGGTACAGAATAAATTCAAAAAATGAGATAACCATAATTTACAGTTTATGTTCAACCCCTCCTTCCCTTCAAACTTGGTCTGAAAAATTAAGGAGGGCAAAACGATATTTTTCCAAACTTTTGATGAAAATAGAAATTTAATCCACTGCAAATAATCTAAAATGCCCTTTTCTGCATTGATAATCATATTCAGTATGTTTGGGTTCGTTCAAAAATATTTTGAATTTCAATAAAATTCCAAAGTACAGCAAACCTTTTTTGTTGCAAAAACGAAATCGTCAATACTTAATTATGTTGGAACTAATGATTGCAAAATTACTGGACAGGTGAAAAGAACATTTGAAAACACTTTTGTCATTCAAATGTTGAAGTCATGGCTTTTTATCTAAATTTTGTAACTTTTAAATTTTTATGCATCCGATATACTGATTTACTTTTTCTGTATCGGTTTCAGCTGAAATCAATCGAAAATATAAAAATAAAGTCATTGTTTTCCTTTTTTTGATAGCAATAAGTCATTTTGTGTTTTAATTTTAGAAAACAAACTTTCAAATGTTTAAAGTTGCAGGTTGCAAGTTGCAAAAAGTTGATTTTCTTCTGCACAAGTCGTACATTCATCCAACGAGGTTTACCGAGGAACCGAGGAATGTTGCTTACTTTTTTTTGCAAATCAGAAAAACGTTTTTTGAATGGAATTTTATGTTAAACATCCATGTTTTAAGTAAATTCAGCGTTCAAAACAAAAAATACTGAAAGATGTTACTTTTCTCCACACTACTGAATAGTTTAAATTTTTAACAACCATTTCAGTGCTGAAAAGTAGAACTTTTTAGCACTGGTATTGAAAGGTATTAGTTTTCCACTCTGTTATTTTTGTTAGAGAGAAAAGTAGGCCGTTTTGTCGCACGGGAATGACAGAAAAAAAATAAGTAATTTCATGTTGAAATTTAAGGGGTTACATACATGTAAATTGACAAAAAAGTCAGAGGTTGGTGTGAGCACACACTTAATTTTATTTAAAATCTGTTTTCAGGGTATTAAAATATAAATTTTCATCTATTATCAAAACAAATTTGAAGTCATTTGGTTGCAGCATTGCCGAGATATAGCTATTTGAAGTTAGCGGTTTCAAAAAACGGGTGCCACGATATCTCAACACTGCCTTGACCAAATCGGCTAAAAATTTCGGTGAAGACTCGTTAAACCAGTCCTGTGTGTATGACGAAGGCCGATTTTCAAAAAACTTGTTTTAAAAAAAGATAAAAATATTTTTGTGTTTTCATATAAAAAATCGTCAGTTTTTGATTTTTGTATTTTTTTTAAAAAGCAAAATTTCAAAATCGGGCTTCGTCATGCACACGGGATTCGTCTTGGGAGTCTTCACCCCGAATTTAACCCAATTTGGTTCATCCCATCTCGAGATATCGTGGCACCCGTAAATCAACTCGGATTTTCGAGAAAAACACTCAGAAAGTTTGACAGTCCGCTTTGCGCACGGCAAAATTTTGAGCTTAAAACGTCTCTAACTCAGTTTAATCATGGAATATCTTCATGAATGTTTCAGGAGTGATTGAAAATCATCTTTTGAGTGGTTTCAATAAATTTTCTGTAATATGAAATTTTGTTATTTTTTACATGCATGTAACCCCTTAAGCAACTTTTTTTTACTTACGATTAAATTAAAATGCAACAGATAGATATGTACATTAAACCTTGAAAAATCGCTAATTGCAAATGAATTATCTAAACAATTAATACACTACAGTTTTGGGTCCCAAAAGCGCTTAAAATCATGTTTTATTTAAAGATTTAGAAAGCATTTTCAGAAAGTAGAAAAATAAACTTGAAAACAAGGGTTTCCAGAAGCGTTTATTACTGCCAGTCTGCCAATTAATTACTCAAATTACTGGTCCAAAATGATTAATTACATAAATTACTTAATTACTTTTCACCACGATAAAAAACATTTAATTTAAATTTAAGTATTCATTTCTACGGTTCTAAACTTAATTATTTATAAATAGCTCATTCGATAGCTCTTTCAAAAATTATTATTTGGACATTTTTCGGGGAAATAGCACATTTTTAGGAAAAGCATAAAAAATTAATCAATTCTAATGTAGTTCTTGAAAAAAAAAAACATATTTTATTAATTATTTAATAAAAATGAATAGATTTCGAACTCACAAAAAAAAATCACTGAGGAAATATATCATGGCGTTGCTTTTTGTTGTTAAACAGCTTCGATAAACAACATGATACAAATAAATTTTAGGAGTGTTTTAGGAGAGAAATATGGTGAATAAGGCCTTCTACATACAGGACCAGTCTTTTTTAATCTTTGTTATTCACTCTTATTTGAAATTAATAAAATACTGTTATAATAGATTATATGTAAATAGTAAATAGTTTCGTTGAAGAAGTACAATAAAAAAAATCAATTACTTTAATTACTCAAAAATTACTTTAGTTACCAATTAATTACTCTAATTGCAATGAATTACTAAGTAAATAAATAATTACGTAATTACCAGCTAAAAAACAAAGTAATTATTAATTACTTGCCAGTCTGAGGCCTTGCTGGAAACCCTTGCTTGAAAACATTAAAGCAAGGTTTCGAAATCGGTGTCACGTTGAAAAACTAACACTTAATTGTTATCGAATTCTTCCAAATACAGAATTGTATTACATTTATTTCAAATTATAGGCATCATACAAATAATTTTGGTTAAAACCAAAAAAATACGCTGGTGCAAAAAAGGTGCCTCTACTAAATTTGAGGTTTATCAGAAAGAGTAGTTTTTCATTTTGCACTTTTCTGTGGATGATTACTTGGGAATGACCCAATGGGAAAAAAATGAGGACGTCACTGCCTTCCGTCCCGTTTCCGAGGATCCGACAGTTGCTGTGTGGAGCAAATCGTCACAGCAAAACAAGAACAAACACAAACCGTCGCCGTCGACGACCGTCCCCGGAACATTACAAGAGTGATGGAGAAGCAGAGATGCTGCCGTCACCGGTTCTGGTTCCGGCGGTAAAGAGGCAGCAGCCAGGAGATGTGTGTAATGATTATGTAGAATTCATGCTCGAATTTCGCGGGGCCTGAGTCCTCGACGGAATGGCCTGGCATGACAGCGTTGGAGTCGAGAGCAAAAAGGTTAAACTACCCGGGCAGACGGTAATAACAAAATTAATAATATTTCAATAACAAATCCTGTTAAAATAACAAAAAGTGTTATTATTTTATCCTGAACTTCAACTTCAAGAAGAAAAAATAATAACAGTTTCTGATAAAATAACAAGATTTGGTATTGAAGTGATATTATATTGAAAATTTTCAATGACACGCTAATAAGAGGAAATGTTATACATTTCAAAAATTCTCCTAAAAACAAGATTTGTTATTCGTTTGGTATTCTGACTTAGAAATAAAATTACCATAAATCGCACAAATGGAAAAGTTTTTAAGTGTCCATAACACAATCTGTTATTATTTTTTCTTTTGTTAAATATGTTTAGATCTTTGGGATAATTTTGACCATTTTCGTCGGGGTCATTATTTTGGCCATGAAATGGGGTCCTTAAGCTAAAATTATTCTAAAAAGTTGAAATTTTGAAAGTTGATTTTTTTTAATTATTTGATATACCCCCTAAGGGACTTTGCTAATATTGGCTAGAACTATGGGATAATTTTGACCATTTTCGTCGGGGTCATTATTTTGGCCATGAAATGGGGTCCTTAAGCTAAAATTATTCTAAAAAGTTGAAATTTTGAAAGTTGATTTTTTTTAATTATTTGATATACCCCCTAAGGGACTTTGCTAATATTGGCTAGAACTATGGGATAATTTTGACCATTTTCATCGGGGTCATTATTTTGGCCATGAAATGGGGTCCTTAAGCTAAAATTATTCTAAAAAGTGGAAATTTGGAAAGCTGATTTTTTTTTTAATTATTTGATATACCCCCTAAGGGACTTTGCTAAAATTGGCTAGAACTATGGGATAATTTTGACCATTTTCATCGGGGTCATTATTTTGGCCATGAAATGGGGTCCTTAAGCTAAAATTATTCTAAAAAGTTGAAATTTTGAAAGTTGATTTTTTTTAATTATTTGATATACCCCCTAAGGGACTTTGCTAATATTGGCTAGAACTATGGGATAATTTTGACCATTTTCGTCGGGGTCATTATTTTGGCCATGAAATGGGGTCCTTAAGCTAAAATTATTCTAAAAAGTTGAAATTTTGAAAGTTGATTTTTTTTTAATTATTTGATATACCCCCTAAGGGACTTTGCTAAAATTGGCTAGAACTATGGGATAATTTTGACCATTTTCATCGGGGTCATTATTTTGGCCATGAAATGGGGTCCTTAAGCTAAAATTATTCTAAAAAGTGGAAATTTGGAAAGTTGATTTTTTTTTAATTATTTGATATACCCCCTAAGGGACTTGCTAAAATTGGCTAGAACTATGGGATAATTTTGACCATTTTCGTCGGGGTCATTATTTTGGCCATGAAATGGGGTCCTTAAGCTAAAATTAATCTGATAAAATTTACTTTTAAAAGTTGTTTTTTTTTAGTTTGTTATATTCTCTAAGGGAATTGATTTATTTATTGAGAATTTTTGAAATGTGAATAACAAAAACTGTTATTATTTTCACAGAGCGAGGAAGTCGGAGCTGACGTTGAAGTTCGAGCTGGAGTGAGACCTCGGAGACGGCATCGGATTCAGCTAATTTTCAGCAACTTTTACTTGGAGTCGAAATCTGTGAAGTCGGGTGTTTTTGGAGAGCTGAAGTCGGCGATGACGTCATATCCTGCATCCAGAGTCGGAGTTGTCTTCAAAGTATGGATTCAAAGTCGCTTGAAGGTACCCGACTCTGCAGCTCTGACTAGTTCAGAAGAGTTATGGCAACTGCAGGTTTATTTGCAAATGGCAAATAAACCAAAACAATAACTTTTTTTGTTATTGAGACATACCAGTTCAATAACATTTTTTGTTATTATGCTGCTCCTCCTCTCCGCACAAAATAACAAATCTTGTTATTCCTTCACGATTCCTTCTGTGTTATTGGTTTGTTATCGCAATAACAACATAATAACAGTTTAAGTTATTCTTAGAACAAATCTTTGTTATTGATTTTTGTTATTTTAACAACTAATCCGATCATCCCAATAACATATTTCGATCTTCTCACAATATCAAAAAATGACCTTCCCAAGTTATTTCCGTCTGCTCGGGTATGCATGAGGGTTTGTTTTGCCCGGGTCTCCCACGACAATGACTGGTCCAGGTTCCAAGTGGGGAGAGGGGGGTGAGATTGCCCCGTTACAAGGTGTACGAAAGCAGTCGACCTTCAACATTCAACTCTCTGTCGGTCTGGCGAGATTGGGATGATGGCGGTTGACGGGTTGGTGGCTTAGGTTGGTAGTTGTTCAACTATGGCAAGAACAAAACTAGCAAAACTCTGTACATCAGAAGTTTGCAGCTTGGGTGGCTGGTGGGCTGGGGAAGAAGCGGGACATTGTCAACCGTTGACGTTCGTTTGGGGTTGTGACGTGACGTGACTCGATGGAATAATTGGGACAAAATTTACATACAAATAATTAGTTTGTGTGTCACTGGCAGCAGTAGTTAACGTGTGTGTGTGTGTAAGTGGGTGGTGTGACAAAAAATAACATGGACAAGTGTTTGTGAAAAAGGTGGAAAGCAGGGAAATTGTTAGTAATTTGGACAGGTAGAAACTAGCATCAAGATAGATTTTAAGGGATGTGATAGGTGGGATGAAACTGTGGAGCTTAACTTTTTTTTTTTTTTGTTTGTTTTGATGTGACAAAATTTATATTTGACGGGCAATCAGTGGCTTCTTCCGGTGGGCGTTCTGAACCAAATTCCAAATATGAGCTTGATTGGACGTAACTAGAGCCAGCGCTTTGTCCTTGAATTTTAAATAGGGTTAAACCCACAAAATAACATTAAATAAATGGATTTTGATGCACTTTGGCCGCTTAAGCTTATTTTCAACATCAATAGAGTGTAGGTCAGATCCTTGCGCAAGTTTCGTTATTATCCTGAATTCGCAACAATAAATACATTAATTCATTGACATTTTTTACCCTGTGACATTTCAAGATCTGTAAGCTGTACTCTTAGCACTCAAAAGTGCATTTCGTCGCTGTCGTACTAACTTGTCGTATGTCGATTTTGGGCCGAATTGAGTTAAGAACGCCATTTTCTGCAGGTCACACCTTTTGACCTTTTGACCTTCACAGATCCCAAAAATTCGATTTAAACCGCCAAAACGACGTAAACGCCACGGGGCATAAGATTGAATGAAGTTTTTTTCAAAACCTTTGTTTCCTTATAATATTTGGAAAGTACAAAATAAGGCTTAGGGTTCGTTTTAAGGCTCATTTTATCAAAATTCTATTTTTCCTAGATCAGTAGTGTCCCTACCAATGACTTGCACGTATTATAAAATATGATTTATGTTTTGGTTATTTTTGTAGAGAGCTTTTAAAAAATCTTGTTTTGGTGGGGTAAGTGTACCATATGGATTTTTAGTTTGGAAAAAAATACGAATTGCTGCAGCAACATATTTTATTGTGAAAAAAATACATAAAAGTTCTTAAAAACTGATAAACAATTGTTTAAAAAATTGTCCATACACGATAAAATAATATCATGAAAATTTACTATTAATCATCTAAGTAATATTTTTTTCGTAAAAACGGTCAAATTTTTAGTAAAATATTATTTTTTAATCTAAAAATTAAAGAAACGTTTCAAATACATCCTAATCTGATGTATCAAAGTGATAATAGTTCAATTGTTAGTAAATTAGCATGTTTTTTCATGCATTGTTCTTCTTGCCCCAACGGGTTGTTCGTCTTGCCCCACTAGTTTAGTAGACCGTACGAAAAATCAAAAATTTTAAAATCATTTTTTCAAATCCGACAGATTTTTTAACGTTTTTAATGGGTTATAACGAGCATTTTCTTAGCTTGTTACACTTGCCCCACTTTCCCCTAAGTGCGACACAGGTACAATATTACATAAAAAATGTGTAACAATTTGAACCTGATGAATATTCATCAAAAACTCATGAATATTCATCATTTTCTGGGGTAAAATTAATCATTTTTTTGCCACAAAATCTGTCACCATTTCCTGATGAATATTACTATCATTTTTTTTCTGTGTAGCGTAAACATTTTCAGTTATAACTCGGGACTCCAGCAACCAAATTCAAATTCAGGACGATGCACAGAATGATCAACCACACAAAACGTGTATGTTATTGTTTACATCACGTGCTCTCGTTTTTGTTTATTCAAGGTCAAACATTGAAACGCGTTTTTCTCGGAACGTCAAAAAGCGACGTGCGACAAGTAAGCACGACGGCGTCGATTTGTGCAAGTATTTTCTGCCAATACGAAAAACGAAATTCCTACCTCCTAAACCCACCTTCACGTAGGGGCAGGGGGGGCAGAATGGACCATGGGGGCAGAATGGGCCACCCTTGGTTTTGGGCTTTAGGATGGATTTACACCAACTGTAAGGCAAGCAATAATGTAAATTTATGACAATACCCCGCAAATGTTGTTTATTTCGAGGTTCTTAAATAAGCTTTCTGAAAAGTTGGTTTATTTGAAAAAGTTTGTTCAATGCTTATAATGTTACTAGATGTTACTACCAAGGTAAACAAACAACAACGGAACCTTCAAATCATTTAGAGGCTTTGTGGTGGAAGTGTTAAATTAAAATCCACTTGGGGACAGAATGGACCACCCTTTTCCTGCCTTATAAAAACAATCAAAAGTCAAGAAATTCGAGCTAAATGGATTATTTCACTCCTGGTAGCTTCACAAATCACGTTTAATGCATCATTAGTTGATTTAAAAATTGTGTTGATTGCAGACCAAATTTGTATAAGGGTTTTTTTTCGTTTTTTGCTCTTCAAATAATATGTCAATATCCTATTGAAAGTTTCAAAAAAATTTCATTTTTCGAAAATTTCTAAAGTTTAACAATTTGCTACCCCATTTAAATCCCACCGAATTTGCCCCTCGTGCGCGTAGCAAAGCAGGTACCAAATTTGATCTTAAGTTCATCTGTAGAAGAAAAATATGTGTCGGTACCAGTCGGGTACTCAGTGTCCAAAAAAAATGATATGAAAATTAAAATTACGAGCCATGGTTTAATAATTTTAATGAAAAAAGTGGACTCTTTTTTTGAAATCTCAGAACCCCATCCCTCCTCCCCCCTCGTGGAAACTTCCATACAAACAAATCTTTTTTGTATTGAGCGTGGACAATCGATGCCTATCCCCCCGCCCCCCTTATGGGTTTCCACGTGGTTTATGGATGGTCCCTATCCAGTTGTTTTGCAATCATTCGTTTCCAAAATATCAAAGCGCTGATGATTTTTTTTTGCGAGAAAAAAAGTTTTTGGGGTGCTGTGCTTCGAAATTTCATAAACAAAATCAAAATATTTTAAGACGAGCCCAAACATGCTAAATATGATAACCAATGCAGAAAAATGCCTTTTAGATTGTTTTCAGTTGATTAGACTTGTGTTTCCATTCCAATTTTAAAGTACCGTAAAACGGGGTGACTTTGATAGCCGGGGTGACTTTGATAGGTTTGCGATTTTTCCGCAAAATGAAGAGTACAATTAAAATACGTAAGGAATGGTTTAGAAACATACTGACCGTGGTAGAGAAGTGTTCAAAGTACCTCAAGAAGAACTTTTCATAAAATTTTGACAAGTTTAAAAATTTAGTTAACTATAGTTAAGAAAATGTTGATGAAAGTCATTATTTTAAACTTCTCAAAGTGTCATGATTTTCTCAATGAACATGATTTTTAATCGGAAAACGGAATGAATTTTCGGATTCTTTGGACAATTTTCCACTAGGAGAATGTAAAAAAAGTTTGCAAAAAATAAATAATATGTGTTTTTGAAACACAATTATAAAAACTCTCTAAATTTATAGGCAATTTCAGTTGAACAAATTTCATGTAAAATGTGAAAACTTGTGATTCGTGCTTCGAATTCAGTATAAAATGCAATATAAATTGATAATTTTATAAACAAAACTAGTTTTAAAAAAAATTTCAGGCAAAATTCCGACTTTTCAACAATTTTACCTAAAATTTATATGTATTTAGCTTAAAAGCGTATACACTTAGTTAACTAAATATAAACATTGATTTTTTTCTTAAATACTATATCAGCCACTTTAGTGATGGTACATTTAACGTACAAATGAAGTTTGAACATCTTAAATATGATTTTAACAAGAAAAACTATGACTATCAAAGTCACCCCGGAATTCAAACTAAGAATTTTTAACGTAACTATTTTTCTAAATATTATTGAAAAAAACTTTTTTTCCGAAATAGTGCATGGACTTTGTGTGGCCTACCCCAGTACATGTTTTAAAAATAATAATCTTAAGAAAAACCTTACCTTTTGGAAAATATTCTAAAAACAAATCGAAATCCTATCAAAGTCACCCCGGTTTACGGTATTTTGAGAAATATTTTTTTGGCCTTTGATTTTTGGACCAAAGGGAGAAGAAGGGGAATAGTACGTTTCAAACTATTAACATTATTGTTTTCAACTCACAGTATATACGTGTTAAGCTTCACAACTCATTATTTAATCAAGCGGGGCCAGGGTCCTGAAAGGATATCATATTACTAATCAAAATAAATCACAAATCAAAACTGCTCAGAAATCGTAGAAAAGTAAAATATTTTATTTATTTTATTGCTATCAACTGCAGTATGGTTTCATTTTTGTTCGGGTGAAATCGGTGTAAAATATTATGCTTCGAACTATTGACATTCTTGTTTTCGATTAACAGCCCACACGTATTGAGCTTCACAATAAATTCATTATTTTATTTAAGAATTATATTTTTAGCGGTCTTCATTACTCAGGAAACTGTAACAAAAAAAAAAAACATTTGCATGCTTTGATCTACAATAATCAATAAAAATCAACATCGAAATTTTTTTAGCCAGATATATCGTAACCATTTAGTCACGCCTGCGCCTATTATTGTTATTTAGAATGATTTATTTTAAATACAGCCTGAATTTTAAAAACACCTGTCTAATAACTAAAATTCACTCTTCAAAACAAATTACCCAACGACATTTTAAAAAACATTACGAAAATATTTGTTTCCCAAACCCCCCTCCATGCACGTAAAGGACGGTGCACAACAAACGATTTTTAATTTGATTTCACTTTTCCCCTCTGACGTCATAGCCTACTGCTGTTTGGTGGAAACGCAAAAATTCTGCAAAGTTTCCCTGGCCGGACCAAAACAAAATTCAATTAACTGTGTGCGATGTCGCCGCCGAGTAGGTTCTTGAGAGTTTTAGCAACTCGTGGATTTTCGTTTTATTTTGTTGCACGTGTTTTCCCTCCAGGGGGGAAGATGTTTGTTTGGTCGTTTCGAGTTTCAATTAATTTTCGAGTTTCTTACGATTTGTTTTGGTCAGTTGTTGATCGCTTTTTGTGCTTATCACTTTCAATTCACTGTTATCATTTTTTAAATTGTTTTGTCATGTTTTTTTGCTTTCCCATATATTTTTAACCGCAACCGTCAAAATTCAATCAAATCTTGGTTGCAACTTCAAACCCAATTACCCTTTTCCAACGTCGAAAAACCAGCCAGCATCCTTCCTTCAAAAATGTCAAATGCCCGACAGTTCATTTGCCGAATCCCATAAAGCTAGTTCAATTTGAAGCTCAACCCTCTGTTTGGCCGTGCCCGCATGCATTGCCAGACAGCCCAAATGAATGCTGATTTAGTGCTAGCCCAAAATTGCTGCTGCATTCGCATCGGTCAAAGAGCTTACTTTTTATGCTCACCCCTTCTATCTTGCTGCGTTGCCGGAGGTTGGCATTTTTGGTGGCCAACTTTCCGGGTAGGTCCCACACACACACACACCCAGCATACAGGACCCGGACGACAAATAAATTTCATTCCGAGCGGGGAAAAAGGAAATTTTTCCGGACGTAATTTAATTAAAGAACAGTGTTTTTTTTGCTCGTGTGCGTGCGTTCAAACATGACGTCGGAAGAGCAAAGGAAAATTCACTAAATAGTTTAGCAAATTTTTGCCTTAATATTTGTGTCCGAAAATGTCATTTGCACTGAGGTCGAATGAATTTAATATGATGGACAGGAATTTGCCCTTCTATTTAGCGAGAACGTGCATTGTTCGTTTCAAAATATGCTATGAAAAGTTTAAAATGAACTAGTTTGCAATAGTCCAAATGGATATCAGTGGCTTTGTCATCACTGAATTTCAGGGAAGTTTGGTCGGTGGTGTGGTTCAATCCCAATCTACCCCGGTTGGTATTTTTCGAGACATGATTTGTCTGTCCTGGTCTGTTTTTGAAGTTTAGGTCATTAGGTCCTTCCTGGTGTAGGCGTCGTCTCCTTAGTGTCTGGTACAAAAGAGCGTCTGTATATTCACTGGTTAGCCGAGGTTTCATCTACCATCACAATAGCCGACAAAGGGTTGCAACAGAATGGGTTATTGGTTGGCTAGCTTTGGATTGGTTTGCTTAGCAAAGTGTATTGTTTTAAGGGCCATGCTCTCCATGACATCAAAAAGAATCCCGTCAATTTGCCGATTTTCTCAAAGCAACAGAAAAACACAAAAAAAGACGGCACACATTTGGCCCATCGTGTACTACTCACCGTTTAGACTAGGCTGCGAATACTGTACAAAGCCCTCGGAGATGTACCGGCTGCTCCGGAGCGTGGACGAGGCCCGGCTGCACCGGGGATCGGTGCCGGACTGCTGGCCTTGGGGCTGGCCGCCCCGCTGGTACTCGTCCTCGAACACGTCGTCCTCGGCGTACATCGACGGCACGTCGGTCCGGGCGGGCCTGGAACAGGAATAACAGATTTATAAATTACAGAATAAACATTACTCGATTCACATTCAATTCAGCGATTCCACGTCAAACCAGCAGGATCCGAATGAAAAGTGCTCCAATTTGGCATGGCCAAAATAATTTAACCCGTTTTTTTTTTGTTGGCGATTAAGGTGGTCCAAAAATGTTATTACAGTCCAGACTCGATTATCCGAAGGCCTTGGCAAAATTTCACTTAGGATAATCGAAAAATCGGATAATCGAATCACGAAAAAAAAGATCTCGTTGTCTTATTTTTTATTGTTGAGCTTAGGTATGACCCCTAAACTACTCAAAAGTGATTTAGAATTTTGAATCCAAGATGGCGGCCAAAATGGCGGTGATGAAATATTGAAAAAATGATTTTTTTAAATTAATATGCAATCAACCATCAAAATTTGAATGAAATGGGGTAGCAGAGCTCGAATTTGATGTTAAAAGTAAGAAAATAAAACAAAACGAAACTTTTTTTTGTTCGTGATTCGATTATCCGAAGTCCCATACAAACCTTCGGATAACTGAAACTTCGGATAAACGAGGCTTCGGATAATCGAGTCTGGACTGTATTTGACGCTTTCGCAACATTTTTCAAAAAATCATATCAAGGATATAGCTGAAACTGTCCCACTGAGAGTTTTCATACATGTGAGCATAATTTATTTGATATTTGAGAACTTTTCTTCTTTTTTCCATAAAAATCTCGAAAAATTGTTGAAGAATTATAACAAAAAAACAGAAAGAAGATGGAAACATCTGTTTGTTTAAAATAAGGTAGGAAAGTAAGCATCGCACAGGCAATATACTGAATTTCATCCAATGGGATTTGGTTTGACAACGCTAAGGTTAATCCAGCCGTCACTCTCATAGACATTTAAAAAAATAGTTAATGATTCTGAATTGAACTTTGTTCAACGAATATATGCCCAAAAAAACTGTATTTGAGCGACTCTTCCCAAATTTCAGAAATAGATTCATTTTATGTCATTGGTTAACCTATTCAAGTCTCCATACAATTTTGGCAGCTGTCCATACAAAAATGATACAAAGATATTCGAAAATCTGTATCTTTCGAAGGATGTTTCTGATCGATTTGTTGTCTTCGGCAAAGTTTTAGGTAAATTTTAGGTCTTGATGAGAACTTAAAAAAAAAGAAATACCGAATTTTTCATGAAT
Source organism: Culex pipiens pallens (assembly GCF_016801865.2). Taxonomy (NCBI): domain Eukaryota; kingdom Metazoa; phylum Arthropoda; class Insecta; order Diptera; family Culicidae; genus Culex; species Culex pipiens. Next base: position 124,071,571 of record NC_068937.1, read on the forward strand.
TTTTTTTTCGAAAGCAATTATTTTCCAAAATCGGTATTTTTCATTTTTTTAGATTTTTGAAATGTTTTAGAAACACAAACCCGCAAATTTAGAGCCATAGATAAGTACGGACAAAAAAATTGTCACTGCGCAAACGGATTAAAAGAAATGTGTTATTTTGAAAAACGCTAAATGCAAAATGATGTTAATCTAAACCAGTTTTTTTTTTACAACAGTTTTCAATGTATATTTTGCCCGTGTGGATCAATCGGACCGCGCACTGGACTCCAATCCAGAGGTCGCCGGTTCGAATCCCGCGGCGGGCGCTCTCAAATTCTTTGTGTGAATATGGGTATTCGGCGCCGTCGCTCCGTGCCATACTTTCATACACTTAGGAGCCCAGGGCGGCGAAGTCCTTGTAGATAAAAAAGGAAGACACTAGTGGTTGGTACTAGCAATGGTGGCCGACAGCTATAAAGTCAACTTCGTTTTCAATGTATATCAAATTTGCAATCGAAGAGTACTTTTTGCAATTCCGTCGAGAAATTACTTACTTTTCCAGTCATTCTCGAACGACGAAACGGCCTTCATTTCTCTTTTAAAAATAACAGAATCGACAGTTTGAAAATTTCTACTATTCAACACATGAACTGAAACGAAATACTTTTCAATACCGTCAGTGGGGGTGACTATGGGTCAAAAAACGATACACCTCTCGAAATTTCTTAATATCAAAAACAATTTGAATAACATCGAAAATCTTTCAACGTAGATTTGTTCTTAGATAGTTTACTATTATTTTCCCAAAATATGGTGGATTTTGATGAACACTACCTTAAATGCCAATAGTTTGAAAATTGACCCAATCTCACCCCTTAGAGGGGGTGACATTGGGTCAAATGAAACTAAAATGATGCTCAAATACAAAGATATGGTAAAAACAAGTCATCTAACAGCGTTTCTTGTTCGAGGGAATCGTATTGACACGCTACAATGTTTGAAGTGAAGATTTTCAAACATTTGGGTAGTTTTCGAGCAATTCTAACAAAAATATTAGTAAAAATATTTTTCGAGAGGTCATTTTTGGCCAAAAACGTACCCCAAGTTTAGACATCTGCCAAAATAACAGGATTTGTTCTAGGAACGAGATTTTTTCAGCGAAGTCATCTTAAGATGTCCCCTACACATCCCCTTTAACAGAGTTCAGTTTTATTGAGAATAACCTTAGAAATGGTAAAATCCGTAAAAAATCACTTTGACCCAATCTCACCCCCCAGACCCAATGTCACCCCCACTGACGGTATTGTTCAATGTTGTTTACATGGACATTTGACTTGAAATCCCTTTCAAAAGTTTCATATTTATCCAACTCGGTTAACCTCGTTGTATGAATGTACAACTCGTGTTGAAAATATCTTCTTTTTGCAACTCGTTGCATAAACTACTACCCATAAGTTTTGATAAAGTGCAACATTTCTAAGATATCTTTAGATAAAATTTGATTTTAAATAAAAATGTGCAGTTTTTCGATGTTTTAAACAGAGCCCATAAGTGTCAATTTCTGAAAATAAATGCTTTGAAGATTGATCATACAGGAAAATTCTAGTTATCACAGTCTGACCCACACATCTAATGCCATTTCTCAGCAACTTAAGGTCCAATTTTCAATATTAAAAAACATGGTAAAAATTCGTGAAATTTGTGAAAAAAAAATATTTCTAAAACTTTGAAATCAAGATTAACAATTCATAAGGGCATAATATTAAATATTTTATTTGATTTAAATTACATGAGACATATGTGATTTTATGAAAAGATTTAACTAAACTTAACTTCAGATATAAACGGTGGATCAATCCAATAAACGGTATCTGTCTCCAACCATTGATTTCACTTCATTTCCACGAAAGATTTCTTCAAAATTTAAATTTTTGCTCGATGCTCAATTTAAATCTCTAGCAAGGTAGAGATCTTTTTTACATTTTATCTTGACTTCCATGACCCATGAGTTCCTTTTCAATTCCGACTCCAGCCACCCTTTCGTTCCATCGCTTCATTTCATAAGAATGGACTGTACGTCCAACGCATATCATTAAATCCCTCACCGAAGCTCAAAAACGGTTCCCCACCAGGAGACTGCTCCCCTTGGCCCCATAAATTCAGCTTAGCATCCCAAACGATTCTTTATCGCTTCCTTTTTCGAATTTTCCGACATCCACCCAATCAGTGAGTTCTTCGTCGGGGTTCCTGTTTCACCCAACCCCGTCGAACTCCTAAAGAAGAAGGTCCTGGATACATATTACCAAATTTCAATAATTTGAACATTCTTTACAACGCCAATCAAGCCAACGTTCCACCTCCCCCTGCCCCGGTTGACCATTCCGGACCGTTTCGCAGGGAGGGGGAGGGTTTTGGCATATTTTTTGCCACGAGGAACCGATATCGATGACATGGATCGGATCCGCACCGATTTGGTCTGAGGGAAAAAAGGGTGTTGTTGTTGTTGGAGAAGCAAAAAAAAAAGGGATAAGCACTTTGGTTCCGAATGGATCACCATCCTTAAGGTCCATGTCTTTGTCGGTGCGTGCTGGTTCGTGAAACATGGGTTATGAACTTTGAGTACCGTAAATTGAACGGAACAAGAGCTCTTTATGGAGATTACTGGTGTCAGCTTGAAATGGGACATTTCAGTTAAAAAATAAATGTGCCCCAATTTAAGATTGAATCTTTCGTTCTAAAATAAACTGAAGAGCTTACATAGCAAGAGTCCTTCCAGGATAGTTCAACCAAGCATCATCCTGTGAAAGGAAAAGCATCCGGCCAGGCTAAGATAATAAACATTCTGCCTGGTCGAACTCGATGAAAGGCGGCAATCCTTCTAATTGGCTGCATTTCCACAACCCACCTCCCGTGCCAACCTATGGCCTGCATCGATTGCAGATGTTTATTGCCTTTTAGTGCCCTTGGATGAAAACAACAACTTTGGTCTGAGGGGCAGCATTCCGGCAATTCTTACACTGGAGTTCACTTCCTAACCAGGGAAAGGGCTCATTACGAAGACAGACGTCGAGCAGTTTGTTAATAAACCATCCGGTTGGAATTACTTATCCTGAAATAATTGCCTTATTAAATACCCACTAGCACGAGATCGAATCGGAGCACATAAAATCACGCAAACAGCTCAGTCAATAAAACTGGAAGGAATGAGCTGATTTACGACCGATGAAGTCCTAGCAAGCAACGAGAGAGAGAGAGAGCGCGTGTCCTTATTTGAGTTGAGTTCGGGTAAATATCAGACATGATGTTATTGATATCAGTAACTCTTAGGCGAATTTACTAGTTCGACAGATCGATCAACTTGCATAAATGACGATTATCAGAATCGTTGACAGAAGGGGAGCAAAACGAGGTTATGTCAACAAAAAAATCTATAAATAACGCTGTAATAGGATTACGACATACTTTTTTCTAATATAAATAAAAAAAAATCCACTCGCGTTCTTTCATGGCGTTTTTTTTTTTCTTTTTTTTTTTTTTTGAGAGAACGAAAGACTCAGCGGTGAGAGCGCGTGGTAGGAGGAGTGATAGAAAGAGAATGCTCTTGCTGGTTATCACGAGACAAAGGAAAAGTTGTAGCAAAAGCTCATTCGTGGCCTGGACTATGATCTGGAAAGAATACAGATACAATTGTCAATGAATCGTTGTGGCCAGGACTGTGGAGTGGGAGCCAGAGTCGGAGAAGTAAGGGTAATTTTGAAGATCAGGAGTCGGGATGGGCAAACTCTGAGAAGCCGGAGTCTGGTTGTAGCAAAGGTCGTCAAATTTGACCTGAACATTTTAGAAGTCCTTGCAAGAAGAACTCAGTTTTCAGTGCAATATTTTTTGTATAAATAGCTCCAAAACTTTATACAACTGTTTGTTTGTTTTTCTTTCACTACCGAAAGCCACTGTGCCAGATTCAATATTTCGTGCCTCTAGCCTAGGCCTAAACCACCCCCAAATTGGTTCTTTCCGGCAGGCAAATCTCCCGCTGCTGCCCAAGCTCAGCTGGATCATGTTTCTTTATTAGACTACTTTTACGAGACAGTTGATGACCCGCAGAGTACCAACAAAAAAAAGGAAAGAAAAGAAACGATACGACCACGTATAAGATTGCAATCAAATGTCCAAGAGAGTGGTTGGCGACGGAAGAAGGAAAGGGGGGAGGACTTCCTGTGGCTTCTACATTACAGCCTAGACATGAACGGACAAAAAATGACCAAAAAATGTCCGCCGAAATGAAGTGCGACTACCGACGGCGAGCGAGCGCGACGCGGCGCAAAGCACAACTCTCGTAAAACTGGATTATGGCAAATTTTCGGACCACCAGCCGGAACCCACGCCGGAAGAGGCGGTCACAGAAGCTTGGCTCGTTAAATTCGCTCGAGAGTGTCTAGATTTCTTTGGTGGGGGAGTTGGGGCAAAGTGAACCATTATTTCAGACAAGTATTTTTCACCGTTTTGCAGTTATTAAAGGCTAATGTATGACCATTTCACCCCCACAAGCCCCATTTATCTCCCGCAGTACAAGACCACTTACCGCATCCGTTTGCGCACCTCCTGCGGTTCCGGTGGCTTGGGGCGCTTCAGCCGGCAGATGGCGACAAAGCCGGCCACGATGACCGAGGTGATGACGACGCCGGCCGCGGCCGCTACCGCCGCGAACATCACCATCTGGGACTGCTGCTTCTGCTTGTCCGCATTCGAGGTCTCCGCCGGCGTCGGGTCCTCCGAGATGATGTTCTCCTCCACTAGGGGGAAAGGTAGGAAAAGATGTGAAATTAACGACTACTATTCTAAAAAAATGTTCACAAAATTTGTCTCAGTAAAACTGGTTTGATAGAAGAATTAAAGCTAAAAAAAACATTTAATAAAAAAAATAATCACAAAGTCTGGTTTAATTATAAAAACTATCTGAAGAACTACTCCTGTTTGAATGAATAGAAAAAGTTAAAAAAATATATTTAAAAAAAATTGTTTGAAAGGATACAAAGCTGTGCTTTTTTTTTGAATATTTTTGCGTAAAGTTCAAGACTAACATTTCAAAAGGGCCAAACATTCAATATTACGCCCTTTTAAAATGTTAGTCTTGGTTTAAAAATTTTGAAAATATTTTTTTCGAAAAGATCGGAAAATTTCACGAATGTTTCATATTTTAACATTGAAAATCGGACCATTAGTTGCTGAGATATCGACATTAGAAAATGGTGTGTTGTTTGGGTGGGACTTAGAAAACATCAATTTTCCTGTTTTTAAACCTTTGCATGGCAATATCTCAACAACTAAGGGTCGTATCAACAAAGTTCAAAAATGCAAAATATAGAGAATTTTCTCAGCTCTTCAAAAATATGTTTTTAAAGGTGGGCAAACATGTGCACTAATTTAAAAAATGAAAAACTGCGACTATTTTCAAAAAAGTCACCTAAAAATGGATTTGATTTGAAAACGGTGCACTTTATCAAAATTTCACTTAAGTAATTTTTGATTGCAAATTTGATTTTACATCGAAAAATGAAGTTAAAAAATTTTTGCGACCAAAATTCCGATTTTTTGAAAAAATCAGTATTGATTCATAAATTCATAACTCGCCCAAAGATTTTTGCACAACCTGGAAATTTCTGAAAAGTTGGCATTTGATGTTCTCTAAAACATATCACAAAATAAATAAAAATAAAAATAGTGTTTTTTTGTAAATCAAGTTTTAGTGACAAAAAGTTAAATGAAAAATCACCAAAATTATTTTTACCGTGTATCACTTTTTTCCAGTGTAGTCCATATCCATACCTACAACTTTGCCGAAGACACCAAATCGATCAAAAAATTCCTTCAAAAGATACAGATTTTTGAATTTTCATACATCATTTTTGTGTGGCCAGCTGCCAAATTTGTATGGAAAATTATATGGACAAACTAATGATGCAAAATGGCTTCTTTGGGCATACCGAAGGCACCAAAAAAGTTTCAGACCGATTTCGTAGAGAATTGCTCTTCTTCAAAATGTGACAGGTCATTTTTCGACGTGTGACGTTACACACTTGCAAGTGTAGTAGTGAATCTTTTAAGCTATTCAGAAGTATAGACCAAAACTTTGCCAACGAGTTATGTTTTTTTTAATTGTGATTTTTGTTAAAAATTAAATCTTGTACTTAAATTTTTTGACCTACTTTTTTATGTAAAATTGAATTTGCAATCGAAAAGTACTTGACAATTTTTTTGATTAACTGCACCGTTTTCAAAGTATAGCCATTCAAATTAAATTTTATCAGCAAAAAAATCAGTTTTTTTTATTTTTTTAAATAGTCCATTGTCAATTCCTGAAAAATATAAAGTTCAGAAAATTTCCTAACAGTTCGTCTAAGAATCATTGAAGATTGGACCACTGGTTGCTGATATACAGCGGATAAAAGTAAAAGAAAAAATAAAATTGTCTTACCCAAACAACCCTCCATTTTCTAATATAAAATATGAAACATTCGTGAAATTTCCGATCTTTTCGTAAACAATATTTTTTTTTATTTTTTTTGAATCAAGAATAACATTTCAAAAATGCGTAATATTGGATGTTTGGCCCTTCTGAAATGTTAGTCTTTACTAAATTGTTTTCAAAATATTGTTTTTGAAAAGATCGTTAAATTTCACGAATGCTTCATATTTATTTTTTCATTATTTAATAATGAAGAACTTTTCGAATACATCTTAAAATTGAGTTAAATAACTAAAGATATGGCATGTATTGTCATATAAATCCTATCCAAAAATAAGAATTTTTAAAAAATGATATTTTGCGTAATTTATGTGACTTTATTTAAAAATGGGTAATTTTTTAGGGTGTAGTTATTTTTGCTGAAAAGTTCTAAGCAACACCTCAAATTTTGCCGAATACACAAAATCGATAAAAAAAATCGTTTTCAAGATTTAGATTTTTGAATATTTTAATAACCTACTTGTATGGACGGTTGCCTGCGCTTTCAATCATACCACCCTCCCTTGCACTCTAACGAAATAAGTAGCTGATCATAATTTATGATGATATTTAAACAAGGTTAACGATAGCTTTTCAAATTATTCACAATTTTCAAGATTCCTAATGGCAATTGCAGTATACAAAAGAGAACAAAAGTTATAATTAAAAGCAAAAAAAAACAAAATGTCAAAAATGGAATAAACACTTAGGCCGTTGCAAATATTTTTTGAAGTTTATGTCGCTCGGCACTGACCGAAATCGAGGGGGGGGGGGGGTTCGGAAATAAATGAATTAACAACAATAACAAAAATAGATATTGACAGCATAGTCATCACTACGACAAGCATACTATTTGCCATCTTGAATGAAGTCGTTCAAGTTGACAATTTCATTTTCTGCAGCCTGGACAATTCCCTCGGTATGTCGAGCTTCTTTTTGCCTTTGTTGTATAGGATTTCTATTTCAATTCAATTCCATATACCGGTAGCCTGACCCGACGACCTCAATGCTCACTGAAGAGTGAGTTTGCTGCTAGACTTTTCAATTGGATAACTTCAAGACTCCATCCCAGCATCATCCAGCAGCATCGTCGCAGAGAAATCAACTGACCAATTTAAACGAGAAATACTCGTCGATCCGGCATTGCTTGATTGGACCTTCATATAATAGTCCACTTCTCGAGACGGCACCCATTCATTTGTCAAACGATTCACCGGCATTTCAGATACTATGCTAATTCTCAAGCCCACCCTAGGAGAGACGTCCAGTTGCTGGTCCTGATTGACTCGGAAATGTTGGACATTTGCCAGTCTCAGGACGAAAGTAATTAATTTAAATATTTCATCAAGGATATTCAAATTTTTGGAATGGTTCCAACGTCCTGAAAGTCATTCCTCTGGGAATTATTTTTTTGTGGACGAAAAGCGACTGTAACTATTGGTTGGATTGGTTCTAATCAACCTACTAGGTGGATTCGGAATGGTCCCCCCTCAGATTTCTCCGAACGCCTGAAAGCAATGCAAATCGGACTTCATTTCTCATCCTTTGTCGGCGTGGAGCATGACTCGGAAATTCTCGGACTTTTTTTCCGGACGCAGCCAGCAACGCGCCAAAGTGATTGAAGGATTCGTGACGTATACAACAATAGGAATCGGGCGTCGTCGGAGGGCTTCTTTGCTGGCCGCACTTTTCCGGGCTTTTCTTGGGGTGTTTTTCTGTTGTTGTTTGAATTTCTTGCTTTACAAACTGGCAAACGGGTTTTCTTTCTGTTGTTGCCGGAAGCAATGACTCGATCGATGGCGGGGGATGAAAATGCTCATCAATCTTGTATTTCGGTTGTGCAATTTGTTTGGGGGGTAGGGCTGTGGTGGTGGTGAGAGTTTGAGGGTGATTGAAGAAAGTAATGGTGAATCTCAAAAGGAAAGAAGTGATTCAATCACGAATTACTTTGGAAGAACTGGTTGAAGGAAGGTGATCTAATTTTATTTGTGTATGTGTATGTTACGCAACACGCATTTTCAAAGATTATGTCAGTAAACGCTAGTCAAGGTAGAATAGGTCCAATAAACATAATTGAATTTTAGTGAATTTATTGCGAAAGAATAAAGTTGTAAATTTCGAGTATAAATGCTATGAAATCATTCTAAGAAACCAAGCGCCTCCATTGAATTTCCCTTTCTAGGAATTAAACCATGGAGGCGCCTGATTTCTTAGCACGATATTATTTGTACCCGAAATTTACAACTTTGTTCTTTCGCATAAAATTCTCTAGAATTTAATTCTGTCGATTTTAGCGTGTTCAGGGAGCCCAAATCTAGCATACCTTGACAAAATTGAAGCGTTTACTGACATTAACCTTTTAAAAAATCTCGTGTTGGGAAATAATTAGACCCGTTTTTTTTTGGTTTGGCCAACAGGGTAACCTACGCCGTGTTAGGGTGGTCCAAAAAATTGTCATTTTCGTCGATTTTCACAAAATCATAACTCCTCGCCATTTTAACTTAAAAAAAGTCTTATGAATACTTCAAATGCCATTTTGCTATACCTGAACATATTTTTAACGGATTTCTCGGACAATTTGACATAACACATCCAAAAATGGGCGAGGTTCATTAACAGGAAAATGACGAAATCGGGAAAAAATAACTTTTTTCACTTAAACTGCGATAACTTTAAAATTTCAGCGATGTCCTATACACGTTTGGGTACCAAAATTTTCGTAATTGAATGGCGCAAATTTTGGTACCGTAAAACGGGGTGACTTTGATAGCCGGGGTGACTTTGATAGGTTTGCGATTTGTCCGCAAAATGAAGAGTACAATTAAAATACGTACGGAATGGTTTAGAATAAAACTGACCGTCGTAGAGAAGTGTTCAAAGCACCTCAAAAAGAACTTTTTATAAAATTTTGAAAAGTTTAAAAAGTTAGTTAACTATAGTTAAGATAATGTTGATGAAAGTCATTATTAAAAACTTCTCAAAGTGTCATGATTTTCTCAATGAACATGATTTTGAATCGGAAAACGGAATGCATTTTCGGATTCTTTGGACAATTTTCCACTAGGAGAACGTTAAATAAATTTGTAAATCATAAATAATATGTGTTTTTGAAACACAATTAAAAAAAATCTCCAAATTTATAGGCAATTTCAGTTGAACAAATTTCATGTAAAATGTGAAAACTTGTGATTCGTGCTTCGAATTCAGTATAAAATGCAATATAAATCGATTATTTTAAAAACAAAACTGGTTTAACAAATTTCAGGCAAAATTCCGACTTTTTAACAATTTTACCTAAAATTTATGTGTATTTTGTTAAAAAGCTCATAAACTTAGTTAACTAAATGTAAACATTGATTTTTTTCTTAAAAACTATATCAGCTACTTTAGTGATGGTACATTAAACGTACAAATATAGTTTGAACATCTTAAATATGATTTTAACAAGAAAAACTATGACTATCAAAGTCACCCCGGAATTAAAACAAAGAATTTTAACGTAACTATTTTTCTAAACACTATTGAAAAAACTTTTTTTCCAAAATAGTGCATAGACTTTGTGTGGCCTATCCCAGTACATGTTTTTAAAACAAAAATATTGAGAAAAACCTTACCCGTTGGAAAATATTCCAAAAACAAATTGAAATCCTATCAAAGTCACCCCGGTTTACGGTTCCCAAATAAGCATAGTTGATTTTTTCCCGATTTCGTAAAGTTCCTGTTTTTGCGCGCAGCGCGTCGAAAAACCCAGATTTTATTTTCTAAAAATCATATCTCGCCCATGAACCTCGCCCATTTTTTTTTGTCAAATTGTCCGAGAAATCCTTTAAAAATATTTTAAAATACGGGTCTAATTATTTCGGCTAGGGAACCCCCAGAAAATTTTTGAGCCGAATAATTTGCACTGATAGCCCCTGTTTGCAAATGCATTTTCATCACCATTCAATTCAGTTCAATAAATATTTTTCATTCAAATTCTACCCCGTTCTAGATAACCCATTTAATAAAAAAAAAGCTCAAAATATAGCTTTCAATATTTAGGTAAAATTTAGAGAATTCATTTTTTTTATGATTTGAAAAACGTTATCCTTTTTAGAAAATTCCAGATATGTTTGAAATATCTGCTTACATTCTCAACCACCCTTGCCAGAATAGTTTTTTTTTCTGCTGAATAATGATTCGATTCCGATTCCGGAATCACAAACGACGCCGGTTAGGTAAGACTGATGGCCTGCCAGAGATCCTTTGCTCAGATTCCTCCCAGTGTCGAAACGGGCTCGAACGAAACCCAAAAATATCACCCGGAAAGCAAATCCTCCTCGCAAAAGCTACACCAAAATGAATGTAATCATCCCAAAATAGTCGAGGAGGAAAGAAAAAAAAACGAAGAATCCTTAAAAAAGCACGTCTCATGCGATTTTTCGTTCTGCTGATTTGTGCTTCCGAAAAATTGGGCCTCTCCCAATTCGTTGGAGGAGGACTTTAGAGGTCGATAATGAATCATTGGCAGGCAGGCTGGCTGGCAGTGATGAACGAGATCCGATGAAGCCTGCTCAACTGTGAGTATTGTAGGGATTGCCGTCTTTTGTGTCAGTTTTCTAATTTCATTCAAATTCATGACGTTTCGGAATCAATTGTTTGGGGATGATTTGGAGCTTTGGAAATTGATTCTAATTTGTTTTTTTTTTCTTTTGCCAAAGATGCGAAGCCATATCACAACGATGCTGACTGACAGCATGAATAGATGAATGGAGCTATGTTCTAGATTTGACAGGATATTTCGAGCTGAACGATGAGTGATTGAAAGGGATTTGTGCTGTATTCATGGCTGGGATTACGTTGCTCATATTAGTGAATTTGATTGGACTTCAGCAAGCTCTTTTTAAAAGTCATCTTTGATGAAATTATGCATTCCCGGTAAAGTTAATTAGCAAACGCCCACAGATATGCACTACACTCACCGTACGGAGGCACCAGCGCCGCCCCCACGCGCACTTTGTCGATCACGAACGGCGGATCGCTGCGGCCCTTCCCGTTGACCGCGTACACCAGCAGCTGGTAGTCCCGGCCGGGCTCGAGGCTGTGCAGTTTGAACTGTGGCAGCAGCTCCTGGATCCGGAACAGGGGCGCCAGGGTGGCCTATGGTGAGAGGAAAAATGAGAAAAGATAGCGTGGGATTAAGGTATGGTTGGAGTTCTTGTTTTCACGGACTTGTACCAAAATAAACAGATATTGAGTATTGAGCTTTTCTAGTACCGACGTAACAATTAAAGTACCTCCTGCAATCTACAATAAGTTGTTACTAATTATGGGGTAAGTACGTGTTTAGTTAAAGAATGTGAGTTCCTGCAGTTGCTGGTGCTGTCAATGTGCTGTCAAATACCGTAAACCGGGATGACTTTGATAGGATTTCAATTTGTTTTTGTAATATTTTCCAACAGGTATGGTTTTTCTCAAGATTATTATTTTTAAAACATGTACTGGGGTAGGTCACAGAAAGTCCCTGCACTATTTTGTAAAAAAAGTTTTTTCAATAGTGTTTAGAAAAATAGTTACGAAAAAATTTTTTAGATTAAATTCCGGGGTGACTTTGATAGTCATTATTTTTCTTGTTAAAATCATATTTAAGATGTTCAAACTCTATTTGTACGTTGAATGTACCATCGCAAAAGTAGCTGAAATAGTTTTTGAGAAAAAAATCAATGTTTATATTTAATTAACTAAGTTTATAAGCTTTTTAACAAAATACATATAAATTTTAGGTAAAATTGTTAAATAGTCGAAATTTTGCCTGACAATTGTTAAAACTAGTTTTGTTTATAAAATTATCGATTTATATGGCATTTTATACTGAATTCGAAGCACGAATCACAAGTTTTCACATTTTACATGAAATTTGTTCAACTGAAATTGCCTATAAATTTGGAGATTTTTTTTTAATTGTGTTTCTAAAATACATATTATTTATTATTTACAAACTTACTTAACCTTCTCCTAGTGGAAAATTGTCCAAAGAATCCGAAAATGTATTCCGTTTTCCGATTGAAAATCATGTTCCTTGAGAAAATCATGACACTTTGAGAAGTTTAAAATAATGACTTTCATCAACATTTTCTTAACTATAGTTAACTAAGTTTTTAAACTTTTCAAAATTTTATGAAAAGTTCTTTTTGAGGTACTTAAAACACTTTTCTACCACGGTCAGTATGATTCTAAACAATTCCGTACGTATTTTAATTGTACTCTTCATTTTGCGGAAAAATCGCAAACCTATCAAAGTCACCCCGGCTATCAAAGTCACCCCGTTTTACGATATGTTTTTTTCTCGAAAATGCTGTCAATTTTATGATTGCTGCCAACAGTCAAACACTTAAACGTTATCAGTCTTTAAAAAATATCTCTTTATTCCAACTTACAATGCCTTAAGCAAGCTTGAATAAAGAATACTGAAGATGACCTGGAAGTTTGATTCAAAGAATTTCCACTGGTTCTATATTTTACGTGGACATGCGTCCCACCGAAAATTGGCTTCCAGCTCAACTTGATACTCAAGCCCATCTTCAACGAGGTCTGTGGCAGTGCACTCCAAGTCAAGTGAACAAAATGTAATGAATACAAGAAAGTGCACTCGCTGCAAATTTGCAACGCTCAAGTGCTTGCCTTCTTCGGTAGATCAAAGTAATGTGCATACCGGCAAACGAAGTGGAACGAAACTTCCAATAGCCATCAATTAGCCGGAAGCGAAGAATATTGAAAGTGCAATTGAGTGACTGAAAATAAGAATGTGGCAGGACTTCCTCACAGAGATGGTTCATCCTTTCAACAAAGAGTATCAAGAGAGTTCTACGTGGTTGAAATGGAAGTAGTTGATGAGGTTCTAAATAATTTCAATACTCGGTTCAAATACTTCCAAGAGTAAAGAAAAATATGTGTGAACGTGAATTACCACTACACAAGACATAACTTAAATACAAAGTTAGTAGAAGAAACTGTATAAGTAGAAAAGGTCCAACGTTTCTTCAGCGAATGCTGTCAGTTGCTAACCCCAAGTTCGCAACTCTCAAAACACCACCGAAGCAAACAAATCCCAGCCACAACAGTCTGCGCTTTAAGCCACCCAGATCCACTCTCTTCCGGCACTTCCTCCAAATGAAGATTGCCAGACGTGGCAAATGCGCCATGCCAGCGATTAAGGTCTGAGCCCGTGTTCTCCACGTGTGTCACCTTCCTCGGCGCCAAGAACCGTCGAGTAGATTTTGATGAAGGACCCCCACAGCTCCCACAGGCTTATTTGCATGCATGTTTCAGGCACGTGTGTTTACTCGTGCATCACCGTCGTCGTCGTTGTCGTCGTCCGCCCCTGAAGCTATACTCTGCCGTGGCGTGGCGTGACACCACGTGTGACAATTGCACAAACACAGAGCCGTCCTTCCGGAGCGGAGCGTGGTTTGTGGCCTGGAGTGGAGGTGATTGAGTGGGCACTTGTTTATGGTGGAGCCAGATGGCGCCGCGGTATCTTCAAAATGGCGCACAAAACAAACACAACGCGTTCGAATCGTAGCGGAATAAATTGCTGCTGCCGTCGGTTGCCTACCCACCAGGGGGCCAAGGACGATGTTCTCGCGCGTAATTTGATCACCATTACGCGAAAACAGCAACTGCTCTGTCCGGTCGCGGATTTCGAATCGAGTTACTCTGGCTCGATTGACTTGCTACGAATGCTGTGTGTGTAAATTTAGCCTCAGCTGGCGATTGCAAACTCATTTCTCCCAAAAGGGCGCACTTATAATGATTGGTTTTCACGATGTAATGGGATTTGGTGGCTTGCAGTGCTGGACGACGGTGGGCTTTTGGCACTGACAGCATTCAAATTAATGTCTTACTAGAGGCAGGAACAACAATGTACCCCGAACGATTACACAACTGTTATAAACCATGTCAGTGCAATTAGTATTCAGTTTTTCCCGCAACATCTTTTTGCATTTATTATTTTTCTTGATTATTAAAAATTCTCCCATTTTTCGTTATTCGACTGTAAAAAAATTTGGAACATGTCATTTTAAGGGAAATTTTATGTTCTTTTCGAATCTACATTGACCCAGAAGGGTCATTTTTTCATTTAGAACAAACATTTTCATTTTAAAACTTCGTTTTATTTTCCAAACTTGCAGGGTTATTTTTTAGAGCGAATAATGGTCTACAATGTTGTAGAAGAGCAGTTCTCTAGGATTTCGGTCATTCGATTTTTTTTTTGTATTTTTTAATCCGACTGAAACTTTTTTGGTGCCTTCGGTATGCCCAAAGAAGCCATTTTACATCATTAATTTGTCCATATAATTTTCCATACAAATTTGGCAGCTGTCCATACAAAAATGATGTATGAAAATTCAAAAATCTGTATCTTTTGAAGGAATTTTTTGATCGATTTGGTGTCTTGGGCAAAGTTGTAGGTATGGATACGGACTACACTGGAAAAAAATGATACACGGTAAAAAAAAATTGTTGATTTTTTTATTCAACTTTTTTTTCACTAAAACTTGATTTACAAAAAAACACTATTTTTAATTTTTTTTTTAATTTTTGATATGTTTTAGAAGACATAAAATGCCAACTTTTCAGAAATTTCCAGGTTGTGCAAAAAATCATTGACCGAGTTAAGAATTTTTTAATCAATACTGATTTTTTCAAAAAATCGAAATTCTGGTCGCAAAAATTGTTCAACTTCATTTTTTGATTTAAAATTGAATTTGCAATCAAAAAGTACTTTAGTGAAATTTTGATAAAGTGCACCGTTTTCAAGTTAAAGCCATTTTCATGTAACTTTTTTCAAAATAGTCGCAGTTTTTCATTTTTAAAAATTAGTGCACATGTTTGCCCACTTTTGAAAAAAATATTTTTGAAAAGCTGAGAAAATTCTCTATATTTTGCTTCTTCGGACTTTGTTGATACGACCTTTAGTTGCTGAGATATTGCAATGCAAAGGTTTAAAAACAGGAAAATTGATGTTTACTAAGTCTCACACAAACAGCCCACCATTTTTCAATGTCGATATCTCAGCAACTAATGGTCCGATTTTCAATGTTAAAATATGAAACATATGTGAAATTTTCCGATCTTTTCGAAAACAATATTTTCAAAATTTTGAAATCAAGACTAACATTTAAAAAGGGCGTAATTTTGAATGTTTGGCCCTTTTGAAATGTTAGTCTTGATTTGAAAATTTTGAAAATATTGTTTTCGAAAAGATCGGAAAATTTTAAGAATGTTTCATATTTTATCATTGAAAATCGGACCATTAGTTGCTGAGATATCGACATTAGAAAATGGTGGGCTGTTTGGGTGAGACTTAGAAAACATAAATTTTCCTGTTTTTAATCCTTTGCATTGCAATATCTCAGCAACTAAAGGTCGTATCAACAAAGTCCGAAGAAGCAAAATATAGAGAATTTTCTCAGCTTTCCAAAAATATTTTTTTCAAAGGTGGGCAAACATGAGCACTTATTTTTAAAAATGAAAAACTGCGACTATTTTGAAAAAAGTTACATAAAAATGGCTTTAACTTGAAAACGGTGCACTTTATCAAAATTTCACTAAAGTACTTTTTGATTGCAAATTCAATTTTAAACCGAAAAATGACGTTAAAAAATTTTTGCGACCAAAATTTCGATTTTTTGAAAAAATTAGTATTGATTAAAAAATTTATAACTCGGTCAATGATTTTTGCACAACCTGGAAATTTCTGAAAAGTTGGCATTTTATGTCCTCTAAAACATATAAAAAAAAATTAAAAATAGTGTTTTTTTGTAAATCAAGTTTTAGTAATAAAAAGTTAATTAAAAAAATCACCAAATTTTTTTTACCGTGTATCATTTTTTTTCAGTGTAGTCCGTATCCATACCTACAACTTTGCCCAAGACACCAAATCGATCAAAAAATTCCTTCAAAAGATACAGATTTTTGAATTTTCATAGATCATTTTTGTATGGACAGCTGCCAAATTTGTATGGAAAATTATATGGACAAACTAATGATGCAAAATGGCTTCTTTGGGCATACCGAAAGCACCAAAAAAGTTTCAGTCGGATTAAAAAATACAAAAAATAAAATTGAAGAAAAAAGACCGATTTCGTAGAGAATTGCTCAGAACAGACAATTCCAAAAAAAAAATGATATAGAAACACAAGGGGTTTGCTTATAAACATTGCGAGTTATCACGATTTTACAAAAAAAAAGTTTTGAAAAAGTTACTTTTTGTGTTTCTCTTTGTTTCGTTGTCCGTGTCTGTCGCGGATGACGATGAACGGCCATGATCGACGACTGCCAACTTTTTCAAAACTTTTTTTTCGTAAAATCGCGATAACTTGTGATGTTTATATGCAAACATCTTATGTATATATATCAAAAAAATTGTAATTGTCTGCTCTATAATTTTGTAGAACATTATTACACTCTAAAAAATAACCCTGCAAAGTAAGAAAAACACGAAATTTTAAAATGAAAAATTTTGTTCTAAATGAAAAAATGACCCTTTTGGGTCAATGTAGATTCGAAAAGTACATTAAATTTCCCATAAAATGACGTGTTCCAAATTTTTTACAGTGGTTTTTTTAGTGTTTTTTTCGATGAAAAATACGTTTTTTTGGAATTCTGAGTATGCCATCAAATCGGACGTCGAATTTTACATAAAAGTCCCTTTGACACCAAATTTCTATCTCATCACCGTTCCAGGCTGCAAATTATTGAAAAACACCTCTTTTTTCGCATGTTTAAAAATGGAAGGGGTCGTACCGCCCCTCCGTCACGAGATATCAACAAACGGACCTCGGATTCGTGATCAGGGACAAAAGTTACCAAGTAAGTTTCACGCAAATCGAAGAGGGGTCGGGGCAACTGCTGTGTGAGTTGGCGGAGAATTACCCATAGGTGCTACGTTTTTCGACGCTGTCAGTGCTGTCAATTTGGCGAATTTCAAAATCAACACTGCTCGGAACGGGAAAGCTTCAAACTCTTAAAAAAAAAGAAACTCCCACCATCTTTCCCACCTACCTGGTCGTTCATGGTGGAAATCTCGTTGTCGAGCATCTCGGTCGGTGGGCTGCGCGTGTAGTCCAGGGAGGAGGCCGCTCCGTACAGCAGCGGGGGCGGCGCACCGCCCACCACCTCCAGCAGGAAGCTCTGGACGAGGCCACCGTCGCTGCCGGGCTGGCAGACCACCTCGAGGACGGTGTCGTTGCGGAGCTCGCAATTACGCGGTGGGTCGGGAATTTCTGCCGGAGAAGAAATCGAACCGAAAGGGAATCGTTTTAGGCATGTGTTGGGGAAGGAGGTGGTTTTTGGAATTTGAATTTTTAATTAAAACCAGTTCAGGTGGTGAGGTGTAATGGCGAAATGAACTTCCTGGATTGGAAGGTGGAACGTGTGCGGTGGGTGGATCAAAGATTTTAGAGTAATTTTTTGAAACGTTTGTGAGTTTTCTTTAACGGACGTCAAAGATAAGTTAGTCTCAAGTGTTCTAATAACTGGTTCCTGTTAGTCAATACTGTCAATCTGTCTGTGAATGTCAAAAATGAGAAAACATCTTCGGTCCACCAAACCGCACACCGTTTCCCAACAATCAGAGCTTTCTCCGCGCGTACTTACTCGCCGGCAGGATGTGAATCAGGCAGGGCTGCGTCTGCCGGCCGACGGCGTTGATGGCCCAGCAGGCCAGCGTGACCAGCTCGGCGTCGGACTGGGGCAGGTATGTCATGGTGCTGACCAGCCCGTGTGAGCTAACGCGGGAGTTCAGCACCGGCGACACGTTCCGGGTGTTGTTGTACGTCCAGCTGAACCGTACACCGTCCGGTGGGTCCGCCTCGACCTCGCAGCGGACGTGCATCGAGTGCATGTTGAGCGACCCGACCGAAGTCTGCTCCGTGCCGGGCTTGCACCGGGGTGCATCTGCAAACGAGAAAGAAGAAAGGAGAGACGCCAACCAGGACCAAATTAGTGCATAATAGGTATTCCCAGGGAGTATCGCCGAACTGTTGTGCTATTGCCTTTCCCATTCCTACGATATGACTTGCAAATTAAGTGAGTTCCAGGGAACGACCGACCCACCCACACACAACGCTGTCTACTCCGAGATTGGAATTGCTCATTCCGGATCATCAACTGGCCGGGACCAAACGAGTGCAATTTTGAGGTTAGGCTATATCGTTTCGGAATCGTATCGACTAGGAACTGCAAATGGACGGTCGTTTGGCTTCACGAATAATTTGCAGTGCAATCGGAGGTTGTTTTCCATTTTACAAGCTGAATGGGCTTACGAAGAGATCCTGATTTGGATTGATAGTTAAGATATTTATGCGTGGAAAAAAGTTTTTTTAAGCTATAACGGTTATTCAAGTCATCCCGAGCAGACGAAAATAACTTTTTAATAACATTTTTTGTTATTTGAAAATACTAGGCCAATAACATTTTATTTTATTTATAACAGGATTTGTTATTCGTCGTTATTGTTTTTTTTTTTGTTATTGGATTGTTATTGAAATAACAACGTAATAACATTTTTAGTTATTCTTCGAACAAATCTCTGTTTTTATTTTTTGTTATTTTAACAACTAATCCTATCATCCTAATAACAGTTGGAGTTATTCTTCCATAACAAAAAATGTTATTCCCGAGTTGTATTGGCTTTCAATCAATATCAGACCAATAACAAATTTTGTTATGATAACATAAACCGTTATTTAACTCTTATGCAAAAATGGATTTCGCAAGAATATTCAATAACACTTTTTGTTATTTTAACAGTATTTGTTATTGAAATGGCATGAATTTTGTTATTACCGTCTGCCCGGGATTATTAGTTACCGTAAAACGGGGTGACTTTGATAGCCGGGGGTGACTTTGATAGGTTTGCGATTTTTCCGCAAAATGAAGAGTTCAATTAAAATAGGTAAAGAATGGTTCAGAAACATACTGACCGTGGTAGAGAAGTGTTCAAAGTACCTCAAGAAGAACTTTTCATAAAATTTTGAAAAGTTTAAAAAGTTAGTTAACTATAGTTATGAAAATGTTGATGAAAGTCATTATTTTAAACTTCTCAAAGTGTCATGATTTTCTCAATGAACATGATTTTTAATCGGAAAACGGAATGCATTTTCGGATTCTTTGGACATTTTTCTACTAGGAGAAGGTTAAATAAGTTTGTAAATAATTAATAATATGTGTTTTTGAAACACAATTAAAAAATATCTCCAAATTTATAGGCAATTTCAGTTGAACAAATTTCATGTAAAATGTGAAAACTTGTGATTCGTGCTTTGAATTCAGTATAAAATGCAATATAAATCGATAATTTTATAAACAAAACTAGTTTTAACAAATTTCAGGCAAAATTCAATTTTTTAACAATTTTAGCTAAAATTTATATGTATTTTGTTAGAAAGCTTATATACTTAGTTAACTAAATATAAACATTGATTTTTTTTCTTAAAACTAAAACACTACTTTAGTGATGGTACATTTAACGTACAAATAAAGTTTGATCATCTTAAATATGATTTTAACAAGAAAAACTATGACTATCAAAGTCACCCCGGAATTAAAACTAAGAATTTTTAACGTAACTATTTTTCCAAACACTATTGAAAAAACTTTTTTTCCAAAATAGTGCATGGACTTTGTGTGGCCTACCCCAGTACATGTTTTAAAAATAATAATCTTGAGAAAAACCATACCTGTTGGAAAATATTCTAAAAACAAATTGAAATCCTATCAAAGTCACCCCGGTTTACGGTATTTAATTATAAAAAAAACAGTCAAAATATGGAACCGAAAAAAATATAATATTTTTTGGAAACTTTTCTAAATAAACAGTATTTTTTTCAGTCTTTTTAAGTTTTATTAAAAATCTCAACAATCATTTTATTTCAAGTTTTTGTTCCCCTTCCTTCAAAATTTTCTTAAAATTCTCAGTAGGAATTTATGTTTTCAAAATTCATTGATATTTTGCCAAAATTTAGACAGTAACACAACCGCATTTAGTATAATTTTTTGCTCTCAAATTCGAAATACCGGATAAAGAATCGTAAGAAAAATTCAACGTCTATTTTAGGTACACAGCAAAAAAAAACGGTTTAATTTTGGAAGGTTGAATACTTTGTTTTCAATTTATTTAGAAATTCTTCCTAAAAAACGTGTAAAAATCTGATGAAAATTCACCACGAACTGATGAAAATTGCAGTTTCTAATATAATATTACACTTTTTTTATGCATAATCTGGTGTGATAAGTATTACCATCATTTTTTTCTGTGTTTGTTTGCCAAATCTTAAATAAAAAAAATCTGGAAAAATATGGGAAAAAAGAGTATTATTTGTTTCAATTTCTGCATATTTTTGAAATGATTCCCATTTCTTGGATTATTTGTTTCAAGCATGAACAAATTAAAAAAATAATAATAAATTTTTCAAAGAATAATTTTATTTTCAGCACAAAGTTATTTATTATTTCTTTAAAAAACAGATCTGTCATGATTCATACTCTACGATTTTTCTAGTACTGTATGCTTAAAATGAATTTAGGACTTGCTTTTGCAAACTGAATGAGATTGAGAATAAAAACAAGTTTTGTTGTTGTTGTTGTTAATTTTTGTATTTTTCAGATTAAAGAAGCATTAAAAATCAATTGGAATTTTTATATTGAACATAAAGCGACATGAATATTTAAAGGAGATTTCATTCTGAGGATAATGAGTAGATATTTTTTTTTTCAATCATACAAAAACCACGAAAAGCTTTGAAAATTTAGATTGATTAAGAGAAATAAAAGTGGATAAAATATTTATCAATAAATGACATCATTACAATTTTAAAAACTTTATAATTTGAACAACACATTTGAAATTTTATCAAAAGAACAAACAGTATCACAAAAGACGAATCAATTGAAAAAATAAAATTAGTTTTTGCATGATAAGCATTAGGCAATTTATTATACATGTTACCTATACATTTAAAAAAATGAAGCTTGAAATAAAAAAAATATGCATAAACTTGGCTTCAAAACAAAAAAACGAAGTTGACTTTATATCTGTCGGCCACCATTGCTAGTACCAATCACTAGTGTCTTCCTTTTAACTACAAGGACTTCGCCGCCCTGGGCTCCTAAGTGTTTGAGTACGGCACGGAGCGACGGCACCCGGTACCCATATTTACACTTATAATTTTTAGAGCGCCCACCGCGGGATTCGAACCAGCAACCTCTGGATTGTGAGTACAATGCGCGGTCAGATTGATCCACACGGGCGCGACACTTGGCTTCAAATTGGTGCAAAAAATCATTGTCAATCTAAAACAACACAGTTATGATCGAGCAGCAAAGCACACATTCTAAGAATGCTATGTATAGCATTCTCCATAATATAATACTTCATCTTCTTCGGTATAGTATTGCCTCTGAGCATTCTTTTGTAAAAGGTAAGTAATTAGATGTTTTTCTGCCTGCAAGTCATACGTTTGTTTGTGCAGTTATATTTCTTAAGAAACAGCTTCATCAGAAATTACTGGCACGAGTTGTTTCATCCAGGAGAATGGAACCGTAATTCATGTTCATTCTCAGAAAACGTGGTACCTATTTATACCAAAAAGTCTTCAGTTACGTAAAACGTTCTTGCAAATCAGTTCACGTAAGGCCCGTTTTTTTTTCCAGACACTTGGTCGTGTTCAATTTGAGTTGCCCAAATTTGGAATTCAATTGAAATGAACCTTCTGGCGTATTCTGCTTCGCCTTCGAGCGGCAATCAATTTAAGCAATCTTATTAATTTAATACCCATCGAAGGAAGGCATCGAAATGACCTTTTTTTGCCCTCCTCAAATTTTCGCTCCAAGTAAATTTTCCTAACCGTCCCTTCTCTGTATCTAGTGCAGATGGTGTGTAGCCTATTGTTTTGCAGAGCTTTTCATTTGTTTTTTTTTTTTCTGTTGGTTTGCTGCCATTTCCAATCAACGAATTTTCCATTGAAATGGGGATGGCGAGGGGGAGGGGGGACCGCCACCTGGGCTCCAATTGTTGTTGAAGACTGAGAAAATGAGAATTTTCTCCGCTCATTTACATGTACTTAGGAGCGAAATGCTTTTTCAATTTTCGGAATAACAGCACGCCGAGCGATGTGCTTTTGACGTACAAATTTTTTGCTCCATCTTCTTGCAAAATGAATCTAATTGGAGAGAACATTTTCATAATTGATTTGTGTCATACGAGGATATTGAGAGACGGACGGATTTTGCATGATTTGAAATTCAATACTTCTCAGATGTGACATAACAATTATTGCTCTGTTATTTTTTTCAATTTTAAAAGACTCCAGGCTGAGCCAAGTTCTGCAACTGAGTACTAGACACGATTGTAATTTCTGTATGCCTTCTGGGGAAAATCAAACACTTTGAACACCCTTTGAGTGAAAGTACCATGTGTGGCTAAATTACGAATTGCTAGTAGAACATCAAAGCCTTACAACCTTAATTTCCTGTCCCCGCAGCAACGTTCAACAATCGTCATCGAAACAACAGAAGCAATTCTGGAAATTAAAAGGCTCCTCCCACTGTCAGAAACACAAATCGAGCAACGACAATTCAGTTCTCCGTGGTATGGGGTGATGTCAGGGAAGCAGTTCTCTAGGTTTCAGAATTAAACGCAGAACGTTCTGGATAGAACTGTGTAAACAATCTAATCAGGTAATAAATTTTATCAAAATCAAATATTTCAGCAGTACATTGTTAACTTTACTGGAATCAAAAAAATCTTATGACATAATTTACCATATGATTTTTTTTCAAACTTCGAAATAAAAATATTATTTTTGTACAATTCATTAATTTTTAATAAAAAATTGTTTTCATATTTGAAAGTAGAAAAAACAACAAGCAAAATATGTTACCGAATTTAAAGAATTCTAGTAAAACATAAATCTTGCAATTAATTTTTAACCCTCCTTAAAAATGCAAGAACAAACCATCTGTGAAGCAAAATGTTTTCTTTTTCATTTTTATCCAAAGTCCATGAGTCAAATAAAAATTACACTTGCGAACACGCAGAGAATCGCTCCGGAACAGACCAACAACCTGGTGGCTGGAAGGCATGAAAATTGCATCTGTCACAAGATTACACCTCGAACCCTGGTGGAACAGTGTTTACTCGGGGATTTCGTCGGCAAACCAATTCGTTATCTGTCCTCTCCGGACACCCCAGGAATGCCGGCAAACTGACTGTTACACTTCCTGTCATGGCGCTTCCGTCTTCACACTTTGCTCAGAGCTTATTTCTTCTGATTTAGTGTTGCCAATTTTATTGAAATAAAAAAAGACATTTTAAATAAACTTGATTCTGAGAAATATTTGGAAAGATACGTGTTTACGTGGTACTCAAAATTTTCAATCTTTATTTTTGTTTTCTAGCAAAAAAGAATACACAAATCAATCAAACCTGCCAACACTGCTTCCAGTGCCGCAATGTAGCCACCCACTAACAAGTATCTGCTCGAGAATGAGCCAGCCATGCAAGTTCGATTGCCTTTTTGCTTTTGAAGCTCCGACACGTGAATCCACGTGTCAAGAAGCCATCTTCTTGGGTGCTCCGGATCCCTCTTGCAAACATATGAGTGTCAGTCCTATCGACGAAGCACATTGATGACAAGTGCTTCTTATTTTTTCACGTGTTATTTGCACCGAGTTTTTGAGACTTGCGAGATGTTGCTATCCTTGTTTGTTTTTCGAGATTGGGGGTGGCAATCCGATCCCGGTAACAAGCAAGATTTTGTTGGCATTTTTTAACCCAAAAATATATAAATAAAAAAGATTGGGACTTGACACAAAGCAAAAGTCCTTTGTGACTATTGGTTCGAATGGCAACTAAAAATCTGGGTTTGTGATTTTTATTAGCAGAATCATTGCAAATTGTTTGAAAATTGATATTTTAACCAATTTTGCACAGTCATTTTTTCCGTTAAATTAATTATAAACAGACCATGACAATACTTACACTGAACTTTGAGCGTGATGGACGAGCTGCGCGTTTCGCCCTCGGTGTTGGACGCGGCACACGCGTACGAGCCCGCACTTTCCCGCTCCAGCTGGAACAGGTGCAGCGTTTCGCCGCTCTCGCCCGACATCCGCATGTTCTGGAAAGTAAAGAATGAAGGGAAAGAATTTAATTAACATCAATTTGCACAGCAGCACGAATTCTTCAAATGGATTCGACCGAGTTCCGGAAATTGAACGTTTATTGTTTGATTCTTTAACCACAATTCCACTCAATCATAAAGCGGTGAAATTTTGAAAGTTATTTTTCAAAGAATTCCCAAATAAAACTGTTTCAGAATTATGTATCATGTTATTGAGTTAAATTTGTATAGCCCTGGAAAATGATTTCAATGCCCACACCCAGAACTGGGCATCGGCATACGAAGGGATAAAGTGCGCGGTTCTAATCTAATCTAATCTAATCGAACACAAGCGCAGCCAGTCCGAAGAAAGCATCCTGGAAGAACTTGTGGTAAGATTACGCCTCAAGTCCTTTCTTGTCAATATTAATGATTACAGTACATCCGAGTTACCCCGAAAATGTATAGCAAAAATTAAAGCGGCCAGGCCTACTGCGTTGCATTAACCGCAGAGACAGATTCTGTGAACGGATCACATTTCACAGAATCATCAGGGGAGGAAGGATGCGTGGACATACCGTACCAAACGCTCCGAATCAGTTGTGGTGTGGTGTGTTAGTGTAAATTTGGCAGATAATAATATTTAGAGGTGGGGGGGGGAGGTTGGGAGGGGGAAGAAATGAGGATAGGAGAAAGGGAAGGTGGGAAAGGGATAATATGGATATATCATTTGATCAATAGAATATTATAAAAAAATAAGGGAAAAAAATCAAATAATGATAGATAAAATGGATAGATCTCACCAAATCAAGATTCAGATTCAACGATCCATAATAAACCTCCTTCACAAGCAAAATTCCGATCCATCGGCTTGGTAGATTTCGTAGGGATCGGAACCCAACATTCCAATTTCCTTGGAACAGCTTCCCGACGTCTTCAACGATATCCTTACAAAGAAAGTAGAAATCTCTTCTGGACCAACACTCGGAAGACTTCACTCTTTCTGCAGAAATGTCCAGTTCTTCGCTTTGGCAGCTTACACCTCACAAAGTTTTCCGCGGATGATGACATTACAACCAACTGTCAGAAAAGGCAAAATACGGATCTAATATCTGGTTTAGACACTTTAATTTTCTAAAATTTTCCTAGAAGGTTAATTTTAAATTCGAAAAAAAAAAAAACATGACGCAGCAAAAACGAAGGGATAAAGTGCGCGGTTCGGTAGTAAAATGGTACTGTGAACGGACGGAGAGGATAAATCCCGAAATTACCGAAAGTTCTTTACTCATGGGTTCATTTTACAAAAAAACGTTCATCTTTCAAAACAAAAAAAGTGCCTATTCCGAGACCCGAACCTGAGACCATCAGCTTAGTGAACCGTGCCTTTGCCGTATCGGCAACCATGGTTCGGCAACTAAGTGGCGGTCATTTGTCCATATAAGCCACTCTATGGAATGAACTGTTTCAATGAACGAATGAACACGATTTGCTGTTGTTGAAGCGCGAGAGGTCTCTACTCTCGCAAAATAGTACTTTCCTCTCGTTTCTTTTCGAGGGGACTATCCGCTAGGTATTAAATTTAGGGTGTACTCTCCAGTTGTCATTCTCATCTCGGAGTTGATTGATGGGTCTCAACAAGCTTTTTAAACTAAGTGAAACTAAAAAGTAAAATGTGCATTGAAGTTGACCACTCAATTGAATTTCAATGTTCACACAGTGCCAGTTTATCAAATCAACAAATCAAATGCGTAAGTAAACAAATACCATATTGCGCAGGAGGAATTTATCTGCAAACATGTCAAAACAAACAGAATTATGTTTTGAAAACTTTTCCAACGAACTTTCACTAATTGAGAAATATAATTATAACTTGCCGGGACCGTGGTGTAGGGGTAAGCGTGGTTGCCTCTCACCCAGTCGGCCTGGGTTCGATCCCAGAGGGTCCCAGTGGCAGATTTTGAGACGAGATTTGTCTGATCACGCCTTCCGTCGGACGGGAAGTAAATGTTGGCCCCGGACTAACCTAAAAAGGTTAGGTCGTTAGCTCAGTCCAGGTGTAGGAGTCGTCCCCCTGGGTCCTGCCTCGGTGGAGTCGCTGGTAGGCAGTTGGACTAACAATCCAAAGGTCGTCAGTTCGAATCCCGGGGTGGATGGAAGCTAAGGTGTAAAAAGAGGTTTGCAATTGCCTCAACAATCAAGCCTTCGAACACCTAGTTTCGAGTTGGAATCTCGCAATCGAGAACGCCAAGGCAATGCTGTAGAGCGAATAATTTTTATTTATTTTGTAATTATAACTTGTAGAACTATCCGACTCTTCAAATATTTATCGTGTTTTCGTTTGTCAGAACTTCCAGTACTGTTGATTTTGATTGTTTAAGTTACGAAATCGAAAAAAACGCATTCAACCACTGGACGACTGAAGTTTCTCCCAAAAGCAGCAAAAAGATCGTCTGGTTTATTTTGACACGAGCTACTGCCGCCAGACTTCAGCGAAACAAACGCTGATCCAGTGCCAAAAACCGCTGGACCAGCGAAAAAACCCACTAGTAGAGTATTGTCTCCTGAACCAGCAAAATTAGTCAGCGAAAATGTTCACTAAACCAGTAAATGTTTTCACTGATTCGATCAAATTTGACTGACTTCCAAACCAGCGAAATAATTTAGCGATTACGGGTAATTTTTCTGCAGATTGAGAAATAAGCGACTTGTTTCGCTAGAGTCAGCGAACTTTATCGCGTTTTGGCGTGCCCCTTTCCGTGCAGTTAGGCGCATTAGTGATTTATTCCGTAATTGATCATTTGAAACAAATTTGAATCAGGCATGCAATTTAAACTGAGAAACAATTTCAATTTACAGGGAAATTATCATCGTCAAATTATTAAAATTAATCAGCCCTTCCACATAAATCGCATCAGTCACTTCGAACCACAATTCAGTGATGCCTCCCAGATAGCTCGTGCTGATAGGTATCAAATTTCGACCTGTTTTTAACTGCGAATCAATTTACCCAGCAAAGCACAATTTAACAACACTCTACTATTTCTGCGTCATTAGGGACTTGCAGATCCCTGTCGTGGCATCAATATCAAATTAATCACCATCCCAGTGCGCGATTGCTTCCGATTCAAATCAGAACGGTGTACACAACCACCTGATTGTAATTGGCAGCTAAACTATCGCCAATCGCGCTCCCTCTCACAACCCAATCACTAATTAGCTGACTAGCACCATCGCCCCAGCACTATCGTGTTAGTTTGTTCAGCATCAACGCCCTCCTACTCAGCAATGGAAAGATAGAATCATGCTAATAGGGTGTGGGTGTGAGTGCGCGCTGAAAATGATCGGCCAATCAATCGTGTTTCCGTGCACCCGCACTTAATCTCGTTTAGTAGCAGGTTCCTTGAGCTGTAACCGACTAATATTGAGGGAGCTCTGACAACAAAGCTAAAGGATGAACTATAGGAGACCTTCTACCGATTTTTTTTTTAATTTTAAAATTAAGTTTGATTGATTTTTAATCTATTAAAACACATTAAATTCTTTCTATAAAAACAAACATAAAAAATAAATCATTTATTCTGGTTAGTTAAGGGTTAAGCTGTCCATTGCATGCACAAAACAGGCGGCGGACCTTAAATCATGAAAATCTTAGATAAGTCGATTGTTCGCAAGCATCTCCAGCGCGAAATAAGTTTCCATTTTGCACTCTGTGATGATATGGTAGACGACCGTGTAATGCTGACCAGGATAGTGAAATATGAGTGACGATGAAGTGCTCTCATCGCGGGATACTTCCAACTAAATAATAAGGGTTGTATAGGGGTAAATTATCGACCGAGTCAAGTATCATAGTGGTAACGCTTCCACCTCCTAAGCGGTAGACCAGAGCTCAAATCCCGGCTCGGACCAACACAACTGGTGGTCGTTTCCCTTCTGGATTCGATTGCTTAGTAAAGAGAAAGTAGTGTACCATCACAAGCTGGACCTTAGACCTCTTTAGACCAAAAAAATCCGGAATCGGTCACTTGGCCACGGAGATATTTCGGAACCTAGTGGGGTAGGTTTTTATCCTGGTATGCTACCCAATCTACAAATCATGGTTATTATCATATATTCTTCAGAAAAACCATCCCAATTTGCTCAAAGACCCGTTCTGGACATATTAGGCATATTCCTTTGATCTCGGACCTACGGATATTCTGGTGCCATTTGGCCACCCTGCCATCAACCCGGAATATCCGTTACATGGTTCCGATGAAGCAATTTCGGTAATTTCACAAGTTCATTTTCCGACGTGTCAAACAACACTGATTTTGGCTCAGGAATTCAAATTTGACATCCTCAGTACGATCTGGAGCTGAAATAGTAGTTTATGCAACAAGTTGCAATAAATAGATTTTTTCAGCACGAGTCGTACATTTATTCAACGAGGTTCACCGAGTTGGATAAATACGACGAGTACTAAAAAAAAACAAGTTTTGCAACGAGTTCCATTCAACATTTTTTGCAATTCTGATGAACACCCTTAGAGTGGAATTATAACTCAAATGTTTATTTTTTTTTGTCAATTTAAACGTTTAATTCAAAAAAGTTACAGCGGTTTTAAAAATAAAAATGTTGAAAAAATAGGTTTTTTTTTGGTTTTTGGCAATTTCTATATGACAGACTTGATTTTTCAGCCTCGGAAACATTTTTACCGGAAAACTCGTCCAATTTCCCTAAAATATTATTTGGCCACATTTCAATTGGATATCAGCTAATTACATTGCTCATAACTGAAAACATAATATTTTTTCAGTGTAGTATAGTAACTTGGATAGTAAATTAGCTTAAATCATCAAAAAACGAGTTTTTTTGAAATGTGGTCAAAGATAATCTTATGGGAAATTGGACGAGCATTTCGGTAAAAATGTTTTCGAGACTGAAAAATCAAGTCTGTCATACAGAAATTGCCAAAAACCATCAAAAACCATATTTTTTCAACATTTTTAATTTCGAAAGCCGCTGTAATTTCACAAGGATTGGACTTAGGACAGTGGTCAATATGGAGACTTTTATGTAAAACAAGCCTTACCCGACAAACTTCGTCTTGTCATTTTTTTCGCTTCTTGACGTTTTTAGCTTGTATGCTTATTCAGCCTCCTGTGATCAAAATTTGATTTTACGCAACTTTTCCCAAACAATCTGCAGATTTTCCGGAATCAGTTCCAGAGTGGCCAAAGTTGTAACTTTTTGGCGTAAGAACCTTCCTTGAGCTTATACGAACCCAACTCAACAAAAAGCAACTCGATCCGACGCTCCGTATTGAACTGATTCGCGTTCGAACAAAACCGTCCAAATTTTTTATATATATAGATTGTCTGGAGAATCGATTCTCGTGTTCGGTTTTTGAAAATGTTGATGTTTAGAGCACTTTTGAAAAAAAAAACAGTTTCAGTAAATGATTTTTTTATTTTTTTAGGTGATTTGCTCCATCCTGCATTTTCCGTGAGCCTTCTTGTAACATCTTAGGCTATTTTCACAAAAAAAATGAACGAAAAAACCTTCAAATTTGACTTTTAAACTTAAAAAACAAAAAATCTCATAAGGAGTTGAGCCAGTCCGTTTTGCGATGCCTGTCCGACGGATCGCATGTTTTTTCGCGTCGTTCGTCGTCGGTGAGTTTGTCGGGTGAGTGCGCGCGTGTGTGTGTGTGAAGGTGCGGCTGGCTCTGGTTGAAAAAATGACTGTTGAGCCAGTCCGTTTTGCGATGCCTGTCCGTCGGGTCGCATGTTTTTTCGCGTCGTTCGTCGTCGGTGAGTTTGTCGGGTGAGTGCGCGCGTGTGTGTGTGTGAAGGTGCGGCTGGCTCTGGTAGAAAAATGACAGTTGAGCCAGTCCGTTTTGCGATGCCTGTCCGACGGATCGCATGTTTTTTCGCGTCGTTCGTCGTCGGTGAGTTTGTCGGGTGAGTGCGCGCGTGTGTGTGTGTGAAGGTGCGGCTGGCTCTGGTTGAAAAAATGACTGTTGAGCCAGTCCGTTTTGCGATGCCTGTCCGTCGGGTCGCATGTTTTTTCGCGTCGTTCGTCGTCGGTGAGTTTGTCGGGTGAGTGCGCGCGCGTGTGTGTGTGTGTGTGTGAAGGTGCGGCTGGCTCTGGTAGAAAAATGACAGTTGAGCCAGTCCGTTTTGCGATGCCTGTCCGACGGATCGCATGTTTTTCGCGTCGTTCGTCGTCGGTGAGTTTGTCGGGTGAGTGCGCGCGTGTGTGTGTGTGAAGGTGCGGCTGGCTCTGGTTGAAAAAATTACGGTTGAGCCAGTCCGTTTTGCGATGCCTGTCCGACGGATCGCATGTTTTTTCGCGTCGTTCGTCGTCGGTGAGTTTGTCGGGTGAGTGCGCGCGTGTGTGTGTGTGTGAAGGTGCGGCTGGCTCTGGTTGAAAAAATGACTGTTGAGCCAGTCCGTTTTGCGATGCCTGTCCGTCGGATCGCATGTTTTTTCGCGTCGTTCGTCGTCGGTGAGTTTGTCGGGTGAGTGCGCGCGTGTGTGTGTGTGAAGGTGCGGCTGGCTCTGGTAGAAAAATGACAGTTGAGCCAGTCCGTTTTGCGATGCTCTGGTTGTCACGATGACAGTTGAGGCAGTCCGTTTTGTGGTTACCTGTATGTTTGTCTACTCCTTTCTATTGACGTGGCTTTTTTTTCTTCTTAGTTAGATTGTAAAGTTCAAATATCGCGATCGTCTTTCTCGTTAGTCAGTCGAGTTTCTTTGTTCTATGATTTGCGATTGTTTCATGGGAAGATTCGTTCTTAATTGCGTTAGCATAATATAAATTATATTTGACCTTTCGTTTCCCGCGAAATCACATTTTAGCATTATAGCTCGTAAAGCACGGTGACAAATATTGTTTCAACGCGATTGTTCAAGTCCTTCAGATAACTCATAACTCATCAGTAATTAATTGGTCGCTCATCTTATAAAAAACTTAAAAGTATAAATAGTCTCAGGTCAACTCTACGTAAATGTGTTACGCTGAGTATAATATTTCACCTTTTAATCAAACACAATTTTGATTCTATCATTCCACAGCCGGCTGTCTAAGATTAAATCATTTGTGCTAAACTCAACACCAAATAACCGGGAATGGTCTCATCCGCATCATCCGATTGTTTGCCTTGAGAATACATAATACATCACCCTATCACTCAACAAAATTCATTGATTATTGGGCCACATCATCATCCTCTATGATGAATCCTGGCCATTACCCTTTCCCACTAACAAAATCCCAAGTAGAAGTAGTTTTCCGGCACACGCGGGGGTGTGGATATCGTATAGAACCCACCCTTGGTAGCAGCCTGTGCTAACTAACATTCCCGTCCCGTTCCCTCGAGATCTACAAACTGACATGGCGGGCGCCGTTGGTGGCCAATGACTGTTTCCTATTAGCAACGGCTCTAGTTTTGATGACCGTGATGTTTTATCTTTTCAGCGCATTCATGAATGCTGTTGATAAGGGAAACATTATTTGATCGTTGAAGCGTATGACCGGTTGTGTTGATAGGATATTACGGTCCTGTTCAGCAACGGAGAAGGACAACCATGGGTGGTCTCTCATGCTCATGCTCATGCTCATGCTCAAAAACAAAAAATCTCATAAGATTGGAGTGTTTTTTTCTTTCAGTGTATTTTATTCGGAAAGCCCGTCAAATTTCCTACAAGTTTATCTCTGACCACTTTTTGATACGATGCAACGGCTTCGAGATACAGCAATATTTTAAATTTAAAAAACAAAAATATTTAAAACACTTACGCCCTTCTCAAATGTCATTACGAGTGTAACCGGCTCCATATACACAAACATGGCTTATATAAGCCTAGGATAACATGTCTACAAAGTTTCATTAAAATCGGAGAGGGTCGGGTACAACCGATTCCCTTTTTGACATGGAATTGCTCAGTAGTTTCACGACGGACTTGCAAAAAAAATGATTTTAGTTTCAATTAAATTTCTATAGAAAATTGCTACATTTTCACGATTTTCTGGAAAATTTGAATCCAGAAAATAAGACACCTTGATTGAGTAATTGTTATTTGTTGTTGAAGATGCACAAACTGGGATAGTAATATCACTTATCCAAACAAAAAAAAAATCTTTTCTACTTGCACTCTAAACACAACCCTCCCTTACACTAACCTCATACCACTACCAAAATTAATTAGTTTTATCTTCTTACATCGAACATGACTGGCAGTTCGCCCCCGCCTGCCAGTCCAGCTGTCTGTCGGTTGGTATTTGTTTGTTTTTGGACATGGTCCAATCGAAAACTTCCCCTGTTCGTGTCCCTGCTCCACCCCGGCCTGGGAGTCCCGGGGAGTTTTGGGGTGTTGGAATTTTGGATGAAAAGAAACGTGCTGGTATTGGGACATTCGAGCTTTCCAGGAAGCTCTTTTTTGTCCATTTGTATGGGGAACAATGATTTTTTAGATGTAAATGTGTTGGTTAATTTCCGAGCAAGTTCTGATTTCAGTGACGTTGTAACTTCTGTAAGGAATGTTATTAAAATATTCAAAAAAAATAAAACAAACATTTCCTGCCAGATGCCGAAATTTTGAAAAGCTTTATTTCACTCATTCGTAGCTGATCAGTTTCGGGTATTACCATCCAAACCAAACTCGAACAAGTCAATTCTATCGGAAAAGCACCGAGACTGTTCGAAATAGCAAATTAATAGCTCCATCCATTAGCAATTCACCAACGAGAGATTGCTTTGTTAGGAAATGTGCGTCTGGGTGGAAAATCGGATTTCGCTTTCTAACTTAAACATGTACGCAAATGCACTGCACTAAATTTGCTAGTCTGTGTGGTCAGTCTAGCGAGTAAAACCGTATAAGCCAGAGTGAGCTTCACGTAA
The DNA here is from genome assembly GCF_016801865.2 of Culex pipiens pallens. Classification (NCBI taxonomy): domain Eukaryota; kingdom Metazoa; phylum Arthropoda; class Insecta; order Diptera; family Culicidae; genus Culex; species Culex pipiens. The sequence goes on from NC_068937.1 coordinate 124,105,085, forward strand.
AAGACCACTTTCAACGAACGCATTTGTTGTGGTAACGCATTATTGAACTCAGTGTAAATTTACAGGAAAGCTATTTTAAAAAAGAAGAAATTTCGAAATAAATAAAAACCGATGATAAATTTTATTAATGGAGAAAAAAGCAGCGGTTGAGAATAACAAAATTAATTTAAAAAAATATCAAACATTTCTACTTTCCGTCGATTACTACCCCCAAACAACAACTTGGTTCTCGCGCCACACAATTAAACCATTAATCCTAGCCTGATTTTACTCGCACTGCTGCTGCCTGGTCCGGGGCTAAGGATTCGCTCCGGCAAACGTGACCACAATCCTTCATTTATAATTAGTTTTATTACCGGCAGCAGCAGCAGCGCACTACCATAATTCAAATACTCTGCGTATTGCGCTGCGGGGCCAAGTGGGGCAAAATGGCCTCTTGAGGTTCGGCTTAAGAGCTCTTAGCGCTGAGTCTTGGACTGCCGGTATTGTATTGTATCATTTCGAACAGTGATGGTTACACGATTCAAACGAAAATAAGTTCAAGTTGAAAAATGAGCAATTCTGAAATGAGGAACGAAAAATGAGGATAGAAGCTGCGGGATGATGAAAAAAACATTTATATGAATGAAATGAAAAATTTTAAATAAGGAATTACGACTGAAGCATGATGACTGAAGACTGAGGACCGAGGACCGAGGACTGAGGACTGAGGACTGAGGACTGAGGACTGAGGACTGAGGACTGAGGACTGAGGACTGAGGACTGAGGACTGAGGACTGAGGACTGAGGACTGAGGACTGAGGACTGAGGACTGAGGACTGAGGACTGAGGACTGAGGACTGAGGACTGAGGACTGAGGACTGAGGACTGAGGACTGAGGACTGAGGACTGAGGATTGAGATTTGAGGAATTGGGAATAAAGAATTAGAAATGAGGACCGAGGACTGAGGACTGAGGACTGAGGACTGAGGACTGAGGACTGAGGACTGAGGACTGAGGATTGAGATTTGAGGAATTGGGAATACAGAATTAGAAATGAGGACTGAGGACTGAGGGCTGAGGACTGAGATTTGAGGAATTGGGAATAAAGAATTAGAAATGAGGACCGAGGAATGAAAACAAAGAAATTGTGATATTTTTTATGAGAAATAAAATGGGTGAGAATTGAGATATGAGAAATGTGGAATGAGAAATGAGAATTGAGGAAAGAAAAATCATGGATGAGGAATGAGCGATGACAAATGAGAATTGTGAAATGAGACATGATAAATGAGAAATGAGAAATGAGAATTGAAGCAAGAGGTATAATTGATGAAAAATGAGAGAATAGAAATGAAAAATTAGATATTAAAAATTAGGAATGTGCAATGAAGAATGGAATGCGAAATGAGAAATAAAAAAGTGAGAAGATATAAGTAAAACAAAATCAGAATGAAAATCAAAGTGATTTTGGAAGTGTGAACCATTTTCATCACTGACAACAGACACACGAACACTAACTAAGCTTCCTTGAAAGTGCCTTGCAGTGTATGATTCAAGCAGTGGCCTCCAAATTCCTGAGAGGCCCGACCAGAACGAAGCCACTTGTGTCATAATGGATGAGCGTCGTAGATCGCATATTGAGCTCGGTAACGGTCAAGTTGGTGGAGGAAGGCGATAGGATGTTTGCGACAGTAATGAATAATAATGTTATTTGCTGATTTATATTCATCACTTTCCCCCACAATTCACAAACCACACAAACACTCTCTCATAAGCGAATAGGCACAAATTTCCGGAAAACTTGTGTGTCACCGTTTCAGAACTTTGTCCTGAGAAAAAGTTTCTATTTTTCTCTCACACTGCTTGGCGCCATTACTCATTTTGATGAATCTCGCCGCACACAGAAAAAAAAAACACGAAAAACAAGAAAAACGACTCCGGAAAATGAAGTTTTGCTCAAAGGATGTATGAAATTGTGTGTGTGATACCCTAATGGCAATTTACCCACTTTGGGAAAACCCTTTTTCCCGCTAGCTCGTTCGTTTTCTTCTTTCTTCTCATACCGTAACAATCACAGCCGGCCAGCCTGCCGATAATGGGAACACAAGTTTCGAATTAGGATTGCGTGAGGTCACCAGCCGTGTCCGTTTGGCACACAGCACCACACGCACGGCCACCCCGCCGGAAACTGAGCTGACGTGAAAATAGCCAACAACACGGCAGTTAATTAGAGATTGAGTTGTGAGATTGTTTGAGCTATTTTTTATGTTCTGTAGTTATGTAGCATTGAGGATGTTGTTTGCTGTTCAATAGTTATTGATTTAGTTAAATTAAAATCATCATCCAAACAGGACAAAAAAATGATACTTTAAAATTTTGATTTTGAAGTAATTTAAAGATTATAAAGAAATTATAAACTTTCTAATTGTTTCGTTTCCTGTTCAACCACAACATAAATTCGTTCCAATTATTTCATTACATGTGGTTGAATTCTCCGAATTCTCCTCCCAAAAGGGGAAAATTATTTCCCAGAAGTTAAACCCAAGTGGTACACGTGTAGATATAATACTCACATTCTTGTACCAGGCAAAGGACGTCACCGGCGGCCTGGCGTCGGCCCGGCACTTGAGCGTCACATTTTCGCCCTCGGCCCGGGTGATGACTCGGCTGGGGTCCTCGTTGGCCAGATGCACCGACACGACCGGTTCGTCTGTAAAGGAGGAGTTTCATAGTGAGTGAGTGAGTGAGTAAGGCACAGTACGAGAGAGTGTTGGCATAGGGTTCGTTCAAAAATTACGTCCAGGAATAGGGGGAGGGGGGGGGGTCTAGGGTTTTGTGACAGCCCATGTTAAAGGTATATGAAAAGTGCGTGACAGGGGGGAGGGGGGGGGGTCTGAAATCCCGAAAATCTCTGGACGTAATATTTGAACAAACCCATAGAAAACGGAAGCAATAATTAATATAAAGTACAAGCTCCGGGTGCATTAGAGAGGAAATTATAAAATTTAATTTATCGTATACGAGTACGAGGCAGGGTGTTTGGACTCTTGGGAAGAAAGTTCTCAGGGAAAATGCAAAACGGTGTTTGAACGTCAAAATCAGAAATATGTTTGTTAAATGCTTGATAACTCAAGAAATCAGTTGAGCAGACAAGGATCAATTTAGAATTATTTGTGCAATTTGAATATTCATCGACTGAACAATTTATATCATTTAGATTCTAGAACATTATTTTGCATTGCATTGAAAGCTGTAGAAATGTAGTTTCAATTAAAATACAGTATATAAAAAAAGTATTTACACCCCTTGAGCACTTCGCACATTTTGTGATGGAACATGTAAACAATTTTAACATAATTTAAGTTATTTGCTGACAAATCACCATAAATCCAATCTCACAACTCCAAATAGGCATCCTTGACTGATTAAAAAAATATTTTGGATTGAATATAAAGTTTACTAACTACTTACTATAAAAGCTTATATAACTCTGTAAATTCTATATAAAACTTATCTAAACTGAATTTTGCAAACTTTCAATTTATCTAAATGTCGATATATTACCGTAGAGTTGCCAAATTAACATTTTGGAGTGGGTATAACACCGTTTTGGGGGTATTTGTATCGATAGAATAGATTTGGAATTTCGTACCAACCTGGAATTACGTCGTCGGAAAATCCGCCAGCATCCGAACCGGTCCACGATTCACAAGTCAACCTATGTGCCATTGGAAGGGCATAAAATTTCCGATCTTTTGATATCCAATCATCTAGGTATTCTATCAAACCAACGTTTTTAAATACCTGAGCAAAAAGTAAGTTTGATCCACCAGAACAAAAAAAATCAGAAACTCTGGGTTTTATTGAAATCCTAGATGTTTGGATATCAAAAGATCGGAAATTTTATGCCCTTTCCGATGACATATAGGATGACTTTTGGTACGAAATAATTCAAAAGTTACAATTACAATTCAGATGGTTTAACTGATTTTATAGCCTCAAAAATGATTAATTTGCATGTCCTTTCCATTCTATTTTTTAATTTTCATATTAACTCGTTCATTTTGATCAAAAAGTTGTTCAAAATGGAAAATCTGACAAACCTTTATTCTGGCTGACACTTGAAAAAACTGGCATTCCCAGATTTATCTGGCAACCTGACGACCCTGGCTGTCAGAGCCGGGTTCCCCGAACCAGGTGCCAATTTACAGAATTATTACCAGCTCAAAATTTGGTTATCAATGTTACAGAATTATACTGAGAACCGAAGCGCCTCCATGGATTTGTTGTGAGAATGTTTGATTAAAGCGCTTGGTTTCTTAGAATGTTTGATTAGCTTTTATAATTAAAATGTATGTGAGCTTCCAGTTTCATGCCGGTAATGAATCTGTCGATTGGAGCAGCTTCGTAGAACCCAACTCAACTCACTATACCAGGACGACAAACAGCCACTGCAACTATTTTATAGGTGCACAGCAACCAACAAGTTGTTGTCTTATTATTATAAAATTGTCAATCTCACGGATCAAATCCGGGTGAAACTTTGTTGTAAATTGGGGATTATTAAAAAATCATATAGAAAGTTCCCGTAGTTTTGCAGATACTAAAATGTCTGTAACAAAAATCTGGGTGTAAAAGCTCTAGTTAATATGCTCGGTTAAATAATAGTTTATGCAGCAACTGCAGGCACTAGTCTTACATAAACTGAAGAAGTATTAACGAACAGTGCACATTAGCCCAGATCGCAAAAATAGGTGGAATATTTATTTTCCGAAAAATGGTTGAAAATTAGAGTCTTTCACGATTGAGGTGTACTTAGAAAATCTAACTTTTCAGGAATATTTTTGGGCATTTTTTTTGTTTTCTATAAAGTTGTTAAGCTTTAAAATCCCAGCAAATTTGTGCAAGACACTAAAATTTTATCTCAGTTGTTGAACATAACAATTCAGGGTTAGGTTTAGGTTTAGCTCTAAAAAAAACACATTTTTAAGATCAATTTGGACTTAAGGGTTGAAAGTTAAGGGTTAAAAGTTGGCCAGGTAAAAAAAAGACGCCATTTTAAAAGATATCTCATCCGATTTTTCTTTTACACTCAAGACATCTCCATTGAAATTGTCTAATTTTCAAAAGAAAAGTGTATGGAACCACCCTAACGAAATTCAATAATTGTCCAACTACCTGTGTGTTTCCATGTAAATTTGCCCGCTGAATCTGAATCTGCCCTCAGAATTGAGCCAAAGAGGCAACATATTTATTTTTGGTGATATTTTGGGGTTTCTATGTAAAACAAGCCTTGCCCGACAAACTTCGTTCTGCCTTTTTCGTTTGTTGACGTTTTTTGATTTTTTGCTTATTCAGCCTCCTGTGATCAAAATATGACTTTACGTAACTTTCTCCATACAATTTTCCGATGCTCCGGAATCGGTTCCAGAGTGGCCAAAGTGTCAATTAGTTAGCGTAAGAACCTTCTTTGAGCTTATACGAACCCAACGCAACAAAAAGCACCTCGATCCGACGCTCCGTATTGAACTGATTCGCGTTCGAACAAAACCGTCGAAATTTTTTATTTATATAGATTATTAACCCAAAATATGACCAAAAATCGATAGTGTGGCACTTTGGCTAAATTCTAAGATATCGTGACACCCGTGAATTAATTTTGTGTTTCCAGAATAAACAAAGGCGAAACTAATGCAAAAGTTCCAGCATAAATGGTTTGTAGCTTACTTTAAAATAAAAGATGTTAAAAAAACATTAAACAGTGCTAGTACGACTTATTTAAAGTTAATCGAAATTATAAATTTAAATAATGAAAAAATCTCTTGTAGGAGCTATTAAACATTGTTTTGAAGTTTGTGAGCAAATATTATGTTTTTAAAATCGATTTAAACAGTGAATTTTGGTCAGTTCCACGCAAAATAAACTCATAAGTGACACAGGAATGCGTTCAAGTAGAGAGAAGAGTTCTCTCAAGTACAGAAAAAAAATTAAAGCGGGAACAAACCACTCCATGAGCCGAAGAGTGCACAAAATTTTTGTTTACTTTTGAACCATCTTTAAAATAAACCATGAAATAATCTACTTCTCAGAACAGAAAGTGAAACTTGGGATTACTTCAATACAACAAGCTCTGCTGAGAATCGCTCCACGTATGGTTTCCTGTCGTAGCACTTTCAACTGGAGCAGGAGGAAAGGACGAGTCGTATCCGTGGGGCAAAACTAAAGTGGCACCAACCAGGGTTAGTTAAAGCGACTAGTACGAGAGGACGAACGGGAGAGTGGGACCATATTTTTCCAAATGGCAGTGTTCATGTCTGTTTCATGATGAAATTGCTGCTGGTGCTTTTATGGCAATTGCAAAATTTACGCTCTGAAGTGCACCAGGTTCTGCTTTCGGGGCTTGGGTGGCCTGGCAGGTTGGTTGAGGGGGGGCTCAAATGGGACCAGAATTGGTGACCAAAGTTGTTGACACTTGGTTTCACTAAAGGGGTCCGTTTTAGGACGAATTACTTGGTTATTGCGAGAAGTTTGCTTTATGCGGGGTGACGAGAGGTTGAAATTGAATGGGTTCATTTGGTTTTTAAAGTTTTTACTGAAAAAAATAATAAATACAAGATTTTTTTCGTTTTTTATCGAGGAGTCTACCAACATTCATTTCGCTGCCTGTCTGTTTGTCGGTCCATATGAGGGGACACTTCTGTCCCACATTGTTCATGTCCCGCCAGTTGGCTCATGTATCAGGCCGTTTTGTTCAAAGTGATGACACGTGCACGCCTGCTTCCCTCTGTCATCGGGGAGTCATGCTTTGTGAGTTTGTGTTTGCATATGAATCGTTCTTTTATTTATGTCATAACCTTGACAATGGCGAGCTTTAAATTCGTAACACAAGTGCATATAAATTTAAAACAGTCAAAAATTGTATAAAAAATTTATTTAAAAAAAAAAACAAAGAGAAATTAGTTTAATATTTAACTTGTTTCGTATTCCAGTGTACCACATGGAGTCATTCTGAATCGAGAGACAGAGAGGGAGCGCGGATGTCGAAAATGCTTATAATTTATCTTGGCCCGTGCACCCAGAAACTCATTCGTTTAATGGGCCAAGTTTTGCCGAAACCCAAGAGCGAGGAGGAGCGGCAGTTCCTCCAATGACAAGTGTATCTATGTGGAACTTGCGCCAAGGCCGGTAAGTTGAATTGCACCCGGTGCAACTGTTGCAAAGAGTGCCAAAGTTTGGCCAGGTTTGCTCAGTCTTGATTAATTGAGATATTTCGGTCGGGAAGAAGTTTTCAAATAAAATGTGCACTCAAGTATGCAAGTTGCATTAACTTATACCATTTGAATGATATTGTACCACAAAAGTATTGTGCATTGAAGAACCCACTTCAAAAAGTTATTAGCACACATGGACTGTATATATACTAAAAGGAACTAATATTGACTTATTTTTACCGCTTTAAAATCTCAACAAGGTAACAAAAGAATTTAAAAGAACCATCGCAAGAAAACATCTTCAAACAAATCTACTCACAGGCCACACTGATGATCCGCTTATCCTCAACGGCCCCACCGGAGAACCACGGGTTCGTGGCCCGACACGACAGCTCGGCACCGTCATTCTCGGCCGTGACCCGAAGGGTCAGTATGCTGGACGTAAGATTTGCATCCTGTCAAAAAAAAAAAAAGTTTTAGGAAAATCAATCAACCTTTAAAATCGAGAGGTGATTTGTGACTGCCTTACATTGTTGTCGCTGTGTACAGTGATGTCGGCACTCCGCAGCGGCTCCCCGTCCAGCAGCCAAACGATCTTGGCCGCCGGAAAAGAGCCCCACGACTCGCACCTTATCGGGATGGGACGGCCCGCAGTCAGCAGCTCGTTCGGCGTGACAATCTTGGCCCGCAGCGGTTTTACTGGAATGAGAGAATTGAAATATATTTTATTATTATTATTTCTGGAATTTTGACGTTTACAACTACATTTGTTTCAAATTCCATCAGTGTCCCAATGAGTCAGCCTCTCTTATTGAATTGAAACAAATTAATCCTTCTAACCTGGTATTTCTACTAAGCTAATTATAAATAAAATTTTAGCAACACGGTTCTTCAAAGTCTGCAGCAAGTCTGCAGAAAAAACACGGTTTCAATTGGGTCCTAATATTAAGCCTAAATTTGTGGGTCTCGTGGCGCAGGGGTAGCGGCTTCGGCTGCCGATCCCGATGATGCTATGAGACGCGGGTTCGATTCCCGCCTTATCCACTGAGCTTCTATCGGATGGTGAAGTAAAACGTCGGTCCCGGTTTCTCCTGTCTCGTCAGAGGCGCTGGAGCAGAAATCCCACGTTAGAGGAAGGCCATGCCCCGGGGGGCGTAGTGCCAATAGTTTCGTTTAGTTTCGTTTTGTGATATTATTGTTCATTACGACAAAGCTTATTTTTCTGAGTACAATAACTCTTAGTACGACTGCAGAGAAATCAAAATGGATTTTTAAACCGATTAAAAAAAAAATCACAGCTCTACATGGTATAAAAGGTCCTGCTTGACAGCTCGTTCCAAAGGGACCATAGTTGATCCATCGAAAATTGTTGTCTTGTCAATTCGTTTTTATACATTAAAATAAAAAAAAGTTATCAGAAATGGTTTTAAATCGCGTTTTTTATCGCTGTACACAAAAATTTACATAGAGCTTGAAGACCATATTCCGGACTTCAAGTAACGATCGTACAGACTTTGAAAGCCGGTGTAATTGGTGGTATCGATGTTTATGGTGAGTAAATTCTGTCAAATATGTCAAAATTAGCTATTGTCAAAATTTAATACTGTAAATGCTAAAAGCATGATTTTATTTAACTATTTTCATGTCGACATGATTCCAAAAAATGGTATGAATGATTTCAAGTCAACGATACAATTCAAGCTATAGCGATGTTTAACATCTCTCTTTTACCCCTTAATATCCATCGCTAAAGATGAGACGAAAAAAATACACTGTCACTTTTCTCCAAGCTCAAGCACATTATAAACCAGCAATTGGCGAGAGTAAAAGATCGATAAGACTCCCTTATGTTCTACTAAACATCACCAGGTCGGTGCTTCTAGCATCCTAGACCGGTTCACTTCTTACTTTATTTTCCAGGTATGCATCGCTAGAGTTCCTTTAATTGGAGAATATTAAGTAAACTCAAACGCCATCAGCTCTATTATCAGAGCATTGGTAATGACATTTACCTAATGATTCGTATATATAATATACCTACTTTTTGTACAACTCGGTCAATTTCGATATCGAAGCTGTTCCGAGTTCAAATCTTCTTTTCTGACAAAAGTAATCGAAATATATTCTAAAAAGCTTTCATTAGAACTGTTTCGAAGCAATTTTGTATTTCAATAGGAATTAATATTTATTTTATTTCAAAACATCACATAGAAATAAAATCCAATCGCTGGTACCCATGCAACTCGGTCAAGCTTGAATATGAAAATGTGAAAATGCCATTCAAATGCGCATGTTCAGTATTGGGAAGAATGTCGTCAGCATTTGAAACACTTTTTAATGAGAAAATGGAATTGCGGTTTTAAAACCATAGTACAAAGCGCGAAGGTTTCTGCTGGTGAGTTTAGTGATATAAATTGTCTATTCTGCCAAATTCAATCAAAATCTTCATGCTTTTTGTTGTTTTGTAATCTAATCAATGAAATAATTTGACGCAAACAATGCAATTTTAGCTCTAGCGATGTATAGCCAAACTTTTCCCCCTCTCAATAGCCATCGCTAGTGAGAAAGAAAACCGAGATTACTGCTTGTCTGCTTTCTTTTTTCACGTTCATGAGATCTGGCTAAAAATGCTTTTTAACAGAAACTCTCTCACGGTTGACTCAACTGCACCAGCCACTTGGAGCTTTCAACGCAAACCAGTCACTAAGTTGGCCATCGCTAGAGTTCCTGGAATCGGAGCGTGATAAAAGAGCATCAGCAAACACCAGCTCAGCATATATTATTAGTGAAATCCCAGCTTATGAATGTATTTCAATATTTTTTAACAACTCGGTCAATTCCGACTTGCTTTGGAGCTGCTCCGAGTTTAAATCACCTTTTCTGCCAAATTTTGGCTTATTTTGGATGTATTGTTGTATAATACTACATTCATTAGGTCCTTTTCGGTCCTAAAACCCGAGTCAACTTTTTTTCAGAAAAATATTTTGACAAAGGACTTTGTCTTAAAGCTCTATCTGCGGTGTCAATGCAAAATTTTTCGAAAATGTAGCGTTACCGTCGCAAGCCCTCGGCGTGACATTCTGTTTCTGTTGCGTAGATGCCGTGAAAACTATTTAAGCTAAAAGTTAGCCTCTGGAGGATTTAGTGTCCATCAGACTTTCATCAAAGACGGACCTTACGTTGGGAATTTTATTGCTCACACACACACGCAGGTGGTGCACGAACTTGAGAGGAGGTCCAAGAAGTTATTGATGGTAGCCAGAACGGTCACCGGAATACCGAAATTATTGGGAACAATTTGGTAGGATATCGGCCACACCCGGAGTGGCCAGTGCCCTGAGGGAGGGTTCTACCGGGAGGACATTTACGGAACCATACAAATTTGGGCAATATGGGTATCAAAATTCATGGTTTTTGATACTGGTAATGAAAATGACCATTTTGGCAGGATTGGCCACACCCGGAGTGGCCGTTGCCCTGAGGGAAGGTTCTAACGGGAGGACATTTACGGAACCATACAAATTTGGGCAATATGGGTATCAAAATTCATGGTTTTTGATACTGGTAATGAAAATGGCCATTTTGGCAGGATTGGCCACACCCGGAGTGGCCATTGCCCTGAGGGAAGGTTCTACCGGGAGGACATTTACGGAACCATACAAATTTGGGCAATATGGGTATCAAAATTCTTGTTTTTTTAAACTGGTAATGAAAATGGCCATTTTGGCAGGATTGGCCACACCCGGAGTGGCCGTTGCCCTGAGGGAAGGTTCTACCGGGAGGACATTTACGGAACCATACAAATTTGGGCAATATGGGTATCAAAATTCATGGTTTTTGATACTGGTGATGAAAATGGCCATTTTGGCAGAATTGGCCACACCCGGAGCGGCCAACGCCCTGAGGGAAGGTTCTACCGGGAGGACATTTACGGAACCATACGACTTGGGGCAATATGCGTATCAAAATTCATGGTTTTTGATACTGGTGATGAAAATGGCCATTTTGGCAGGATTGGCCACACCCGGAGTGGCCATTGCCCTGAGGGAAGGTTCTACCGGGAGGACATTTACGGAACCATACAAATTTGGGCAATATGGGTATCAAAATTCATGGTTTTTGATACTGGTAATGAAAATGGCCATTTTGGCAGGACTGACCACACCCGGAGTGGCCATTGCCCTGAGGGAAGGTTCTACCGGGAGAACATTTACGGAACCATACGTCTTGGGGCAATATGCGTATCAAAATTCATGGTTTTTGATACTGCTGATAAAAATGGCCATTTTGGCAGGATTGGCCACACCCGGAGTGGCCAGTGCCCTCGGGAAGGTTCTACCGGGGGGACATTGATCGAACCATACGACTTAGGGCAATATGGGTATCAAAATTCATGGTTTTTTAGACTGGTAATGAAAATGGCCATTTTGACCGGATTGGCCACACCCGGAGTGGCCAGTGCCCTTGGGAAGGTTCTTCCGGGGGGACATTAATCGAACCATACGACTTGGGGCAATATGGGTATCAAAATTCATGGTTTGGCCACTCCGGGTGTGGCCAATCCAGTCAAAATGGCCATTTTCATTATCAGTTTCAAAAACCATGAATTTTGATACCTATATTGCCCCAAGTCGTATGGTTCGATTAATGTCCCCCCGGTAGAACCTTCCCGAGGGCACTGGCCACTCCGGGTGTGGCCAATCCGGTTAAAATGGCAATTTTCAATACAAGTTTAAAAAACCATGAATTTTGATACTTATATTGCCCCAAGTCGTATGGTTCGATTAATGTCCCCCCGGTAGAACCTTCCCGAGGGCACTGGCCACTCCGGGTGTGGCCAATCCAGTCAAAATGCCCATTTTCATTACCAGTTTCAATAACCATGAATTTTGATACCCATATTGCCCCAAGTCGTATGGTTCGATTAATGTCCCCCCGGTAGAACCTTCCCGAGGGCACTGGCCACTCCGGGTGTGGCCAATCCAGTCAAAATGGCCATTTTCATTATCAGTTTCAAAAACCATGAATTTTGATACCTATATTGCCCCAAGTCGTATGGTTCGATTAATGTCCCCCCGGTAGAACCTTCCCGAGGGCACTGGCCACTCCGGGTGTGGCCAATCCAGTCAAAATGGCCATTTTCATTATCAGTTTCAAAAACCATGAATTTTGATACCTATATTGCCCCAAGTCGTATGGTTCGATTAATGTCCCCCCGGTAGAACCTTCCCGAGGGCACTGGCCACTCCGGGTGTGGCCAATCTAGTCAAAATGGCCATTTTCATTATCAGTTTCAAAAACCATGAATTTTGATACCTATATTGCCCCAAGTCGTATGGTTCGATTAATGTCCCCCCGGTAGAACCTTCCCGAGGGCACTGGCCACTCCGGGTGTGGCCAATCCAGTCAAAATGCCCATTTTCATTACCAGTTTCAATAACCATGAATTTTGATACCCATATTGCCCCAAGTCGTATGGTTCGATTAATGTCCCCCCGGTAGAACCTTCCCGAGGGCACTGGCCACTCCGGGTGTGGCCAATCCAGTCAAAATGGCCATTTTCATTATCAGTTTCAAATACCATGAATTTTGATACTTATATTGCCCCAAGTCGTATGGTTCGATTAATGTCCCCCCGGTAGAACCTTCCCGAGGGCACTGGCCACTCCGGGTGTGGCCAATCCAGTCAAAATGGCCATTTTCATTATCAGTTTCAAATACCATGAATTTTGATACCTATATTGCCCCAAGTCGTATGGTTCGATTAATGTCCCCCCGGTAGAACCTTCCCGAGGGCACTGGCCACTCCGGGTGTGGCCAATCCAGTCAAAATGGCCATTTTCATTATCAGTTTCAAAAACCATGAATTTTGATACCTATATTGCCCCAAGTCGTATGGTTCGATTAATGTCCCCCCGGTAGAACCTTCCCGAGGGCACTGGCCACTCCGGGTGTGGCCAATCCAGTCACAATGCCATAATCAACACCTAAACACACCCATCCAAAATCACCCACAATCCCCACTACTATTAACTCAACCATACCCCTTACTCCCCAACCTCTTTCCATTCCCACCTTTATATTCCCACCCTACCCCATTCCCAAAACAACCCCTAAACCCCCCCCATCCAAAATCACCCCACAATCCCCCTACTACATTAACTCAACCATACCCCTTACTCCCCAACCTCTTTCCATTCCCACTTTATATTCCCACCTACCCCCATTCCCAAAACCAACCCTAAACCCCCCCCATCCAAAATCACCCCACAATCCCCCTACTACATTAACTCAACCATACCCCTTACTCCCCAACCTCTTTCCCATTCCCACTTTATATTCCCCACCCTACCCCCATTCCCAAAACCAACCCTAAACCCCCCCCATCCAAAATCACCCCACAATCCCCCTATACATTAACTCAACCATACCCCTTACTCCCCAACCTCTTTCCATTCCCACTTTATATTCCCCACCTACCCCCATTCCCAAAACCAACCCTAAACCCCCCCCATCCAAAATCACCCCACAATCCCCCTACTACATTAACTCAACCATACCCCCTTACTCCCAACCTCTTTCCCATTCCCACTTTATATTCCCACCCTACCCCATTCCAAAACCAACCCTAAACCCCCCCCATCCAAAATCACCCCACAATCCCCCTACTACATTAACTCAACCATACCCCTTACTCCCCAACCTCTTTCCCATTCCCCACTTTATATTCCCCACACAACACCCATATTACCCCCTCCCCAATCCCCCCACCAACATTACCTTATCCTACCAACCCCACAACACCTCCCCTCCAACCACCCCAAACTATCCCCCCCATATACAAACCCATATATCTATATATATATATTCTCCCACCCCAACCCCCTATTCACTCAAATACTCCCCCACTACTTCCCATCCAAAAAATCTTCACACATAACTCAACCCACTACTCATCCCATATTCCCCCTATTATCCCCCAAACTCTATCCCTAACCCCTACACCTTCTCTTCTTTTCCCCCAATGCACCATGTTGCCACATTTCATGCGAACTATTTAAGCTAACAGATAGCCTCAGAAAAATTCAGTGCCTTACGAGGTTTCGACAAAAGCGGATCCACGGTGGTAATTTTATTGCTCACACACACACACACGCACACATTGAAAGACACAGTTTGTGCACTAAATTGGGAGGAATTCTGTTCTTATGAAGATTGTAAGGACGGTCACCGGACCAGAATGATTTGGGGCATTGGGCTTGGGACCACATTTATAGGATATTGGCCACACCCGGAGTGGCCAGTGCCCTCGGGAAGGTTCTACCGGGGGGACATTAATCGAACCATACGACTTGGGGCAATATGGGTATCAAAATTCATGGTTTTTTAAACTGGTAATGAAAATGGCCATTTTGACTGGATTGGCCACACCCGGAGTGGCCAGTGCCCTGAGGGAAGGTTCTACCGGGAGGACATTTACGGAACCATACGACTTGGGGCAATATGCGTATCAAAATTCATGGTTTTTGATACTGGTGATAAAAATGGCCATTTTGGCAGGATTGGCCACACCCGGAGTGGCCATTGCCCTGAGGGAAGGTTCTACCGGGAGGACATTTACGGAACCATACAAATTTGGGCAATATGGGTATCAAAATTCATGGTTTTTGAAACTGGTAATGAAAATGGGCATTTTGACTGGATTGGCCACACCCGGAGTGGCCAGTGCCCTCGGGAAGGTTCTACCGGGGGACATTAATCGAACCATACGACTTGGGGCAATATGGGTATCAAAATTCATGGTTTTTGAAACTGGTAATGAAAATGGCCATTTTGACCGGATTGGCCACACCCGGAGTGGCCAGTGTTCTCGGGAAGGTTCTACCGGGGGGACATTAATCGAACTATACGACTTAGGGCAATATGGGTGTCAAAATTCATGGTTTGGCCACTACGGGTGTGGCCAATCCGGTCAAAATTGTCATTTTCATTACCAGTTTCAAAAACCATGAATGTGGATTCCCATATTGCCCCAAGTCGTATGGTTCGATTAATGTCCCCCTGGTAGAACCTTTCCCAGGGCAGTGACCACTCCGGGTGTGGCCAATCCGGTCAAAATGGCCATTTTCATTACAAGTTTCAAAAACCATGAATTTTGATACCCATATTGCCCCAAGTCGTATGGTTCGATTAATCTCCCCCCCGGTAGAACCTTCCCCAGGGTAATTGCCACTTCGGGTGTGGCCAATCCGGTCAAAATGGCCATTTTCATTACCAGTTTAAAAAACCATGAATTTTGATACCCATATTGCCCCAAGTCGTATGGTTCGATTAATGTCCCCCCGGTAGAACCTTCCCGAGGGCACTGGCCACTCCGGGTGTGGCCAATCCAGTCAAAATGCCCATTTTCATTACCAGTTTCAATAACCATGAATTTTGATACCCATATTGCCCCAAGTCGTATGGTTCGATTAATGTCCCCCCGGTAGAACCTTCCCGAGGGCACTGGCCACTCCGGGTGTGGCCAATCCAGTCAAAATGGCCATTTTCATTATCAGTTTCAAAAACCATGAATTTTGATACCTATATTGCCCCAAGTCGTATGGTTCGATTAATGTCCCCCCGGTAGAACCTTCCCGAGGGCACTGGCCACTCCGGGTGTGGCCAATCCGGTTAAAATGGCCATTTTCAATACAAGTTTAAAAAACCATGAATTTTGATACTTATATTGCCCCAAGTCGTATGGTTCGATTAATGTCCCCCCGGTAGAACCTTCCCGAGGGCACTGGCCACTCCGGGTGTGGCCAATCCAGTCAAAATGCCCATTTTCATTACCAGTTTCAATAACCATGCATTTTGATACCCATATTGCCCCAAGTCGTATGGTTCGATTAATGTCCCCCCGGTAGAACCTTCCCGAGGGCACTGGCCACTCCGGGTGTGGCCAATCCGGTTAAAATGGCCATTTTCATTATCAGTTTCAAAAACCATGAATTTTGATACTTATATTGCCCCAAGTCGTATGGTTCGATTAATGTCCCCCCGGTAGAACCTTCCCGAGGGCACTGGCCACTCCGGGTGTGGCCAATATCCTATAAATGTGGTCCCAAGCCCATTGCCCCAAATCATTCTGGTCCGGTGACCGTCCTTACAATCTTCATAAGAACAGAATTCCTCCCAATTTAGTGCACAAACTGTGTCTTTCAATGTGTGCGTGTGTGTGTGTGAGCAATAAAATTACCACCGTGGATCCGCTTTTGTCGAAACCTCGTAAGGCACTGAATTTTTCTGAGGCTATCTGTTAGCTTAAATAGTTCGCATGAAATGTGGCAACATGGTGCAAATTTTGCCTCCTCTCCTGTTTACGTGGAACTGTCACGCGAGAATGTTGCACCACTGTTGCCACATTTCATGCGAACTATTTAAGCTCACAGATAGCCTCAGAAAAATTCAGTGCCTTACGAGGTTTCGACAAAAGCGGATCCACGGTGGTAATTTTATTGCTCACACACACACACACGCACACATTGAAAGACACAGTTTGTGCACTAAATTGGGAGGAATTCTGTTCTTATGAAGATTGTAAGGACGGTCACCGGACCAGAATGATTTGGGGCAATGGGCTTGGGACCACATTTATAGGATATTGGCCACACCCGGAGTGGCCAGTGCCCTCGGGAAGGTTCTACCGGGGGGACATTAATCGAACCATACGACTTGGGGCAATATGGGTATCCAAATTCATGGTATTTGAAACTGATAATGAAAATGGCCATTTTGACTGGATTGGCCACACCCGGAGTGGCCAGTGCCCTCGGGAAGGTTCTACCGGGGGGACATTAATCGAACCATACGACTTGGGGCAATATGGGTATCAAAATTCATGGTTTTTTAAACTTGTATTGAAAATGGCCATTTTAACCGGATTGGCCACACCCGGAGTGGCCAGTGCCCTCGGGAAGGTTCTACCGGGGGACATTAATCGAACCATACGACTTGGGGCAATATAGGTATCAAAATTCATGGTTTTTGAAACTGATAATGAAAATGGCCATTTTGACTGGATTGGCCACACCCGGAGTGGCCAGTGCCCTCGGGAAGGTTCTACCGGGGGACATTAATCGAACCATACGACTTGGGGCAATATGGGTATCAAAATTCATGGTTTTTTAAACTTGTAATGAAAATGGCCATTTTGACCGGATTGGCCACACCCGGAGTGGTCAGTGCCCTCGGGAAGGTTCTACCGGGGGGACATTAATCGAACCATACGACTTGGGGCAATATGGGAATCCACATTTATGGTTTTTGAAACTGGTAATGAAAATGACAATTTTGACCGGATTGGCCACACCCGGAGTGGCAATTGCCCTCGGGAAGGTTCTACCGGGGGGACATTAATCGAACTATTCGACTTGGGGCAATATGGGTACCAAAATTCATGGTTTTTGATACTGGACATGAAATTTACCATTTTGATTGGACATTTTCCGAACCATACTTGTTTTGGCAATTTATTTCCACAGAGGTGCCAAAGATTGAAAACATTTTATAGGAATAAATTAATTAGGATTAAATACATAGGCAATGTTTTAAAAATATAAAATAAAATAGAATATTTTTTAGGAGTTTTGTACAAAGTTCTTTGTCATATTGGTCATGTAGAACATAACCACCTGCACCTTTTTTTGGTCCTCTTCGGTACTGAGGATCATTCGAAGTATTTTGGCTTGCAAAACATTCCTATCAAAAAGGTCAAATCAACTGCAATCGAAGCTCATGGTGTCAAAGAAAATTTGTTTTGCCGATACAAATGTTTTGATAATAGCAGAAGTTTTTTTTTTTTTCTTAACTTATTTTTATTAGGTCCGTTTAGATGCTGTGACCAGGTTAGGACCGAGGGACGGTTCATAATAATTTAGAATACATAAAAAAAACTCATTTTCCGCCGTATTTGCCGAGCATGTAACTGACAAGTCTCAACTGGTCCACGCGGGTCTTACAGGTCTGGAACCTGGCACTGTACTCATTAAAAATGTGCGAACTGTATAGCACCTCCTCTCCTTCCGCCGTGGTGGTGGCACCGGCGCCGGCGCCAGTATTTACTTGACTGCTTCCTGCGGGTCGAGGGCGATCCTTTGGCTTCACGTCCGGAACTGCGCCCGGCAGTGGAGGGAACTCCGCCGGCGTGAACGCCGGAACTGCTGGACTCTGCTTCTCCGCCTTCCTTGCCGGCGGTTTCGGTTTCGCCGCCTGCTGGCGCCTCTGGATGACGCTTGGGGCAGCTGCGGTCCGTGGCTTTGTGGGCTCCAGAGCAGTTGGCACACCGCTTCGGATCGGCTTCCAGGACTTTGCACTCGTTCGTCTTGTGAGGACTCCCACAGTTGTTGCACCTCCCCTTGAGGTGGCAGTTCCTGGTTCCATGACCCAGCTGCAAGCAGTTCCTGCACTGGGTCACGTTCGGCCGCTTGTTCCGGTAAGCCTCCCACCGGATGATAGTGCTTGCCACAACTTTCATTGCAGAGAGCTTCTTCAGATTGGTGTATCCCTTGGGGAAGACCACAATGTACGGAGTTTCGTCCACGGTGGACTTTTCCTTCCGCTTGATGACATGCACCTCCAGCGCATCCAGCTTGAGATCCCTCTTCAGCAGGTACTTGACCTCATCCGTTTTCAGTTCATGAGGTAAACCACGAAGAACGACCCGGTGAAATCGTTCGCTTCTTCGGCCGTGGGTGTAGAATTCGACTTTCTTCTTCTTGAGGAGCTCATGCAACTTGTCAAAATCATTGACAGAGAAGCAGGTCACTTTGGTTCCAAATCGGGTTAGTTTGTAAATCGGGTCGAAACCAAATTTACAACTTTCCACTATCGCTACGAGCTTGTAAAAATCCGTGGTGTTCTTCACCACCTTTCGCTGACTTAGTTTCCGTCCTTTTCAATCTTCTTCTAAGACACTAGTCATCTATCCACCTATCAGTTTCATTTCTTTCTTCTAATTTGTGAGTTTAATTTCACCGAAAACTACCGATAAAAGCCCGTAAATTTTAGCTTTTGTTTACTTGCCGATTGGCCGGGTGCTGGAACCGCCGGGACGTCCCCTCCGCCTGCTGGGCTGGCATTGTTGTTGTTTTCCGCTAGCGGGCTGAACTTGTTGTTGTTGAGCAGATTCTGCTCCACATTGCTATCGTCCTCTTTCTTCCTTTTGCGCTCGTTCGCCTCCATTCCTCGGAATGTTGGGGCGGAAAGTCCACCGAAAGCACCACGACGGCCACTATCGGCACTTTTGACCCGCAAAACACGACACCTTCAAACGTAAACAAGGCCGCGAGCGCGCGGCTGCCATACGTCCGTCACACAAGAGCACAGCAGGAGAACTGAATAGCAGAAGTTGTGGTCTCAATTACGGACTTCAATTCCATAGTACTATCGTTTCGAAGTAGTTCCCGCTAGAGAGTTTGGTGTCATCGATGATTCTGGTAAGTAAGTTCTGTCAAATTGTCAAATCTGTGAAATTCAATAAAAATCCTGATGATCTAAATTACAACTTGATATTGATAAATGTACGGTACAATTTCAACTCTAGCGATCGCAAGTGGGCAAACAAAAAGAGAGCGCTGCCTGCATGCTAAACATCGCTAGAGTTCCTGGAATAGAAATATGATGAAAGAACATCATCCATCACCAGCTCAGCATCAAATGTATTGAAAGCACATTTGCTTGAAATTGTAATATAAATTATTTTTGAACAACTCGGTCAATTTCGACTTATTGGCGAAGCTGTTCCGGGTTTGAATCACGTTTTCTGTCAAATTTAAACGTATTTTGTTGGTATTTTGGCATTTTACAGCTTTCGTAATTACATGTTTGTTATAGGTAAAAGTAATTACTGAGGGTATATTGGCTTGCAAAACATTTCAAATTTTCCATAAAATCTAAATATCGTTTTAGTAATCAGATGCAAATGAACTTTAATCGAAACTATATTCTTCAGATATGTAATCGAAGCTACTTTTTTTTTTGGTTGTTGCTAGAAAATTGTGGTTTCGATTACGGACTTCTATTGCTTGGTACTGACCGGAAAGGCTTTGATCAGTTCAAAGCAGTTCCTGCTGGTGAGTTTGGTGATATCGAGGATTCTGGTAAGTATGTCCTGTCAATCTGTCAATGCAATTTCAGCTTTAGCTTTAGCTGATGTTTTTTTCCAAAACATGTTATTGAATTTTCAAATTGTGTTATCATAACAAAGTTGGTTATTGATTGAAATTTTAGAATAAATTCTAATATCATTTTATGTTATTTGGATCATGTTTTGTTATTACAAGAAAAATATTAACAATACCAGTTATTTTCATTGCGATTTATCTGTTATTATCTGAGTTATTATAACAGCTAATCTGGGTTTTACAATAACTTGTTGAGATCTTGATTCAAGAGGTTTTGTTCTTCTCGTGTTGTTATGAGTTATTAAATTGTATCAAAACTTGTTACTCTTGAGTTATTTCCACCTGCTCGGGCTGAAAGCCATCGCTAGTGAGCAAGCAAACAAGCGATCACTGCCTGTATGCTTGCTTTTTGCACGCTCGAGGTCTCGCTAAAAACGATTATTAAAGGAAAACTTTCTCACGGTTGACTAAACTGCATCAGCTCGGTGCTTTCAGCGCAAACCGGTTAACCAGAGTCACTTAGCTGGTCAGGTGAGCATCGCTAGAGTTTCTGCAATCGGAGTATGATAAAAGAACACCAACAACTGCAATGTGGCAAGGTGCCAAATATATACTGTGCAACTCCTATTTATTAGGAAATATGTATTTAAACACTTTTTGAACGACTCGGTCAAATTCGATTTGTTACTAAACTAGCGAAGCTGTTCCGAGTTCTAATTGTCTTATCTAATCTAAACATCAATCGTAGCTGGATCCTTGATTTGGTCCTGTTTCCATCAATGTTTTCACTACGTAAATAAATGTTGATGAACAAGTTTGATGAAAACTTGATTGTTCAATTCATTTTAAGTTATTTTTTGCAATTCCGTCGTGAAACTACTTACTTTTCCTATCATTCTTGAACGACGAAATAGCCTACTTTTCTGTACCAAAAATAACAGAATCGAATAGCAACACTTTTCAAAATAAATGCTGAAAAGTTCTACTTTTTAGCACTGAAATGGGTACTGAAAAGTTGAACTTTTCAGCACTTGTTTCGAAAAGTAACACTTTTCAACATTTTTTTGATTTAAACGATTTATTGACAAAAAACATGAAAATTCGACTTAAATCTTCACTCAATGGGTGTTTTTCGAAATTGCAAAAAATGTTGTATAAAACTCGTTGCAAAACTTGATTTTTTCAGCACTCGTCGTATTTATCCAACTCGGTGAACCTCGTTGGATAAATGTACGACTCGTGCTGAAAAAATCATCTTTTTGCAACTTGTTGCATATACTACTATTTTGTAACTGAACGTCAATGTTCTGTTTCGTCATCTTAGGAAAATGATTGAGAAAAAGCCTACACTGCCCATGATCGCATAAATGTCCCATATGCATTTTCGTCACTTTTGAGTTATTGATGCAGTTTGGTTCAAAATCGTGTGCTCTTTCAAAAGAGCCTATAACATCCAGTACTTTGTTCTAGAAATCAGGAGGAAATCCAGTTTTTTCGTGAAAACTTAACACGTAGCCTTATGTGTGGGACAAACTTGTTTAGCGTTTTTCTCAGCTTGCTGTTTTTGCATATGGGACATTTATGCGAACATGGGCAGTACAGGAGTAGAGACAAAAGTCAATCTTGTCTTTGAACTCAATTTTTTTTAATCAAACTTAGAATCGGGATGTGCGCGTACGCACGTCCCGGCTACCAAAAATTACACATACGAGTTATCCACATGAGGGATAATCGCAGGGGTCAGCCCGACCGAAGTGCAATGGAAGAGCCTCGCCCTGGGGGAACCGCCTTCAGGATCACGGTAACCCCTATGCCAGGTAAGTATGCTTTGGCATGGCGCGGCCGCGGCTCTTGGCCTGCGTGCGGCGTATTTCGCTAGCGATTGCCAACTGGACTCGGTGTGTGTGAAGGGAGTACAAGATAATGACCAGGCAGCAGCGTCAGTAGCAGACGTTGCTGAGAGAGGGGGGAATTTCAAGCAGCTGTACGTTACTTGTGAAGAGGGTGAAGAAACGAGGGTGTGCAGTTAGGTCGATACACTCAAACGATGGGCATGTGACAAAATTTGTAATTTGAAAAAAAAAAACGATTTGCAGACAGTTCATCATTTCATAGCAAAATTAAAAAAAAAAATTATGGTTACTAAAATCAAAGTGAACCTTTTAAAATAAAGTACAAATTTCAGTTTTGGGTGTAGAACAAGAAAATGGATTTTTGCCCGTGACTCACCAGTGGTGAGGAACGAAACTGATTCATATTTCTTGTTGGATTCTTACTGATTTGAATAGTTGAAATCTTATTGGAATTATTTATCATTTCTTATATTTTTTGCAAATCCGTCTTGAACACTTTTCCTTAAACACTTTTCCTGTCATTCTAGAACGACAAAACAGCCTACTTTTCTCTCACAAATATGACAGATTCGAAAAGAAATTCTGAGTGTTGAAAATTGAGCTTTTCAGCACCTGTTTCGAAAAGTAATACTTTTCAACATTGTTTTGATTTTAACGGTGTATTGACTAAACACATGGACATTTGACCTACAATTCAATACAAAGGGTGTTTTTCGGAATTGCAAAAAATGTTGTATGGAACTCGTTGCAAAACTTGATTTTTTTCAGCACTCGTCGTGTTTATCCAACTCGGTGAACCTCGTTGGATAAATGTACGACTCGTGCTGAAAAAATCTTCCTTTTGCAGCTTGTTGCATAAACTTCTATTTCGTCTCTGTGTTTGGATTTTTTTACAATAAAGTAAAAAGTAATGACAATACAAAAAGTCCAATAAGATATTTTTTCTTTGAATTTTATTATTCAAAAATATTAAATTCTTATTATATAAGAATAACAGTCTGGACACAAACATGACATTTCTGTTACATTCTCATAGGAATTCCACACTCTATAGGACTGTATGACATTCTTACAACAAATTCAATCGTTTCGAACAGCATGTACCCGATGCCTGATTTTTCTGTTACAATCTTATTGGAATTCCATTTAAATGTAAAAGGGGATAGCAGGTACCGGGTCCAGACTGTTAAAATATCATTCAAATGAACTCAAATTATTGATGATCCGATAACAAAAGTAATGTTATTTAGTTTTAACAAAAATTAAAAGGTTAAGTTGCAAATATTTTTGAAAGTTTATTTCACCCCCTTCCCCTTTACCCCTCAAAGTTTACCAAAAATAATCAGAAGGCATCTAATTTTGGCCTTTAAATGTTTTAAAATTGTAATGGAAAAAGAAGGCTAAACATTTTGCATTTTTAAGCTCGTTTAAACATATTTTGATTTTTTTAATTTCTTTGGGCGAGATAAAAAACAGTTTTTAAGGGATTTTCTTTGCCAATGCATACCGTAAACCGGGGTGACTTTGATAGGATTTCAATTTGTTTTTGGAATATTATCCAACAGGTAAGGTTTTTCTCAAGATTATTATTTTAAAAACAGGTACTGGGGTAGGCCACACAAAGTCCATGCACTATTTTGGAAAAAAAAGTTTTTTCAATAGTGTTTAGAAAAATATTTACGTTAAAAACTCTTAATTTAAATTCCGGGTGACTTTGAGAGTCATAGTTTTTCTTGATAAAAACATATTTAAAATGTTCAAACTTTATTTGTACGTTAAATTTTCATCACTAAAGGAGCTGATATAGTTTTAAGGAAAAAAAGCAATGTTTATATTACGTTAGCAAAGTTTATAAGCTATTTGACAAAATTCATATAAATTTTAGGTAATTTATTTCAAAAGTCGAAATTTTTCCTGAAATTTGTTCAAACTAGTTTTGTTTTGCCTATAAATTTGAAGTTTTTTTTAGTTTTGTTTCAAAAACACATATTATTTATTATTTACAAACTTAATTTACCTTCTCCTAGTAGAAAGTTGTCTAAAGAATCCGAAAATGCATTCCGTTTTCCGATTCAAAATCATGTTCATTGAGAAATCATACCACTGTGAGAAGTTTTAAAAGACTTTCATCGACATTTTCTTAACTATAGTTAACTAGCTTTTTAAACTTTTCAAAATTTTATGAATAGTTCTTCTTGAGGTACTTTGAACACTTCTCTACCACGGTCAGTATGTTTCTAATCCATTCCTTACGTATTTTAATTGTACTCTTAATTTTGCGGAAAAATCGCAAAACTATCAAAGTGTGGCTATCAAAGTCACCCGTTTTACGGTACTAAGATTTTTTAAAAGCTAATCTGGGAGGTACTTTTGTCAGAGTCGAGGGACACCAACTCATTAAAAATGAGTTCGAATTGGCAAATGGACTGCATTATCGAATTCTTTGCACAATTTTACAATAAGGACAGTTAATTTATAATTAACAAGTTTGCCAAGAACAGAATTCAAAACTATTTCCAAATTATAGGCATTTTCAGTATGATACACACTTTGTTTTGGTGGCATTAAAAAGGGATTTTTTATGGAAAAAGAAACTTATGATAAATATATACAAAACTTTTAAATTATTGAATCTCAAATCAACTCGCGTATAAATGTGAAATTTGATTTTTTGAATATTACCTCTTTCTTGAGAAATATTACATCAAAATGTGTTAAAATGTGAACCTCATGAAAATTCACCAAAATCTGATGAAAATTCATCAGTTTCTGATGCAATATTACTTTTTTGACACAAAATCTGTCATCATTTCCTGATGAATATTACCACCATTTTTGAATGTGTATATTATTTGACAAATAAATTCAAATCCTTCCAGTGCCTCTCTCCGAAACATGTTTTTTTTATGTTTAACTGACTTGTTTTTTATACCAAATTATAGTGGATGGTGTTTTTCATCCTTTCATAGAATTATTTGTAATCAAGCGATTTTTAAATTTTTATTAATCAATACTCACAGTGCACCTGGATGGCGACCTCCTTGCTGACGGGCGGCACCAGCTTCGAGCCGGCCGCCCGGCACACAAACTTGGCCCCGTACAGGTCCCGCGAGACGGTCCCCATGAACAGCTGGTTGACCATGGCCGCGGCGCCCTCCACGGCGGACGGATGGCTGGTGCCGGAGATTTCGACGCCGTCGTGCCACCACGTGACCCGTGGCGCTGGTCGACCTGAAAGAAGAAAGAAAGTGAAGAAATTTTGAATATTTTAAAAGAAAGAAAAAAAAGACGGCCAGGCAGACTTGATTTGATTTCCCTGTCGAAATAATCAGCGCAAATTTCCACGGAATTTTGAATTAAATTGCGCGCTCATATTTCATTCATAGACGCCGCTGGCAGCCGCTCGTCAACGTCAAAAGAGTGCAGAGGGAGAAATTCATGACAGGACAGTGCTCGTGGTAGAGGAGACCAAACCTGACGATAGACGACCTTTGTGTAGTGTCAGAAAATCTTTCAATAATAAAAAGCCAGTAATAGCTCCTCTCAGCCATGAATATAAAGTGATTTCTTTCCCCAACCCAGCCACCCCCTCCAATATTCTGTCAGCTTTGGCCCCAAGTCGGTGTCCTCAATCATGACACTTTTAAAAGCAGAAGAGCAGCAGCTGTCCAACCCATCACAATTCGAAACGAGGGGGGCACAGTCACCAACAACCTCCGAAATCTTGTCACCACAAAATCATCTCTTTTGAAATAGATATTCTCTACAATTTCGGGAGTTAGCTTTTTATAATACTTATTTTTTCATTTTTTTTTTTGTACAGAGTCAAAGGGCTAATTTACACATATGTTTCACGACAGTGTTGCCAAGTTATAAAAATTTTTGGCTCGACTCTTCTGTGCGCATAGCTTTAGTGTTGCCAAATCTACAATTTGAAAAGTTTAAAAAAAATCTTAGTAATTATCACAGAAAATGTCATTTTGAACAGAATATTTCCAGAGAAAACTTTAAAAGGAGTAGGTTTGGGGAGAATTGGGATCCTGAAGTCATAATCAGTGACATCATTCTAAAGCTGCCCCCCACCACGAAAGAAGCTACTCGACGACAAGCCAGAGCTGAATTTGTGTTGTTTGCTGGTCCACCAAGGGTCTTTTCACCTCCCTCGATGATCTGTGTGTCTGGTTGACTGTGTATGAGTGCCTTTAAATAAATAATAAGTCTCTCTCTCTCTTGCTTTCTGTAACAACATTGAGTTTGGGAAAGAAAGTGAGGGGGTGGATCATGAGGGTTCGTCAGGGCTCTTGCTTTCTCTCTTTGGGGGTGGGGGGACTGTCCCGTCTGTCATCATTGGACGATGATGTTTTCCCGGGAATCTGACGTCAGGAAGGAACAGAAGGACTTATTTTTCCAAGGGAGCTTTGGGAAACTGCTGAATTGAGCTGCTTTCGAGAAAAGTTGAGAGTGGTTGGTTTTGTGACAAGATCTAATTAAGATATAGAACTCTAGATTGAGGAGTTACAATCAAACTTATATGTGACATCAATTGAACTATGAAACTCTCCATATCAATTTTAGTTTTTTGAAACAAATTTAACAAAATTACGATTTTTCAAATTTGTCTCATTTGGTTGAAAATCCGAAATCAGAAAATCTGTAAATTATAATATTGATAAGGCCGATGCAAATATTTAAAAAAGTTTTTGTCCCTCGGCCTTGGCCGAGGTCAAGGGGGGGGGCAAAAAAATAAAAAAAATATAAAAATTTAAATAACAAGCCATAGTCTTCACATTTAAATGAAAAAAGTGTTTTAAAATGCATTTTACACTAGTTCAGTTGTTTTGCAATCATTAGTTTTCAAAAAATCTAAGATCTGACAAAAACAAAAATTGTATCGAAAAAAAAGATTTTGCATCGAAAATTTTCAAAAAATCTTAAGATTTTTTAATAAACCCAAACATGCTAAAAAAGATTTTGAACGCAGAAGAATATATTTTAATTTGATTTCAGCTGGTTGCACTTGGATTTTTATTGAAATTTTGAAGTTTATTGTAAAAATATTTTTTTTGCCCCCTGATTTTTCGGGCCAATTTTGAAGGGGGGGGGGGGTGACAAAAACTTTTAAAAATATTTGTACCAGCCTAAGTTTTATCTTTAATTTAATACAAAAATCTTTCGTTTTGAGTGTTGATCGGATGGTTTTATGTAAACAATTTTAAGAAAAAAGTTCTTTGAAACCAACAAATTCGTACCACATTTATGTTGATTTACAATACTTTGACTTTCTCATGGAGTGCATATTTTTATAGAAATAATTACTTTAAATAAAGCCACAAACAATGGTTTCGTAAGCAACACAAATATCCTAGCAGTAGAGTAGGGTAGTCATTAATGAGACACTTTTGGTTTTCAACCTTCAACAATTTTTCTATTTTTTTCATCAGCATGTTGTAATGAGCTTTTTGTTGCATTTTCTTTCTTTTAATTGTGGTCGTCTTCTGGTGACCAAAATATGAGATCGATCCGACATCTAAACCCACAGTTATTCAACTGTCTCATTGTAGACGCACTTGGCAGGAACAATGAGACAGCTGGGGAACAATGAGACACTCTACGAAAATCAATTTTTTTCTAGTAAAACATCATGTTTTTGTATTGTTCCATTGCAGGTGACTTGCCTTGAACATTTTAGAGCAATTTTGCCAACATGAAACTTTAATAAACAAAAGATATACTAAATAGTATTTACATTTTGTAAAATCCATATATTATACCAAAAAACTTCGTATTTTTGGTAAAATGAAGTTAAATCTCTATAAATATGCCAAAAATCACTTTGAATTCATGTTTTGACAGATTTCCATCGATTTTGAAAAGTTTAATGAAGAAAATTCAAAGTGCCTCATTGTTACCCATGGGCTGAAATGAGTGGAGAACAATGAGACAGCCCTGGATTCTGGGTATATTCTAAATTTTGGCCAAACCTAATGAAAGGACATTGTAGCCCAACTCATTCCCTATGGAACGTCGATAGAAATTTGAAGAAATATTAGTTTTGGTGTAAATAGCAGCCTACGAGCGAAAAAGTATTTTTTTTGTCCTTAATTTACTTTAACACCCCAGAATCAATTTTTTATGAATAACTTTTCAAGGGAGCGTCCGTAACCAAAGCCACTATTATGACAGACGTGTATTGGACTTGTGAGAGCCATTTTATCATTGTTCCCCGTGTCTACAGTGTTCCTACACAATAAAAAAAAACAAGATAATATTATACAGGGTGACCACTCAAATCCCATTTTCAAATTCCCGACTTTTTCCCGACTTTTTTCCAGACTTTTCCAAAAAAGCTCCAATAATAGGCATTTCTTATCTAAATAATGATTTACAAACAAAAACTCTCTATAAGAAAAGTCAAAATCAACCACCGAAATTTATTAAATTAATTTAAAAACATCCAACTATTGGCAATTTTTGTAAACACAGAAACTGAACAACAAATAAAAAAAATACTTCAAAAATGGAAATTAATTATTATGACTGAGTAGAAACACAAACAATTAGTCCTCAAAAAAATTGAGCGTTCAACAATACTTATAACTTTCATGTTATTTTTTAAATTGACAAACGTATAGTTTTTGATACCCCGTTTCAACTGGAAATGGCAAAAAGTTAAAGATAACTGAATTTTAAATTTTATTCCTATTTCTCGCACCTATTTTAAGCAAAATGTTTGAAGAGAAAAAATGTTTGAGCAATTTTACCATAACTCAAAATTTCTTGGTTTTTTTTTTTTGCAATTTCAATATTTTCATCATGTTTCAACGCTTATACTTATACTCACAAAAAAAGTACAAGGGCAATTTTTGGAAAAAAATATATAATTACTTAATGAATTTAGTTTAACAATTAAACATATTTACAAAAAAAAAACATTGCCAAACTCAAGTTGAAATCAGTTTTCAAATATACAATCTATGTGACAAAGTTAAATAGAATCATAACTCTAAGCTGGGCACCAGGCTCTATTGTTATATTAGTTTTTCATTAACTTTACCTCTTGTTGATAAACAAAAATGTATAGAGATCATTAGATTCATTTAAAAATTGATGTAAATCGGTGTCAACTGCATCCAATATTTATAAAGATTTTGAATGTCTTAAACAGCTATTCCATACTCAAATATATAGAAATTGTGGAAAGATCCTTAAATTTAAAGTAATTTACAAAAGCAGAATTGAGTGAATTTAATTTGAAAATTGTACAAAATATAACAAAATTATTCAAGAGTTAAAATTAATTTTCAAGCAAGTTTGCTTGGAATTCCCGACTTTTCCCGACTTTTTGACAAAAAATCATAAATTCCCGAATTTTTCCCGATTTTTGGTGGATTTTGGCGAATTCCCGACTTTTTCCCGACTTTCCCGATTTCCCGACTTGAGTGGCCACCCTGATTATTTAATATTACATCTGGGAAGGGGTACAGCTTTAATGTCACAAAAAATGTGTAATTTTACCACTTTTCTGTTGTAATGTCACTTTTTCAGTCTAAATTGAGGTGAAATTATGTCATAAAAGAGGAAATATTGAACCTTCCAAAATTACAGCTTTATTTTATATAATTTTTAACTGTGCAGTTTGTGGGTGTTCCGAATTTGTGGGCTGACTGTATCAACTGACTGCGTTACTTTGAAATAACAAAAGCACCAAAGCAAAAAGAAAAGCCCTGAAAGTCACTTGAACAAACTTAAACAAAAAGATGACAACACCCACTTTTCCAAGGACCACCCCCGACCACCACAACAAAACAGCTTCCAGTGAAGCCACACACACACATACTGATAAGTATCGTAAAAAGCGTTGACAAGCTTATGACAACCTCAAGCGCGGTGACAGGGGAAAAGTGGCCCAGGCACAGTTCAATATCTAGTGTAAACACACTCCACTTTCAACACTCTCTGGGCACAATTTCGAGGACCGACCTGCATCGCCGTGCTGGCTGACAGGATTTTCCGATAAAATGATAAACGGTTTAGGCAAATGAAGCCTCTCCTTAAAGTTAGTGGGGTCGAAGGGGAGCTTTTCCTATCCCTTGGCCAGCCGGGGATTTTATTAGCTCTCCTGTACACGAAATGGTGGCAAATTTGGTTTGATTTTATGGCACCGATTCTCACACACGTGGGGCAAAATTTTAACGACCGTCGTAAAAATTTGGCCGGTGAGCCAGGTTCGGGGTCCGTTCTGGAGGTTATAATTTGAATAATGTCCATGGCAAGGTTTCTTTGGGTTAGTGAAGACAATTAGAACGTCTAAGGTCTACTAAATTCTTCACAATATAAAGCACATCGATGGCCCATTCGGACGCAGAAATCAAACTCAGCGCAAAGTGTCCCGTGTTCATGTCGTCCTTAAAGTTGACACAACTTGATGCTTAAAAACCCTGCCCGCAGGAAATCCATTCTGGTTGGCCCGAAAAGGAGAGAGCCATAAATATTCATCAGCAAAACTCCATTGACAAAGAGCCCACTGCCTTTCAGAGGAAGAATTGCTGGACCGAACATGAAAACAAACCGCTTCCGATCGGAGAGGGGGGGGGGGAAGGCTTCCCGGTAAAATGTAAATGTTTGACGAAAATATGACGGCATTTGTATTTCAAAGGATGAAACACATCATAAACCGAATTTTGAAAACCTCTTCCTGCTATCTCTGGAAGAGACGGGAGGGGGGGGGGGTCCCCCCAAGCGAAGCAACATGAGTCGGTTGGCCAGTCTTTTGGTGATGTTTTTTTTTGTTCGTTGTGCCACCAGAAGACGACCACATTATTTGGGACATAAATATGAGCGTACGAGCACACACGTGGGTGACACATGTGTGCTGACAAGGAGTCATTGCTTTTGAAACCCGGTACCGGATCCCAGCCAGTGCTGACAGGAAGGAATCTCGGACGACCGGGATCGGTGGGTCCTGAAGAGGGTCCAGGCTGGTACGTCCATAGCGGTGGCACATATTTAATTTTTCGAAGAAAAAAAAAACAATTCAAATATATATTTTTAATTTCAGTTGAACTTTTAATAAACATAATTTTTAAATAAGAAAAATAAATAAGATTCTAAGATTATTTACCTTTTGCGAATTGCCCAAATATATGTTGCTTTAATTTTTTTTTCATAAAATAATGTTCATAAAAATATACATTATATAATTCAAGGGCGTCCAATGTTTAGCGATCCAAAAACAGACAAAACCAAAAAGTGAAAAATTACAGCAAATAAAACTAGTAAATTTATCAAGTACAACACATTTTTTTTTAAATGAAAATAACAAATCCAAATATTTCATTTTGTTCAACTGAGTTCCAAGAAGAACGATTTTAAACTTTAATACCCTTGTTTTTTTCATCAGACTTATTTTGACGATTTCAGTTAAAAATCATAATTTTAAAAAAGTTTGATAACGTTAGATTACTGACATTGGATCATATTCCTATTTTTCAATTTATTTTCAAATGTTCTTCACTAAACACATATGGGTTTTAATTTTTTTAGTTTCAAAATGGCATAATTTAAATGCCGGGTGCAGAATAGTAGTCCGCTAAGCGGCCTCAATTTAGAACTGTCAAAGCGGAACCAATTTACTGTTTGCGAAATGATACCAAGAAGTGGCAAGTATTGTAATCGATCTATAATGTATTTTGTCAGGAAAAAAAAGTCTAAAGAAAGAATCTAAAGAAAAGGGGTTGAAAATAAGATTGGCATAATTTGTTGCTAACATTTCAAACTGCCTAATAATATTGAATAATCTTACTTTTAATACTTTCTATAATGCCAAACATTTTTAAATCCATTTTTTTTTATTCTTTAAAAACTTCATTATTACAAAAAGGAAAGTAAATTTAAAATTTCAGAGTATTTGTTTAAAAATAAAATAAGAATAAATTATTTTGAAACACAAAATGTAAGTACATAACACGCATTTATCTAAAATCTTTAGCTTATGTATACAAATAAGTAGGGCGTCCAAATTTCCCGGGTTTTGAATTTCCCGGGAAACGGGAAAAATATTTTTGGAATCCCGGGAATTCCCGGGATCCCGGGAAATTTTTGAAACAGTCATAAAATCTATGTTTTCATTAGATATGTTATGTTTTCAAGTATAAAATCATAGAATAAGCTCAATCATTTTAATTGGTGATAATCTACACTTCGATCTAAACAAGGACGACAGTTTTTAAATAGCTTAAACGAAATTGAAACAAGTTTTTAGTTTTTTGTTGTACTTTGGATTTTAAAAGAACTTCAATTGGATTCAAATTAAATAAACATATATAAATATATTTATTTTTTTTATGACACGATTAGAAGAGCTTGAACAATTTCTTTGAAAATATCTTTAAAAAACAAGAGGCGACAACAAATAAAATAACACCAGTCAATGTTAAATTTTAGATACCTAAGTTACGAGTTTCATGTTTTATATCATAAAAGTTTATGCAACAATTGGCAAAAGGAAGATTTTTTCAGCACGAGTCGTACATTTATCGGATAAATCTCGATTACTTTTTCAAAATGTCTTATGTACAAAGGAAATGCGCCAATGGCTGTTTTGAAAAAAGTAATATAGAAATACGACAAGTGTTG
The DNA here is from genome assembly GCF_016801865.2 of Culex pipiens pallens. Classification (NCBI taxonomy): domain Eukaryota; kingdom Metazoa; phylum Arthropoda; class Insecta; order Diptera; family Culicidae; genus Culex; species Culex pipiens. Next base: position 124,137,932 of record NC_068937.1, read on the forward strand.
GAAAAAAGAAGTTTTACAACAAGTTGATTACAACATCTTTTCAATCCCGAATTAACGCAAACATCCATGTGTTAAATAAATTCACCGTTAAAATAAAAAAAAAACTTATTGGTACAAGTCCTGAAGAGTTCAACTGTCACATAAAAACTTATGCAAATAATAAATTTTACAAATTATCTTTAAATTACTACCGCCACTATGAACTATGAAAAAACAGGATTAAAATCTGAATAGGTAAGGACATTTTAAAGCAATAAATTTAAAAAATCGGTGTTCTGAGAAATTGTTTTGTTCTGTTCCTGTTTTAACCAAAGTCATTCAATACATCATGCAAAAAAAAATGGCTAAATAGCTGTCTTAATTCTTTTCCTGTCCTTATATGCCCCAAATGCCAGTGTTTGATGAATAATAATTTGGTTTGATATTTTTCCAAATTTTAAATCATAAATATACGTAGATATCTCAATCTTTTAAAAATATATAAAATCAGATAGGAAATATTTTAAGCGCTAGGCATTTTGCAGATCGGTAAACTAAAATTTTAACAGTTTTCCTAAAACATCAAATTTATTCGGATGTTTGCCGAATACAAATTATAATGCTTTAAAATTATTATCGATTCAACTGTTCATCCATTTCCGCAACCAAATCTGAATTTCCTGACCAAAATTTGTTTTTTCTTTATTTCGGGAATTCCCGGGAAGAATTATACAAAAAAAATCCCGGGATTCGGGAATTCCCGGTTTAGGAAAAATCACGGGAATTCCCGGGATGGACGCACTACAAATAAGTGTTACATCATATTGAAAAATTATCAAGCCCCAATTATATTGCAGATTTATGAGCCAATATAAAAATATAAATTAAAAAGTCTCAATGTTTGGACAGTTTTTAAGTGACCAACACGTTTCAAACTAGTAAGAGTGAATTTTAAAAATATTTACATTCCAGACTCGATCATCGAAAGCCTCGATTATCCGAAGTTCGATTATCTGAAGGTTTGTATGGGACTACGGATAATCGAATAATAAAGAGAAAATCGTTTTTTTTTTAATTCCTTACTTTTAACAGCTAATTTTAATTCTTCGACCCCACTTCAGTCGAATTTGAAATTACTAAATACCTTTTACCAAATTCTGAACAACACAGCTAAAAAAGTAGATATCAAGCTACGTGTAAAAGGCCAGAGTGTAAAATAGATATTGCATTATTTTATTGCGCCTTGCAGCAATTTCTAGAGTTTTGACCCTAATCTAGTCACCAAGCTGTGGTAGCCGAGGCAGTTAAGTCATTGAGATGGTCTGTTAAAGGTTCCTGGCTCGATTCTATAAGTTTTTATTTTTTTATTTATTAAAGCAAAAAATCCGATGGTAAAATCGCATGCACATCACATTCGTCAAAATAAACACTTAATATTACACCCTGCATCTACAATTTTTGCAAACACAAAAAAAAAGTTGCAACAGACGGGATTCAAACCCAGCACTAACAGTAAGGGCTGGCGCCTTAGCCCACTCGGCCATCAGACCGATGAAAATCTGAAAGGCTAAACGCATATATGAGCTTGACATTTCGGTCAAGTAGGTTTCCCATACTGATGGGCTACATATTTCAGGGTGTAAAATCACATAAAATTGCATGAAATACGGCAATATTTATTTTACATCCAGGCCTTTTACACGTAGCTGGATTACTACTTTTTTAGCTGTGTACTAAAAAAACATATTTTCTAGAAAACGTTTACAAAGCATACCCTTCAAAAACAGTTAACAAAACAACTATCTCTCATGTTTAAAAATTTGATCCATTTTACATGATGATTTTTAATCTTAATATTCGTTTCTGTTGGTTTTTTGAAACATTGGTGAAGGACCTTGAATGAAAAAATAATAGTTACTTTTCGTTTGTGAAAACTATTATCAAAACATTTATTAACTATCAATTTCGTAAAGGAATTTCTTTTTAAAACCAACTCTTTTTTCATTACATGACCAATTATTTACTTTTGAAAAATACGTGTCCACTTTCGAAAAAGGTCCAAATCCTATCCGTGTCAAATAATCTCGTCACACAAACACACCCACACATGTTCGCATTTATTTTCTTAATGTTTCGGCAGCTGCTGCTACTGATGCGGTTAGTGTTTGCTGTTGTGTGTGCCTTTTTTGGGGTGAGTACGTGTACGTGTGTGTGTGTGCTTTTCTGGTGGGAAGGTCTTTCGTCTTGCTTGGAATACTAATTTATGCTGGGATGAGAGTTTTTGCACCAACCCATCACCTCCCCCCCCTTTCTGAGCATCTTAAACTTTGCACAAACTGATGGGTGGTAGCTTTTTGATCGTATAAATTGTGTTTATGTAAGCTGTCGTTAATCCGCAAAATTCACAAATCCACAGGTACACACTTATTCGCTTTACGTGTCGATGGCAGCCCCACAACAAATACACACACACACACACACACACTCACATACTCACACAAAATGTCTATAAACTCGTCCCGCATAAATTACAAAAAGCTGGATTTCGCCCTTCCTTCCCAAGGGGGGTGGTGTCGACGGTTTTGATGGTGCTTTGAGCTACTGCCACTGTGTGTGTGTGTGTGTGTGTGTTGATTTTGTGGGGGTGTTAAAAGGTGAAGGTGTCGAGAGAGGGCAGCAGTAACAGCAGAAAAAGTCGTCCTAAGAAAAACGTTTTACGATCAAACAAGAACATTTTTGCAACGACAACACGTTTTTGATGTACCCCCAGCACACACTCAAACACACACGTACTCAAAACGTCATTGCCAAAATTGAGTTACGTTTATACCTTTGATTGTGAGATTGTGTGCGTGAGTGAAAACTTTTTTTTTATTTCTCGTGAGATTGAACTGTTCAAATGTTGTTAAAATAAATATTTTAAATCAAGAGATTGTTGAACTTTGCTGACTGCTTTTGATTGGAACTTTGTGTTCTGTGAACTTTATATATTCAACTTTATATATATTCAAAATTGAGTTTTTGGGTCAAACCAGCTTGTTTCATTGCTTGACTTGAAAAAAGTTTCTTTTAAATGCATGATACATTTTTATATATTACAACAAACATTTAATCTTAATCATCACAGAATCAAGTTTGACTTAAAACATTAGTTCCTCTTTTCTGCGGCCACTTCTTACAAATTGAGTTGTTTCCATGTATTTTTAGATGTTAACGTTCTATACATGCAAATAACTCGCAAAGGCCCTGCTCCGCTGGCTAGCCGAGCGCGAGGTACCTCAGCTTGAATCGACAAGCCCCGCCCCGTAGAACGTTTGCGTCAATTGGATTCAAACGTTATTTAGAACTTCCGGACCCTTGTCAAATGGGCAAAGACCCAGCGCGTATTTAGTTGGTAGTAACAGTATTCCTAATTCCAGCCATAGCTCACCAAGTCGTTATGGCGTTATGGTTAGCATTTTTGCTTACCAATCCAAAGGACGGGGATCCAACCCCACCTCGAAGAACAACTTTGATTTTTCGTTAATATCCAAGTATTTCAAGTATTTCTAAGTCTTTAGCTTTCTTGTTGGGAGCAGATGGGTATCGAACCCAGGACCCATTCGCTTACAAAGCGAACACCGTAACCAGTCAGCCACGGCCGCACATTATTTAAGCAACATTAGAATGCATTGAAAATATATCTTATAACTTTTTGAACGGTGTTTTTTACAATACAATGAAAGTTTTTGCTGGGCGTTTAATTTTCCCGTTTGTTGATTTTGACTGATTTTGTTATATTTTTTTGCTACAAAAGTAATAAACATTCTTTATTTTTTTTCAAATCAACGTTTTGTTATTTTTTATGTTAAAAACTAGCAATTTTCGAAAAGAATATAAAATCAGTGAATTTTAATCATTTTCTTTATGAATTCTTTAAAAATAATGTAATGTCTTCAAGAAATAAATGTTTTTCAAAACAGAAGTAACCGATTGAGTTACGATTAAGATTTAATGGTAGATAACCCGTGAAGACCATGACAATATCTCTTAATGTAACTATAAATTTGGGAGGTTCCAGTCATAATTGAAAAGAATTTTTGATGGTAAATAAATAGACCATAAACTCATACAAGTATTCTCTGCAATTTTATGAAATTGAAAAAAAGATCCCCTCCACCCTCCTTATTTTAAATTCTCTTAAATAAATCAGGGGGCAAAACAAATATCGACTAAAACTAAAATATTCATTAACACAACTTGGAAAATGCATAATGTTTATGCATAATGTTTATTTATGTACCGTAAACCGGGGTGACTTTGATAGGATTTCAATTTGTTTTTGGAATATTTTGCAACAGGAAAGGTTTTTTCTCAAGCTTATTATTTTTAAAACATGTACTGGGGTAGGCCACACAAAGTCCATGCACTATTTTGGAAAAAAAAGTTTTTTCAATAGTGTTTAGAAAAACAGTTACGTTAAAATTTTTAAGTTTAAATTCCGGGGTGACTTTGATAGTCATAGTTTTTCCTGTTAAAATCATATTTAAGATGTTCAAACTTAATTTGTACGTTAAATGTACCATCAATAAAGAAGCTGATAATGTTTTTAAGAAAACTAATCAATGTTTATACTTAGTTAACTAAGTTTATAAGCTTTTAACAAAATACCTATGAATTTTAGTTAAAATTGTTAAAAAGTCAGAATTTAGCCTGAAATTTGTTAAAACTAGTTTTTTTTTATAAAATTATCGATTCATATTGCATTTTATACTGAATTCGAAGCACGAATGACAAGTTTTCACATTTCACATGAAATTTGTTCAACTGAAATTGCCTATAAATTTGGAGATTTTTTTTAAATGTGTTTCAAAAACACATATTATTGATTATTTACAAACTTATTTAACCTTCTTCTAGTGGAAAATTGTTCAAAGAATCCGAAAATGCATTCCGTTTTCCGATTCAAAATCATGTTCATTGAAAAAATCATGACACTTTAAGAAGTTTGAAATAAAGACTTCAACATTTTCTTAAGTATAGTTAACCAACTTTTTAAACTTTTCAAAATTTTAGGAAAAGTTCTTCTTGAGGTACTTTGAACACTTCTCTACCACGGACAGTATGATTCTAAACCATTCCTTACGTATTTTAATTGTACTCTTCATTTTGCGTAAAAATCACAAACCTATCAAAGTCACCCCGGCTATCAAAGTCACCCCGTTTTACGGTATTTTCAATTACATAAATACTTTAAAGGCATTTTATAAATTTTGAATTTTGGGACCAAAAATTGGTTACAGACATAAAAGTTTAGCTGATGTTACCGGTGATGATCGCTTCACGCTTCCAGAGTTTTTCGCCCTTGCTAGAGAGATGCTCACGCGCTTCCGTGCCTGCCGAAACAAGGCAGAACAATTCCAAGCTCTCAGTGAGCTGTTGATGAAGTACATCTACAACAGATAATCTGCCATGTGTAGCGAAGTTTTTCGACGTCACTAGACAAAACATACTATGATTTAGTATTAAGCTTTTCTATTTCTATCCTTTTCCTTAGCAAATCTAGAAGGTTTTTTTTTAAATTTTTCCTTCTCTTGCCAAATCCATTGTTAGAATATCCAATTACATCAAAATGAATTATAATACAAATCATAGTTAAAAGGCACTCCAAAATCTATTAGGTTATCTATTAGGGAAATACGGAATTGTAAATTGAATATTTACTAATAAAATAAATTGAATTGAAATTGCCATTAATGTTTCGGAAAAATGTAAATTCATAAATATTATAATATCATAGATATTGGAAGTAAAATAACTGTAATGTTGTTTAAAGTATTTTGATATGATTTTCAATCTATTTTTAAATGAAAACATGGCTTGAAATTAAATTTGAATTTTTTTACCAGGGCCGAGGGACAAAAACATTTTAAATAAAATTTGTATCAGCCTAATTACGCATTGAATATTCTATTTCAATGTTAAAACAAATCAATGAAATAGTATTACCTGTAGTTTGAAAACTGTTACATGATGGCAGGAATCGTTAAAATAATGTTTCTATTTTTAAAACATAGTTTTGAAAAAAGTTTTCGAATTTTTGATTTGTTTTAAACTGAAATGTGTTTTTTAAAATGAATGTAATATTATTATATTGTAAGAGTTAGAAATCATATTTTGAATACAATGAACACCTGCTACAAACAGCAGAACTTTTAACGGTGCACATCAACAAGAGCTTTTTGCACCAAGCTATTTTTTAAAAAAGTATCGAGAAATTTCGATATAATAATTGATACATCCTCTAAAGTACTGTCTGCAGCACAATTTACAACAAAGTTTAACTATTTTTAAGATCAAATTGTTGCATGATTGGGTCCGTAATTTTGACAATTTTGGAATAAAAAGCCAACAACTTCCTTGGTTGCTGTGCACCCTTAAAATGCAAAAAAAAGCGTGATGAAAATTATTAATTTCAATTAAAATTCAAATTTGCCTTCATTTAATCAATCCAAATTTCCCGCCAATCATCACTTTCCCTCCGAACGTGTAATATCTTCAGCAATATTGCTGGTAAACTGCCACGTCTTATAAGACAACTAACTTTACGACCACCACCGCCGTATCGCCACCAACTCAACACTGCACACAGAGAAGGGGCGGAAAAACATTGTCGCCCCTTTCTCCCATCCTCCCTACCCCCAAACTTTTCCAGCTCTTTGAACAAAGCCCCCTCCTAAACATTTCATCGCATTGCAGCATAAAAATCTTCGCTTACTCAACCGAAAAGTGAGCTTTTCTACCGGAGCCTGCCTGGTTGCATACATTCCGGGGTATTCCGATAGCGAGGCACAAGAGGCAGAGGAGCTCGCGTCCCAACACACTCCTATTTCATGGAATTTAAATGCAAACAGTTTATTTTCGATCGCTTTTCCGAGGCAACGTCACCAAGTCACCCCCCACTGGTGAGAGCAGCTGGGGAAGGAGGAGGATAACAACTTTTCGCTTCATTTTATGAAAACGGATCTTCATCATCGTATGTGTCGTCGTAAAAAAAAACCTTGGTGCAAGAAGGTGGGGGGAAAGCTCTAAACTTCACGTTCGATGCTGGGAGGGTTGGAGGGGGTGGGATTATCTAGAAAATCATAGTTGTTCCTTTTTTTGAGTAGAGGTTTTCCCGCAAGTGAAGCAAGTAGCGTTGGCTATAAAAACTGGTGACTGAAGGTGGATCGGATTCGAAGTGCCGACGGAAAAGTGCCAATGTTACTCTGGAAAATTGAGACTTTTTGAAATTCCAATGCAAACATTGTTAAGGGAAAAAATAAAAGTGAATCGATTTAGCTTCTAAGTGTTAACATGAGATTTACAAATTTCTAACTTAGTTTCACGATTAAGAATTGTATTAATTTCGTAGAGAACTGAACAATTGTGTTATCAAAGCGGCAAAGAAGAAGAAAGGATTTTCGATTTGGTTTTTATGGGAACACACCGCCAACGGTGGTTTCCTGCCCCCTCAATAAGGAGAAGGTAATAAAGTTCGAAAATTTGTTTCCCCTCTCACCGACGACAGTGGAGCTGTTTAAGTTTGTTGAATAAAAAGGTTTACCGATGTTGTTGAATGAGCTAGGATTGAAATGTCACAAAACATGAGAAACTTGAACATAGACTCACCTCCGGAAACCTGGCAGGACAGAAATAGCTCGTGACCTTCCCGGAACGGTCCGGCCACCGACGAGATCTCCTTTCCCTGGGCGTCAAATATCCGCGGCTCTTCCGGAGGCACTGCGAGATATAAACAGAATAAATTTAAAAAAAAGAACGCACAAAAACATAATGTCGACACTCACCGACCAGCGTCAGGTTGACGCGGTAGTTTCGCGTGGGCGAGTTGAAGTAATCCACCCGACACCGGTACACGCCCCCGTCCGACGGTTTGATGTTCCTAATCTGCAGTCGGGCCTCCTTGGGGGTCGTGCCGAGCGAGAAGAACAGCCGCTGGCCCAGGTCGGACGCGATGGTCGAGTGCTGGGCGGCCGAGATGGCCACGCCGGACCGCGAGTCGAGCGAGTACAGCGGAATTCCGGTGGAGTCCTTGAACCACAGCACTAGCTTGACGCCGTCCTGGGGGCCCGGCGCCGTGATGTCGCATGGCAGCTCGGCGTCGTGGTCCACGGCGGCCCACACAATGCGGGCGGGAACTGTGGAAGGAAATAAAATAATAGTTGTTAAGCTTGTTTTTTTGTAAAATCCTTTTGAAAAAAAAAAAACAAATGAAAAAACCATTAAATTACATCGAAATCAAATTCTTACTCATAACAAACAATATTAAGAGTTTATTTCATGTAAAGTGGACAAAAAATGCATGTAAATTTTTCAAAATTTTACTGGCTACAGATGATTTAGTTAGAAAATTTGACACGCAAAACGAACTGTCAAACTTACAACGGGTGCCACTGGACAGAATAAACCAAATTGGCTGAAAATGTTTTCTGAAAATTCTCTGAGATCATTCATGTCTGGTATACAACAAAATCTGTAATTTACAGATCAACAAATATTACAAATATCTGTTTGTACAGAATTTTCAAAAATGATTGTACATACAAGTTTCAACAATTTAGTAGTTGAATCATGTTTAATAGGATTAGGATAAGCTTAAAGCTGCTGTTGAAAGTTCAAAAGTTTCTTCTATGGCTCTGAATTCGAAATGATACAGACCACATACAGACTTTTCTTTTAGGAAAATACAGACCGCCCACAAAATTATTTGGCAACGCTGCTCAGGCAACATTTCGTTTAAAAATAAATAAATAGAAAAACCAAAATACTTACGTTTCTAAAAATGATATATTGTTCTGATATTTTTCCACTCATGGGACGGCTTCTCAGACCAAATTTACCAAAAGCAATGCTCTCAAGGAAAAACAATTTTTGCTTTAAAAAAGGCTATTAAAATATTCAAAAATCTGTTTCCTGAGAACGGATTTTCAGATCGATTTGGTGTATTTGACAGAGTTGTAGGTATTGCATAGGCTGTTATAAATATTTCTCAAAGTTCAAAACTTCAAAATTGTAATAAAAATTTAAGTCCAATCATTTGAAATCAATTTCAAATGCATTTTTCTGCGTTTAGACTCATACCTACCACTTTGCTGAAGCCACAAGAGCGATCAGAAAAACAGATTTTTGAATATTTTGATAGCCTTTTTTATGAACAGATTTAAAATCCGTATGAAAAGTTGTATGAACGAACTAATGATGCAAAAAAAGCATAAACAAAGTATCATCAAATAAAAAAAAAACAATTAAATTTCCAAACAATACTACTCATTTTTGGGAAAATGGCATTTACCTATTTTTGTTTTACAAAACTTACTGTAAATTTGTTTGTTTGAAGGGAGAGCAAAAGCAGCAAACTGTATCGAATTCAACACCACTCGTTCTTAAATTTATCTCATCTTAATAGTCCAATCCACAACATTTGCAAACCTATAAATGAGCCAACCCGTTTCCCGCTAATTAATTTCCCATCGAAAAATTAAAACAATTTAACAAATCAAGTGAAAATTATTGTTGGTGCCGCTTGCTTTCACGATCTGCGCCGAATTAAAATTGTGCCGCAATTTACATTCTCGGGCCACGTAGAATGACAATCGATTAAAGTGGGGAGCGAAAAAACCATTTCGCACAACACGGACAAAAATTTCATAACCACGTACTGATGCAATTATTCACACCCACGTGCAACTTTGCAGAAAAGCTTCACACATTTCAACCGGAAATTTTGTTTTTCCGGCTTTTTTTTTGGAACGCAGACATTTCGGGAAATTTGTTACGCAACTCAATTAAGACACACTTTGGCGGGTGGTGGTGGGATAGCAGACCAATTTTGGAGAAATTCACGTGTGGAACACGTGGGTGGATGCAAATAACTCGTGAAATTGGTGTTTAATTTGAAATTGTCTTGTTTGAAAACAAATTTGTGTAACAACGTTTAAGCAGTATTTTGAAATTGTTCGTTTTATCTGGCAAGCCACGAAGATCAACTCCAATTAATTCGTTCGATGATTTGTTTACTTTTGAAGACCGGATTTTCCTTCAATAAATCACCAAAAAAATAAGATTAAATTTGTCACGGCCGAGTGGCGATTAAACATTCTCCAAAGATAAACAAAATTCAAAGCAGAAATCAAAACCGATTAAAAGCAGACCCTTTTTTGCTGTTTTGTTTAGCTTTTCACAGCCAGGACTACTCCGGCAAAAGTTGTAAACAAATCGTTTAATTTTTTCCACTTTCACGCATCGAAACGGAAAACTCGTAAAGCTTCGCTAAAATTGGGCCAGCCAGTCAGAAGAAGAACACCACCACCGCGGGTGAGGAAATAAATTGGCATTTTATTGGCCCATGGGCCAATTTTCACCAAGTAGCCAAATGGCGTAGGAAAAGCGGGCGCGATTTCCCCTCACCACCCACATTTTATTGCACACTATTCGCACGGAGCAGCGAACGAAAGAGCTGAGTTGGATAAACTTGCGTGCAATTTCGTTTCGAGGGCAATCATGTGTTTTATGGAGTGAGAGTGGAGCTTTTTTTTTGGTTGCTGCAATCCACAGAAAAAAAAGGTTGATTTGTTTGGCTAAAGTGCTGGCCCGACATTTAAACAGGGCCCGGCAATAAAGCTGTTTTAGGGTGATAGTTTTCCCGGAGCTTTTTTGTTTTTGGTTCTGTGAGCAAGTTTATGGGCTAGAGTGTTAACGATTAGGTAGAAAGTGATTTTAAAAATGATTGGCAAAAAAAGAAGTATAAAACAATCATACTTGTGAAATCAAAAACAAATAAATAAATCTCTGAATCTTATAGCATTAAACTGTTTGTTTTTTATGTAATTTTAATATATTTCTATAAAAAAAAATTTAAGGTTGTTAACGAAAATCCATCGTTATCGTTATCGTTATTCCGATTATTCTATCGGCGATAATTTTATCGACGATAACGGACGATATCTTAAAATTAATATATTTCTAAAATTGTCTAAAACCATCCAAATAATGTTGAATTTTCAAGCTTCCTCTTAGTAAATACTTTATAGATAATATGATAGGGCCGTTGGAAATATTTTTCAAAGTTTATGTACCCCCCCCCCCCTCCCCTTCAAAATTCGTCCGAAAAATCAGGGGGCAAAAAAAATATTTTTTCAAAAAACTTCAAAATTTTAATGAAAATAGAAGTTAAATCAACTGAAAATAATCGAGTTGCATTTTTCTGCATTGATAATCATATTTAGCATGTTTGGGCTGGATTAAAAATATTTTGAATTTTTATGAAATTTCAATGCACAGCACCGCAAAAACTTTTTTTTTTCGCAAAAAAATAAAATTTTCGTCAATACAGTCCAGATTCGATTATCCGAAGGCCTCGGAAAAAAATCACTTCGGATAATCGAATCACGAAAAAGATTTTTTTTTTTCGATGTCTAATTTTTTATTGTCGAGCTTAGGTATGACCCCTAAACTACGTTTAAATGATTAAAAATAAATAAATTCAAGATATCGGCCAATATGGCGGTGATGCAATATGGAAAAAATGTATTTTATTTTTTAATAGTCAATCAACAAACTCAAATTTGACTTAAATGGGGTCGTAAAACTCAAATTTTATGTTAAAAACAAGAAAATGAAAAAATACGAAAAGATTTTTTTTTTGCTTTTTCACTGTTTTAGAGTTTAGAAAAACTAAAATTTTCACAAAATACCGTATTTTTTTGGAGAATACTTAAATTTTCACAAAATACCGTATTCTTTTGGAAATCTCAAATTTATCTAATTCGTTTTTTAGAGTTTTTTAATGAAAAACTAAAATTTTCACAAAATACCGTATTTTTTCGAAAAAACTATTTTTTTATAATTCGCAATATAAGTATCAAACGATTCGAAATTTTGCATGCATTTTCACTGTTTTAGCGTATTTTTTTTAACACAAATTTTCACTAAATACCGTATTTTTTTGAAAATAATCAATTCGCAATATGGGTATCAAACATTTTGAAATTTTGCATGCATTTTCACCGTTTTAGAGTTTTTTATTGTCGAGCTTATGTATGACCCCTAAACTACGTTTAAATGATTAAAAATAAATAAATTCAAGATATCGGCCAATATGGCGGTGATGCAATATGGAAAAAATGTATTTTATTTTTTAATAGGCAATCAACAAACTCAAATTTGACTTAAATGGGGTCGTAAAACTCAAATTTTATGTTAAAAACAAGAAAATGAAAAAATACGAAAAGATTTTTTTTTTGCTTTTTCACTGTTTTAGAGTTTAGAAAAACTAAAATTTTCACAAAATACCGTATTTTTTTGGAGAATACTAAAATTTTCACAAAATACCGTATTCTTTTGGAAATCTCAAATTTATCTAATTCGTTTTTTAGAGTTTTTTAATGAAAAACTAAAATTTTCACAAAATACCGTATTTTTTCGAAAATACTATTTTTTTTATAATTCGCAATATAAGTATCAAACGATTCGAAATTTTGCATGCATTTTCACTGTTTAAGCGTATTTTTTTAACACAAATTTTCACTAAATACCGTATTTTCTTGAAAATAATCAATTCGCAATATGGGTATCAAACATTTTGAAATTTTGCATGCATTTTCACCGTTTTAGAGTTTCTTGAATGAAATACTCAAATTTTCGCAAAATACCGAAACCACGAAAATACTTAAATTTTTTATAATTTGCAATGTGGTTATCAAACGATTCAAAATTATGCATGTTATTTAACTGTTTTAAGATTTTTGAATGAAACACTAAAATTTTCACAAAATTGGGTATTTTTTAAAGTACTCAAATTTTCATAATTTGCTATATGGGTATCAAACGAAGTGAAATTTGACCTGCATTTCCATTGTTTTAGAGTTTTTTGAATGAAATACTCAAATTTTTACAAAATACCATAACATTTTGTTATTTGATTCAATAAACTCTAACCTGTGAAAATGCATGCAAAATTTCGAATCGTTAGATACACATATTGCGAATTATAAAAAAATGAGTATTTTCGAGAAAATACGGATGTTTTGTGAAAATTTTAGAACTTCATTAAAAAAAACTCTAAAACAATGGAAATGTAAGTAACATTTCACTTCGTTTGATGCCCATATTGCAAATAATGAAAATTTGAGTACTTTTAAAATATACGGTATTTTGTGAAAATTTTAGTATTTCATTCAAAAATCTCTAGAGCAGTTGAAATTCATGCAAAATTTCGAATCGTTTGATACCCATATTAGAAAATTATAAAAAAATAGTTTTTTCGAGAGAATACGGTATTTTGTGAAAATTTTATTAGGCTGTTGTGAATATTTTTCAAAATCTATGTCGCCCCCCCTTCAAAATTGGTTCGAAAAATCAGTGGGCAAAAAAATATATTTTTTTCATAAAACTGAAAAATTTCAATGGATATAGAAGTCTAATCAACTCTAAACAATCTAAAATGCCTCTTTTCTGCATTGATTATCATATTTACCTTGTTTGGACTTCTTTGAAAATATTTTGAACTTTTATGAAATTACAATGTTTAGCACCGAAAAAACTTGTTTGTCTCACAAAATTATAATTTTCGTCAATACTTAGAAATTTTGTAAAATCATGATTGCAAAACAATAGGACAGGTGTATAATGCATTTAAAAAAACTTTTTTCATTCAAATGTTGAAACCATGCCCTGTAATTTCATTTTTTTTATTTTTTTATTTTTGACCCCCCTCCCTCGACTTTGGCCAGAGTCAAGGGTCATAAACTTCAAAAAAATATTTGAACGGCCTTATTTTAGTCTAAAAAACCTCTGAAACATAGAAAATGCATGCAAAATTTGGAATCGTTTGATACCCATATTGCAAATTATAAAAATTTGGGTACTTGCAATATGCTTTGAAAATCACTACATTATCAACATATATTCTATGCGAATGCATTGAAAATTTAAAATGATATTGATGGATTAAGTCAATTAAAGAAAGATTAAAAAAAATGAGTTATCGTCCGTTATCGGCGATAAAATTATCGCCGATAGAATCATCGAAATAACGATAACGATAGATTATCGTTATCGTCCCGACGATAACGATAACCATTATCGTTAACGTTAGACGATAAAATTATTGATGATAATTCCATCCGATTAACAACCTTGATTTTTTTATTGTATTTTGGAGCAAATATTCTTATAAAACAAACCTATTTAATATTTTTACATAGAGTACTTTAATAATTTAAAATAGAATAAAATATAATAACTGAAAATGTTGTTTTTTTCCTACCATCAATTATTCAAATCGGTACACACATAGAAAGGTTTCATTGTGCCTAAAGATACTAAAAATAATCATAATTTACTTAAACATTACATTTTGTTCAAAAATAACTTCAAGCTAAGAAAAAAAACATTTAAGTACCGTCCTCAGGGGTGACATTAGGTCTGCAGGTGAGATTGGGTCATACAAAAATGCCAATCCCCCAGACCCAATGTCACCCCTGATGACGGTAGTATAGATTTCCAAGCTACTACATCTCACTTACTGGTGTCGACTGTCGCGGTGGTAGGTGTGAACTTTCCTGTAAAATATAAGAAAGAAAACTAGTCAACACTCACACACGCACACATCTACAAAAAAAAACTAAACACCAACCCATCTGGTTCCCATTTCCGTCAGGTTTTGAGGTGTGGAAAATCTTTGCATCTTTGATGACGGGTGTCAATTTCATGTGTGATGATGATGGTGTCAGGCAGACGATGATTCATTAATTAAAACCAGCCGGAATGAATATTGTTTATTTATTCATAAATTGACAAAACCTCGACACAAAGAGACACAACGTGGCGGAGGACCCTGGTGGCGGCGGCAACGACGACGGGGATGGCGCAAAACTTCAAAGGCTGACTCTGGTGTGATTGACAGTGTTGCCAACATTGATTTTCTTGAAACATTGTCAACAAAAATTCCAGAACATTAATGAAGGTAAGGAGAAGACATAATATGTAAAAAATAAAAGAATTATAAATGAGAAATTGGGAAATGAGAAATGAGAAATGGGAAATTATAAATGAGAAACGATACATAAGAAATGGGAAATGAGAAATTGGAAAATGAGAAACGAGAAACGAAAAATGATAAATAAGAACTGAGAAATGAGAAATGAAAAATGAGAAATGGAAAATGAGAAATGAAAAATGAGAAATGAGAAATGGGAAATGAGAAATGAGAAATGAGAAATGAGAAATGAGAAATGAGAAATGAGAAATGAGAAATGAGAAATGAGAAATGAGAAATGAGAAATGAGAAATGAGAAATGAAAATGAGAAATGAGAAATGAGAAATGAGAAATGAGAAATGAGAAATGAGAAATGAGAAATGAGAAATGAGAAATGAGAAGTGAGAAATGAGAAATGAGAAATGAGAAATGAGAAATGAGAAATGAGAAATGAGAAATGAGAAATGAGAAACGAGAAATGAGAAATGAGAAATGAGAAATGAGAAATGAGAAATGATAAATTAATAATAAAAATTATAAATTAAGAATGACAAAAAGACAAAAAAAAAGAAATTATTAAATAAAGATTTTCTCAACCCTGATCAAACAGAGTGCCCCAACACTTCCGCCCGACACTCTCCGGTGGTGGTCCCCGGCGAGGCCGTCATAATAAATCGCAAAATTTCAAAATCATTGCCACACCACCATCATCGGCGGTTGTTCCCAAAGCGATTATAAATTCAGATTATGTCGGCCTCTGCAGGACGTTCTCACCACAGAAACTGCCGCGGGTTCATCAGCGGAAAGCTGTCACTCTTTTTTTTCGGTCGTTTCAGTTTTTATGTCAAAATTTCCAAACAAACCAACTCATGTGACTCAAATGACATGTGTTTTTTAAGCGGACGAAATTTTCAAGCAAAAAAAAACTCACAGTTCAATCTAGCCGACATCTTTGTCTGCGAAAGCGCCTCTAATTAATATTTCCCAGAAAACTATCTTCCACCTTTTTTTTGCCGCTGAAAATTTGAATCTACAAAGCAAACCAAAAAACGACAAACATAATTTTGAAACCCATTTGGAACGAGTGGCCAGGCAGTGGTGGCAGACTTCGCCCTAGACAGCGTTATTAAATGACATTTTTTAATCATGTGAAAATAGAACTCATTTTCATAAATCATCATTTTCGCTCAGGGACGACGACGACGGCGTTGCTGGTGCGCGCACACCCACAAACTGAGGGCATATTTACAAATACACATACACGAACGTGTAGGCAAATTTAGAGTGCGAATACAGCTGAAGGAAGACAGTGTTGCCAGTTTTGCTTATGAGAAAGTTTTTGTTTAATTTCTATTACTTGTCATTTTTGTTGATTTCCTCTTTTTTTGCTTTCTGCTTTTGTTCTGCTACATTATTATTTTACGTTAGATTCTTTAACTATTTTATTTTTCTTTTAGTCTTCTGCTTTTGTACTATTTAACTGTTCTACTCTTCTACTTTTGTACTCTTCTTCTCTTCTACTTTTTTACTTATTTGATCGTCTATTCTTCTAGTTTTGTACTCTGCTGCTTTGGTACTCTTCTACTCTTATTCTCTTCTGCTCTTCTACTCTTCTACTCTTCTACTCTTCTACTCTTCTACTCTTCTACTCTTCTACTCTTCTACTCTTCTACTCTTCTACTCTTCTACTCTTCTACTCTTCTACTCTTCTACTCTTCTACTCTTCTACTCTTCTACTCTTCTACTGTTCTACTCTTCTACTCTTCTACTCATCAGCTTTTCTCCTCGTTTACTAATATTTTTTACTTTTCTGTTTTACTTTTGATATTCAGCTTTCACCTAATTTTTTACTCTATTTTTTTCTCTCGAAAAAGTAGTACATTTTATTTTAGTTTTTTTTTAAATCCCCAATTTTTTACACATCGCATTTTTACCAACACTTTTTATCTTCATCATCTCCCATAGTTAGAGTTCGTTTTTTTTTCTCCTCGCAGCATCCCATTAAAAATCATGACTCCTAGCATCACCACCACCCACCACGTGTGGGTCTGTGTGTGCGCGCTCCTTCTCCCTCTGATGTGGTGAA
Organism: Culex pipiens pallens; assembly: GCF_016801865.2. Classification (NCBI taxonomy): domain Eukaryota; kingdom Metazoa; phylum Arthropoda; class Insecta; order Diptera; family Culicidae; genus Culex; species Culex pipiens. Next base: position 124,155,014 of record NC_068937.1, read on the forward strand.
GTGCTGCGTTTCGCGTTTCACGGTCCTCGCATATCATATGTGTTTTATGATTATATATTTTTGCTGTTGGGGATTCTTTCGTGAGTGTGTATTTTTTTTTCCTGTTCTGTCCCAACTCTCATCTGTGTGACAAAAATATTTTACGCGCCTTCGTCAAAATGCTAGAATGAGCATTGAGCAAAAAAAAAAAAACAGCGGAAAAAACTTTGTGCTGCTGACTCATGGACCTCGCATTATCTCGCAGAGGGTCAGCGATGGGAGATTCACAGCCAGAGCCACGTCGCCTCGAGAAATTTCACATCACTGTCTCAGTTTTCACCAGATGAAAAAAAAAATCTGAGTGGCAGATGGTCACGGTATGTCCCGCAGCCTCCACTCCTTCACCAAAAGTCACAATTTTCAAAGCTTGTAGGTTAAATGGTTGCAATTTTTTTTCTCCCCCCGGGGGGAGGGCAAAAATGCCGGCCAACCGTTGCCATTTTACGAGACCCAATTTGAAGATGAGTCAAATGTAACGAGGAGGCCCACTTTCGGCATGACGGCGGAATTGTTTCGCGGAATTTTCCCATTTTTGCTGGAACTTGGTGACATTGAAAGTGCGCTGAGGGCAGAAGTTATTTTCATGAATGATTTGTATTTTGGAAGGCAAAAATGAATGCTTGGTTTGTTCAAATGGAGCCTAACATTTCAAAAGGGCACATAACTTTTGTAAACAATAGTGTATCCCTTTCACTCAAATGACAGTTTACATAAGATGTGAAAGGGACACACTCTTGGTTAAAAAAGTGATGTGCCCTAATGAAATGGCACAAAGCACGAAATGTTTCATTTTATGTGATAGTGAAAACCACGAAATCGCGATGGACTTGGCTAATATTAGTAAAATTCAAATCTCTTCATGATAAGTGTTTCGAAAAATTGAAACAAAGAAGCCGTACTTGAATTTTGGCTAAGTTAAGTTATAGTAAATATTTTTGCCTTTCTTACTAAAGAAAGGTATAGGTTTTACTTTAAGCCAGGACGTCATTTCCATCTTCGTAAATATGTCGATTCAGCATGAATTTTAATCGGAAAAATCGCCAAAAAATCACACTGCATCGATTTTTGACGCTCTATCGATTCACCTTGACAGAACTCGTCTATCTCAAACCCTCGAATTTTGAGAAAATAAATTCCGTGGAGGTCGAGTGATGTTCGTATGTGGTAAAATTTTGCAAAATTTTGTGTCGCGCCGTTCTCAGCTCCCATAAATCCGATTTCGATTCTTCTAAATGCAGATGAAAGCTAGTGTGCTGAACCTGGGCGAGTTGCCGCGCAAATTTCGAAATATCCATCTGTTTTCGGATGTGGCCAGACTTTTCCAGAAAATACACAGTTTTCAAATGAAAATATGGTCAAAATTTGTCATTTTCATTTCTTTTATTTATCTCAAAAAATGCATTTTTCGAGCTCTACAACCTCCCAAATTTTCATCCCGATTCATAATTTGTTATATTCTTTAGTAAGAAAGGCTCTATCTCACCCCAGGTGGGATTAAATCGGGTTTTTTCAAATTTTACTGATTTTTAGCATCCCGAGCATGGGTAAATAAAGAGGGAAATGTGTAATTACTCTGGTATCAATACCTTTGTTTTGTATTCCTGAGCCCTTTAAAATTTGTCTTTAGGATTATGCAAGAACAAAATTTGGTATCATACCAATTTATGATATTGTTTTGATATTGCAAAATTGTCGAATTTGTCAATGGTCGAACACCACATTTTGGTATTGTTTTGATATTACAGTATTTTATCAAATTCCTCTGAAACTATGGGAAAATGTTGACCAATTTTGACAAAATAATTAATTTTGCACTAAAATGATGTCTCAAAGCGAATGCTTTCATGGAAAACCGGAATTTCAAACTTGATTTTAAACATTTTTGAAAACTTTCTAAGTCAGGATGCCACATTTTGGTATTATGTTGGCATTGAAGTGTTTCATCAAAATCCTCTGAAACTATCTCAATTTTTTTATAAATTTTGACGAGATAATTAATTTTGCGCTAAAATGACTTAAAACCCGAAAATGTTATAGCTGATTTTCAAAAATTTTGATTACCCGCTAAGATTTTTTTTTTAAATCATTGAAATTTCTCTAAGTTGGGAAAACCACATACTTTGAAAAACGAGTCAATCGACAGATTGTTGAATTTTGGTGAATTTCAATCCAGTTTCATTGTAATAACACTTATTTTTCAATCTTGTCATTTTTCAGAAGCTTCAAGAACTTCAAGCACAGGCCGTTCATCAATGACAAATGCATTCGATGTGGATTCTGGTATTAATTGTAAAAATACCAGCGACCAAATTGTGCTCGTGGTTGCCCAGTAATAGATGGTAAAATACCATGAAATCATATCAAAATCATGTATGTGGAAGACCACAGAAATGTATGTTAAAATATGAAACATTTGTGAAATTTTCTGATATTTCGAAAAAAAATGTTGTCAATTTTTTTAATCAAGACTTACATTTAAAAAGGGCTAAACATTCAATATTACGCCCTTTTGAAATTATAGTCTTGATTTAAAAAAAATCGAAAGGATCAGAAAATTTCACGAATGTTTCATATTTTAACATTGTAAATCGGACCATTAGTTACTGAGATATCGACATTAGAAAATGTTATTTTTTTTTGGGTGAGACTCAGAAAACATCAATTTTCCTGTTTTAAAATCTTTGCATGGAAATATCTCAGTACTAAGGGTCGTATCAACAAAGTTTAAAAAAGAAAAATATAGAGAATTTTCTCAACTCTTCAATTCAATTTTTTTCAAATGTGGGCAAACATAATCACAAAATTAAAAAAAAAAACAAATAACAGCGACTATTTTCAAAAAAAATAACCTAAAAATGGCTATAACTTGAAAATGGTACATCTCATCAAAATTTCACTAAGGTACTTTTTGATTGCAAATTCGATATCGCATACCGAAGGCACCAAAAAAGTTTGATTAAAAAATACAAAAAATAAAATTAAGACAAAATACCGATTTCGTAGAGAATTGCTCACAAACTATGGAGAAAACCCATTCGGCCCTGTCTAAATATTTTTGAAAAATTCAAAGGGCACGTGTATCTGGGGACACCAGACTTCATGCTTTCCCTCGAGTTGAGCCTGCGCAGAAATTTCGAAACAATTCACACTCTGTAATGCGTTTTCAATGCAATTAAACTTTACAAAATTGCAACCAATATAGAGGGGGTAATAGTCATTTTGGTAAAAAAACAGGTGATCAGCCTTACTCGAATCAGATACAAAAACTTGAGACATTCGACAATGGTTTTTTTTGCCCCGGCCCCCTTTCGATTTACTCAAAGTTTTTGAGTGGCGGGCCAAATTGAAAGCTCACATAAGCTTGCGGGCCAAATGCAAAAAAAATTTTTTAGAAAAATTAATAACGTTGTTTCATACTATAATATTGTGAAATACATCAATCAGTTTAAGTTTTTCGGAATTGTAGGTAGTTTTTGGACATTTTCGGCATATATTAGAGAACGAAAATAGTATTTTATGCAACATGTTGCAAAAACAGATTTTTTTTTAGCACGAGTCTTACTAAATGTATCCAATGAGGTGCTGAAAAAGTCAAGTTTTGTAATAAGTTGCTTACAACATTTTCAGCAATTCCGGAAAACGCTTTTTGAATGGAATTTTATGCCTAACGTTCTTGTGTTAAGTAAATTCACCGTTCAGAACCAAAAAATATTGAAAAATGCTACTTTTCAATACAATAGAGCTTTTCAGCACTGGCATTAATTTTCCATTCTGTTATTTTTGGTAGGGAAAAGTAAACAGTTTCATAGCGGAATTGGTAAAATGGATTTTTACAGTTTTATTTGCTATTTTTTTAATGAAAAAACAAAAAAAGCAATAAATTGCAATTTTTATGCCTTAATCAACAGATCAGGTAATACAATCACATTTTAAAACAAATCCACAGTCTGGTCTAGGTTGATGGTTGATTGATAATTTTGTGAGTTTGTTTTTTTTCTGTTAAAATATTTTCAAAGAAATGATTTTAAAATGGAGTAATTTCATTTTTAAATAAATTGCTGCTTAAATTGGTTGCAAATAGCTTTTTCAACAATTGTTCCTCCAATTTTAATAATATTTCAATAAATTTTGGCATCCTTAATCGGATCGACGTTGTCGTGCTATCTTGTCGCAACCGCCATTTTGACGTTCCGAGAAAAACGCGTTTTAATGTTTGACCTTGAATAAACAAAAACGAAAGCAAGCAATGTAAACAATGAAAAACACGTTTTGTTTGGTTGACCATTCTGTGCATTGCCCCGAAGTTTGGTTGTATTTGGTTGCCGGAGTCCCGAGTTATAATTACAAATGTTTACGGTAGTCTAACTTGTACGTGCGTCAAACGCATCCTGACCTGAAATCCCTTTGGCCAGTTGTCGCACTTACCAAAATTTCCTGGGAGTGACAAGATAGCACGACAAGATTGAAACTTTTTTCATTTGAAAAGTGGCAAAAATCTGCGGACCTTTTTTGGTTTTTATTGAATATCTCAGGATTGAAATGTTACGACGAGATGTTACGTACTCAATTCGTAACCCACACGTCATGAGTTCGAATTCCAAGGTTTGACTAAATTTACTGTTTTCAATCACATTCGTACGTGTGAAATTGTTTCAGTAAGTTGGATTATTCTGGATTTAGGAAGTTGGTATACATATTCATGATCAAAGTAAGAATAAATCATTGATTTCATGATAACTAAAACTAACACTGTGCTCTAAACCTTAATTTTAAGAATTATGAAATCACTCACAAGGGCCATTTTCCATGATCATTCAAAACGGGTTCGCGGGCCACAAAAAATCAGCTCGCGGGCCACTTTGGTCACTCCTGATTTACTTTGTCCTATGGGGTATCTTTTGGCCCTGATTATGAATCAAGTAATGAATCCGTGCTCCATTTTTCGATATCCTCTGACAGAGTGGCGATACAACCCCTTTCTTTTAAGAACATTCGAAAAAAGGTGTTTTTTTCATTAATTTGCAGCCTGAAATGGTAATGGTTTGGAAATTTGCTGTCACCACGACCCTAGTTTTTAGAAGAAGTTTTAGGGAAAACGTAAATTAAATGAGTATTTTGTATTTGTTTTTGGTCAAACGCTGGCGTCCCGTTGCACATTCGAAAACCCTTTTTTAACGTTAGAAATACGAAGTTTTAGGCAAAAACATCCATCGGTTTCAAAAGATTCCAAATATTTAACGTGCGTCAACGCTCACACAGACTGACTAAAAAAACATTTTGAAATTATGTGTACTTTCATCACGACGCGTTGTCACGCACTCCGTCAGAAGTCCGTCAACTTCAATAACTTTTCAGCTTTGCAAATATATTTGCCAGCAGGGAGTTTTCAATTGATTCGCTGTGTCCCTTTGAAGCCCAACAAAGTCATGCTGGGTAAGCCCGTGGGTGCTCGCTGCTGGCGTCATTCAATGAACACGGAATTCATTTTGTAGGCGCGTTGAACACTTTTTGAACATATGCGGAAAATATGCGGAAAATCTTACTGCAATATTATAGCTTATTTTTCCCAGAAACATCCCGCCCTCGGTAGTTACATGTTGCCGGCGTCGTCCACTTAATAAGTCCCTCGCATAAATGCGTCATATGAAAGGTATTTTTTCCCTTTTGATGCTTTTTTGTACCTTTTTTCATTTGTTGCCTTTCAGAAGTGAAAAGCAAAGCTCATGCACTCAGTACAAGGCAGAATGATGGAGGGGAAAAGCTGTCGAGAAAAGCTGCTTGAAAATGACACACTTTTGCGAGGAGCCAGAATTGACGGAACTAGAAGAGTGGGGGTAGAGTTACATGCACTGCTCTATAAAGGCATATTTGTCCCACCTGGACCCATTTATGAGATATTTCAACCATGTTTTTCTATAAACCAAACGTTTAGTTATTGTAGTTAAACAAAAACAAAGATCGTAACCTTTCATTGTAAATTTTTTATTCTAAAAACTGGGACAGATTGGCGAATAATGCTCCAACATTTTCCAAAGTTTTTTTTTATCTCAGTTGCATGAAAATTCAGGTGGGACAAATATGCTTTTTTTCTGGGCAGTGCGCCGGGATTTCACTGTCCGTACACTGTCCACGATGAAGAGTCTTGGCTTAATTTTTATTTCATGATCACTATGACAAAGTAACGCAGGATTATGTTTAGCGAACTCAGCAGAGCAACGTCTTTTCGTTATTGTAAATATAAAAAAAAAACATGTATAACCCACCTGGACAATGAAAAAAAAAAAAACTATTTTGCTTTCATCCTGTTAGTTGGATCGAGCGTTCTCTCTCTATTTTATACATCAGTACCGTCCATAAAACAGGTGTAGTTCTGTCACGGAGAATCACGCTGGTGGGTGCAGTTTCGAGTGGTTTGGGGAGGAAAAAGTGGGCACAAGCAGGAATCAGGAAAGTACATCAGCAATATAATAAAAGCTGTTTTACGTTTGAAAGCTTGTGATGAGCAGAGCGCACCGACAGCAAGCGAATACGTCCGTCATTTCCCCACCACCAACTTGCACCCACCCAGCCGGAGAGTTTCACCCAGCGCACACAAAAACGTTGCAATTTCAGCGTCCAGGCGGTTCTGTTTGTGCCAGCAGGCGATGTTTACAACGTTTGGCAGGTTCCTGGCGCTGGTGGGGTGGGGGGTTTCCCCCCCTCCCCAGAGTGTGTGGTGGGTGGGCTAATTATCCGGTTTTTGCCACAATCAACTCGACTCGCGAGCGTTAGATAAGTTCGTGTGGCGGCGGCGGTGGTGCGCTGGGAAAATAGACCCAACGGTGACACCGGCTCCGCCGTGATTATAAAGTGGGTGACAGTGGGTTGCGGGTTGTTTTAGAGCGCAACGCGGAAGGATCTGCAACCGGGAACCGGGAAGATAAACAAAATGGACTCCAGCGGGCGGGGTGCGCGATGGGGATGGATTACTAGCGATAAAACGATATTTAGCGATGCTTTTTCGACGAGGTTTTCGACTTTGTTGTGAGATTTTCCGCTATCATTACAACCTTGACGTGTTTGGATAATTTATGGGAAACAGCGTGTATGATTAAAGCATTCCATTTGATCATTCACTTAATTTTATTTAAGTGATTTGAAAAATTACAATAAATGGCAAGTTTATCCAAAGCTGGATTAAAGAAATCCATTACATACACAAAAAAATACTGCATACTACAGTAAAATTGAATGTTTTGCCCTTTTGAAATGTTAGTCATGATTTAAAAAATATTGTTTTCGAAAAAATCACGAATGTTTCCTATTTTAACATTGAAAATCGGACCATTAGTTGCTGAGAAATCGACAAACATCCATTTTCCTGTGTTTAAACCTTTGCATGGCAATATCTCAACAACTAAGGGTCGTATCAACAAAATTCAAAAAAATCTCAGATTTTTAAAAATATTTTTTCAAAACTGTTGCAAGCCTGGGCTAACTGGGCAAACATGAGCACTAGTTTAAAAAAATGAATAACTGCGACTATTAACAAAAATAAAAATAAAAATTGCTTTAACTTGAAAACGGTGCATTGCAAATTCGATTTTACACCGAAAAATGAAATTGAAAATTTTTTTGACCAATATTTCGATTTTTTCAAAAACTGAATATTGATTAAAAATTTCATAACTCGGTCAAAGATTCTGGAAATTTCTGAAAAGTTGGCATTTGATGTCCCCTAAACATATCAGAAAATCAAAAATATAAAAATAGTGTTTTTTTTTTTCGTTTTGGTGACAAAAAGTAAAATTCAAAATCACCAAAAAACTTTTTACCTTGTTTCTTTTTTTCAGTGTAGTCCTTATCCGTAGGGGAGAGTGGGGAGACTTGATCCCCTTTTTTTGTATCGCACATAACTCTGTCAATTTCTCACAAAACAATGAACTTTTTGCATGAATTGAAAGCTTAAACATTCAACTATATTTGGCTGATAAGGGTATTTCATCAGATAAACCCTTCGAATCATGCCAAGCGATTAAAAATAATATTTTAAAACGGCATTTTTTAAATGTTGGAGGTAATTTGATCCCTCTTAAATTAAACATGTACGTTTGTGTTCAAAATATAACAAGTTTAGCATGCAAAATATTTAAAAACTTAAAATTTTCTTTTCTAGACAAAAATTGGGCATGTTTACAAAAGCTGGTAATTTTTGTTTAAAAAACTTTTGAAAAATGGTTCAAACTGCAGTAAGTTATGTACAGCTATGCTAAAGGAAACTATGTACGAAAACCCAGCCCAATTATTTAATCTTGAGGCTGATTCCAGTGACTGTAAAAATGCAGGGATCAAATCTCCCTAAACGCACTTTTTTAAACAATTGATTGTAAAAATTGTATGACGATAAATTTAACGTCATATGCGTAAGGGTTTTGGAGTTGATATGTTTATCAAACAATTCATGCATAAAAAATATTTTTTTGAATATTTTTTGAGTGTTTTCTATACTTATCAAAACAAAGAAAAAAGATCTCTTGGAAGTTTTTTGCAGCACTTTTTAGAAAAATGTGTGTAACTCAATCTTAACATTTTTTTAATTGTTTTCTTTGTTTTCTACAATAAGTTTTAGTCAATTTCGCACAACATTCTAGAACAAAGCTAATTGTTTTACCCACATGCTGACGAGAAATAGGCTTGGGATCAAGTGTCCCCGAGGATCAAGTCTTCCCACTCTCCCCTACCTACTTTGTCGAAGACACCAACCTGATCTTAAAATTCCTTCAAAAGTAAATGATTTTTGATTTTTTTTACATCATTTATGTATGAACAAATGTCAAAATATGGACAAACTAATGATGCAAAATGGCTTCTTTGGGCGTACCGAAGGCACCAAAAGAGTTTCAGTCGGATTAAGAAATACGAAAAATCGGATGATCGAAATCTCCGAGAATTGTTCTTTTACATATAAGGCCGTTGCAAATATTTTTCAAAGTTCATGTTCCCCCCCCCCCCCTTCTCTTTAATATTGGTCTGAAAAATCAAGAGGCAAAAAACTATGTTATCAAAAAACTTAAAAAAATATATGAAAATAAAAGCCAAATCGACTGAAAAGTTTGATCAGATGGGTTGCGAAAATATTATCGTCACCGATTTTGATGAGTTCACTGCGAGCATCGATCCAGTAGTACTTGAACATATCTCCCACAGTCAGGTCAGCATATTGGAGTTTCTTGAGGAGTTGGACCATTGGCTTGAAGGCCGTTGAAAACTGTTCGGCGAATTTGATCAACTCCTCATCAACAACAAAAGAAGGATCAACGGCCTGTAGTTCTGGCACAATGTCCACCAAACGCAGCACGGACTCAACCATCATGGCGGTGGTTCCCCAACGTGTCTCACAGTCAAGAACGGGAACCGGTAACGACTTCATCTTGAAGATCGGACGGAAAACAATACCCTTGCTCTTGCGCACCAGTAAACGAACTTTTTTCAAATCCGCTTCGCAAGACGTTTGTTTCACGACGTCCTTGATGGCCAAATTGACCGTGTGGGCAGCGCACCGCATGATTTGCAGACCTGAATTGGCTTGGAACTGGATGTCTTCTGCTTCGGCATCAGCGTCTCCTGAAAATTTAATTTTAATATTGATGATTTCTTATAAAAAATTGTAATAAAATTTGCTTACCATAACCAGCAAAGGTCAAATCCTCTTCTTCCAACTGATTTGACTTCCCAAACTCCTCTGCCATCAGCTTTAACTGATCTTGCTGTGCCTCAGACAGAAAATCTTCACATTTAGTTACATTTTTCGCGTTGTCAAGGCCGATTGTTGAAACCTGTGAGATACTGAGGTCATAGACCGCCAGAGCCAACTGGACCTCGTCGGCCAGGTTTACAGCGGTGTGACGGTCCGTTAAGGGAATCATTGCCAAGCAGCGGTGTTTAAATTTTCTGTTCTCGATCACCTGTGAGGTGATTCCCAGCACGCTGTGTCCAAACCGGGACGCAGCATCAATGATGATGTTAAACATCCGGCCTTTAAGCTCCGCCGATATCTGGGAGCGAATCCCGGCTGCTGCAGCGTCCACCCAGTCAACAACATTTCGACGATTCGCGACAACTCCCAGCTCACGCTGTGTCCCACCTGTGCACCGTTTAAATCCTTTTCCCTCGAAGAAGCTAAATGAAACCGCATCAAAAGCCGCCATTTCTACGCAAGATAGTTTAAACTCCCTTTGACGGCAAGCTCGCTTAGCAGGCGGCGGGGTTGAAGTAGGTTCTGGGGCTGGACGCTTGAGGGATGCTGATAGCGGCGACGACTTGGAGTGGCTAGCCGGAAACTCATATTGTGCAGCCTGATCAGGATGGTTTGCTGGAATGTTTTAACATTGTTTACAAACCCACCGAAAATTTCAAAAATCAGTTATGACTTACACAACACATGACGTTCTTTATTAAACTTTTTATTTCCGGCCGATTCGTTTTGGCACACCTTGCAGTAGGCCTTGCCATCTCTGATGACAAAAAACTTGTCAACACAGAATTGTGGCTTGGCTGCTTGGTTCGGATTAGGATTTTCACTCATTTTTAATCAACACAGATGTCCACCTTAAACTCAACTAAAAAATCTGACAGCTCGACCAAAGCTAGCGCCGAAAATTTTCCCAGGTTGAACAACGACTACTACGCTCGCGAGCCAAAAACATTCTCGCGAACGAGACCGAGAGCGCGAGCGACGGCGAGAAGGCGAGCGCAAATGAGAATAGAGAAGAGAGCGCGAGCGAGAAGAGCGCGTTACTATAACTTCTCTCCCTCACTCGCGAGAGAGCGACACTTTATTACTTCTCGCCCATATTCCATCACTGCTGAAAACCAAAATTCATTTTTTCTGCATTGATAATCATTTTATGCATGTTAAGGCTGGATTAAAAATATTTTCAATTTTTCTGGAATTCCAATGCATAGCAACGCAAAAACTTTTTTTTCGTCAATACTTAGATATTTTAGAAACAAATGGTTGCAAAACAACTGTACAGGTGTATAATGCATTTTAAAACATTTTTTTGCTATTCCTTTGTGAAACTTCTTACATTTCTTGACATTTTCGAGAGACGAAACGGCCTACTGTTTTCCACCAAAAATAATGAAGCTGCAAAACTTCATTTTTTCAGAACTCGTCATATTTATCCAACTTGATAACCCTCGTTGGATAAATGTACGACTCGTGCTGCAAAAATCTTCTTTTTGGAACTTGTTGCATAAAATATAATTGTTATTCAAATGTTAAAACTGTGACTCGTAATTTCAATTTTTAAACTTTTTTATTATTTTCCTCCACCTCGACTTTGGCCAGAGTCGAGGGTCATAAATATTTGCGACGACCTTTGTATAGTACACCAAATTTCCAAATTATCAAAAAACACGTATTTTTTTCGAATGTTCAAGAATGGAAGGGGTCGCACGGCCCCTCCGTCAAGAGATATCGAAAAATCGAGCTCGTATTCGTGATCAGGGTCAAAAATTACCCCATAGGACAGAGTTTTACGCAAATTGAAGAGGAATCGGGTGTGAAACTGCTGGGTGTGTTGGCGTAGGATTACCCAATTATAACCTACCAGGAATATTTTTGGGATTTTTTTTCTCTTCTAAAAAATTAATAGGCATGACAATCTAAGAAACTTTGACGTAGACAGCAACAGTTTTCCTCGCGATCTACGCCTTTTACGATGAAATCTTTAAGAATCACCCCCTTCAAAATCATCCCAAAAAATCGGGAAAACATCAAAATTGTAATAGAAATACAGTTTCAGCATGTTTAGGTTTATTCAAATCGTCGCCGTCGTGCTAACTTGACGTCCGTGCATTTTGGGCCAAATTGAGTTAAGAACGCCATTTTGTGCAGCTCACTATGCCACACCTTTTGACCTTCACAGATCCCCAAAATTCAATTTCAATCCTGAGATATTCAACGAAATCCGAAAAAAAACTCCGTGCGTTTTTGTCACTTTACTTACCCGAGCAGAGGTAAATAACACGGGAATACCAAATTTTGGTATTACTTGGGCAAATAACAGCGACCAAAATGTGCTCTTGGTTGCCCAGTAATAGATGGTAAAATACCATGAAATCATACCAAAATCTTGTATGTGGAAGGGCACAACAATACCAAACCATGTTATTCCAAAGGTAAAATAATACCACAAAATAAAATCATTTCAATACCAACTTGAGGTCTTCTGGATTTTTGAACATTGCTTGAATACCAAAACTTGGTATTGCCATGGTTTTATTTTTAGGTATTCCCGCGCCCTTGGAAAATCAGATTTTGGTATTCCTGTGGTCTTCCACAAACATGATTTTGGTATGATTTCATGGTATTTTACCATCTATTACTGGGCAACCAAGAGCACATTTTGGTCGCTGGTATTTGCACAAGTAATACCAAAATTTGGTATTTTCATACCATTTTTAGTGCAGCAGTTGCAGTTAGTGAAAAAAACGGAAATGATCCATATGCAACAGCCAAATCTACTTACCTGATGATTCCATGTTGTTCTTAGTGATATTCTTCACCACACCGAATGCATTTGTCATTGATGAACGGCCTGTGCTTGAAGTTCTTGAAGCTTCTGAAAAATAACAAGATTGAAAAATAAGTATTATTAAAATGAAACTGGATTGAAATTCACCAAAATTCAATAATCTGTTGATTGACTCGTTTTTCAAAGTATTTGGTTATCCCGACTTAGAGAAATTTCAACGCATTTGAAAAAAATATTAGTGGGTATTTCACCAAAAAAATTTAATCAGCTTTAATATTTTTGGGTTTCAAGTCCTTTTAGCGCAAAATTTATTACCTCGTTAAAAATTTTAAAAAAATTTCCATAGTTTCAGAGAATTGATGAAACCTTTCAATACCAAAATAATACCAAAATGTGGCATCCTGACTTAGAACATTTTCCACAGTTTCAAGTAATTTCTTTAGAGGGTATATCAAAAATGTTTAAAATCAAGTTTGAAATTTCCGGTTTTCAATGAAAGCATTCGCTTTGAGACATCATTTTAGCGCAAAATTAATTATTTTGTCAAAATTTGTCAAAATTTTCCCATAGTTTCAGAGGAATTTGATAAAACACTTTAATACCAAAAAAATACCAAAATGTGCCATCCTGACTTAGAAAATTTTACACAATTTCAAGTCATTTCTTTAGGGGGTGTATCAAAAATGTTTAAAATCAAGTTTGAAATTTCCGGTTTTCAATTAAAGCATTTGCCTTGATACATCATTTTAGCGCAAAATTAATTATTTTGTCAAAATTTGTCAAAATTTTCCCATAGTTTCAGAGGAATTTGATAAAACACTTTAATACCAAAAAAATACCAAAATGTGCCATCCTGACTTAGAAAATTTTCCACAATTTCAAGTCATTTCTTTAGGGGGTATATCAAAAATGTTTAAAATCAAGTTTGAAATTTCCGGTTTTCAATTAAAGCATTTGCCTTGATACATCATTTTAGCGCAAAATTAATTATTTTGTCAAAATTTGTCAAAATTTTCCCATAGTTTCAGAGGAATTTGATAAAACACTTTAATACCAAAAAAATACCAAAATGTGCCATCCTGACTTAGAAAATTTTACACAATTTCAAGTCATTTCTTTAGGGGGTGTATCAAAAATGTTTAAAATCAAGTTTGAAATTTCCGGTTTTCAATTAAAGCATTTGCCTTGATACATCATTTTAGCGCAAAATTAATTATTTTGTCAAAATTTGTCAAAATTTTCCCATAGTTTCAGAGGAATTTGATAAAACACTTTAATACCAAAAAAATACCAAAATGTGCCATCCTGACTTAGAAAATTTTCCACAATTTCAAGTCATTTCTTTAGGGGGTATATCAAAAATGTTTAAAATCAAGTTTGAAATTTCCGGTTTTCAATTAAAGCATTTGCCTTGATACATCATTTTAGCGCAAAATTAATTATTTTGTCAAAATTGGTCAAAATTTTCCCATAGTTTCAGAGGAATTTGATAAAACACTGTAATACCAAAAGAATACCAATATGTGGTGTTCGACCATTGACAAATGCTGCAATTTTGCAATATTAAAACAATACCTTAAATTGGTATGATACCATATTTTGCTCTTGCATAATCCTTAAGACAAATTTTAAAGGGTCCAGGAATACCAAAATTTGGTATCGATACCAGAGAAAGGTATTATTACGCATTTCCCTTTTTATTTACCCATGCTCGGGTATGAAAGCAGTTTCAATCTTGTCGTGCTATCTTGTCACTCCCTGAAAATTGTTGCAAGTGCGACAACTGGCCAAAGGGATTTCAGGTCAGAACGCATTTGACGCACGCAAAAGTTAGACTACCGTAAAGATTTGTAATTATAACTCGGGACTCCAGCAACCAAATTCAACCAAACTTTGGGGCAATGCACATAATGGTCAGCCAAACAAAACGTGTTTTTTATTGTTTACATTGCGCGCTTTCGTTTTTGTTTATTCAAGGTCAAACATTAAAACGCGTTTTTTTCGGAACGTCGAAATGGCGGGTGCGACAAGATAGCAGGACGACGTCGAAATATCTTTTGAATTTTAGAAAATTTTTCAATGTACTGTACCACAATTTTTTAACCGCTAACATTTAAGTTTCAGTCAAATCTTACATTATTTGCAAAATAATGATTGTAAAACATCAGAACTAGCGTAAAATGCATTTTAAAACACTTTTTTTTGCTGAGACTATGTCTTGTTATTGCATTTTTTATATATTTTTTATTTGATTTTGAAATCTAAAATAAAAGTATTAAAGTTTTTCATGAAATAAAAATTGCACGAAAACCACAGAAAAGGGGAAAAACAAAAAAAAATGGGCTTTAGAGAGTTAAAACACAAGTTTCATATTCACCGAAACCCAATCCATGATCAAACGAAATCCAGCTAAAATAAAACAACATGCACGAAAAAAAACGCCAACCCGAAACTCTCGTTTGGTGATTAAAACAGCTTGTTCGCGCTTGTTGGCGGTCCCAAAAGTTGGGCCACAGGAGCAACCTTCGGCGGTGCTAATTATTGCTGTTTTTTTTTTTTTGTACAGGAGGCTATCTTAATTACCCCGTCACCATGGCAGAAACAACAAAACTCCGTGGTCAAGATAACAAAACTTTGTCGGGTTTTATCCTTATCCCTTGAAAGAAGAAAAAAAGAACAAAAAGAAAAAAACTACCCTCCAGCACGACCCCAAAACGGTTATTATTGGAGGCAAATTTTGCCTCTCATTTTCCTGCAGTGTTTTTTTTCAACCTTCCTCAACAAGGAAAGGTAGCAAAAAAAAAAAAGACCATCCTGGGGAAAACTTTTCCACGAAAGAATGTATCATCTGAGAGCCGTTGTTTTTTTGTTGTGCCCGCTGTTTTTGTTGTCTAGCGGGTCGAGTGGCTTACCTTAAGCTGGAGTTGAGAACAGAAAAAAAATCATGAAAGAAGAAAGATTTTGTGAAACTAATTTCATTTAATATTCATTACACCATCAAGGACGAACGATAACGAGCCGGCGGAAAGTGGAGGAAGAAGAAAAAAAGAAAAGCTCGCGGAAAATCCTGGAGTGGACAAGTTTTTACTGCATTTTGCCACCACCGTCTGGAAAAGTCTAATTTGCCGTCGCCTCGTGGATTTTCCGTTTTACGAGCCCACCTGGAGTACAACACTTCGGTACTATAGCACTACTATGGACACGGTCCGCTGGACATTCTAGTGTGTTGTTGGTGCTTTCTTCAAGAGCGGGGAAGCGGATTTTCCGGTATGTTGCACCGGAAGTGGGGAAAAAGGCAATCCAGAAGGGGACCAGCTGGATGGAATGATCCTTTGCCAGCTGCAGATGGTGTCGAGGGATTAATGCCACCAACTGTAAAGGACCGGAAGATAATGACACCTGATGGCAAGGATTCAAAGTGTTTGGAGATTTCCGGCTCATGTACAGAAAAAAAAATTAAGGCAATATTACAACTAGGAAGTGGTTCATCTTTTATGTAAGAAAAAGTTGGCAATTTTACCTCAAAAAATTTGTAATTTTACGTCTTCTTTGGTGTAATGTCGCTTTTGCCTTTCTTACAAAAGAAAAGTTTGGTTTTGGAAAAAACGCTTTTTTTCATCGGTCTGAAACTTTTTTGGCGCCTTCGGTATGCCCAAAGAAGCCATTTTGCATCATTGTTTATATTGACAAATTTTCCATACAAATTTGGCAGCTGTCCATACAAAAATGATATGAGCAAATTAAAAAATCTGTATCTTTTGAAGGAATTTTTTGATCGATTTGGTGTCTTCGGCAAAGTTGTAGGTATGAATAAGGACTACACTGAAAAAAAATGATACACGGTAAAAAAATGGTGATTTCTCATTTAACTTTTTGTCACTAAAACTTGATTTGCAAAAAAACACTATTTTTAATTTTTTTGATATGTTTTAGAGGGCATCAAATGCCAACTTTTCAGAAATTTCCAGGTTGTGCAAAAAATCTTTGACCGAGTTATAAATTTTTGAATCAATACTGATTTTTTCAAAAAATCGAAAAATTGGTCGCAAAAAATTTTTAACTTAATTTTTTGATGTAAAGTCAAATTTGCAATCAAAAAGTACTTGAGTGAAATTTTGATAAAGTGCACCGTTTTCAAGTTAAATCCATTTTTAGGTGACTTTTTTTGAAAATAGTCGATGTTTTTCATTTTTTTAAATTAGTGCACATGTTTGCACACTTTTGAAAAAAAATATTTTTGAAAAGCTGAGAAAATTCTCTATATTTTGCACTTTTGAACTTTGTTGATACGAACCTTAGTTGCTGAGATATTGCCATGCAAAGGTTTAAAAACAGGAAAATTGATGTTTTCTAAGTCCCACCCAAACAATACACCATTTTCTAATATCGATATCTCAGCAACTAATGGCCCGTTTTTCAATGTTAAAAATTAAATATTTGGGAAATTTTCCGATCTTTTCGAAAAAAATATTTTCAATTTCTTTAAACCAAGACTAACATTTCAAAAGGGACAAACATTCAATATTACGCCCTTTTAAAATGTTAGTCTTTGTTTAAAAAAATTGAAAATATTTTTTTCGAAAAGATCGCAAAATTTCACTAATGTTTCATATTTTAACATTGAAAATCGGACCATTAGTTGCTGAGATATCGACATTAGATAATGGTGTGTTGTTTGGATGGGACTTAGAAAACATCAATTTTCCTGTTTTTAAACCTTTGCATTGCAATATCTTAGCATCGATATAACATAATTTTCAAAATATAGAAAATTTTCTCAGCTTTAAAAAAATATTTTTTTCGAAGGTGGGCAAACATGTGCACTAATTTAACCCCTTCCCGCCCAGAGCAAAATCGAGATTTTTTACGTTTTTCCACATTACTCGTAACTGGATCGACCAAATTGGACGAAATTTTAATGGTTATTAGTTAACATTCTATATTAACTAATGCAGGTTGAAGCAGGTTGAAAAAATGAATAGTTGCTGAGAAATTTAATTTTGAATCCAAAAATTAGTGGTGCTCTGGAGTAACCATGGGCGTTAGAGGGTTAAAAACAATAAAAACTTCGACAATTTTCAAAAAAATCACCAAAAAATGGATTTAACTTGAAAACGTTGCACTTTATCAAAATTTCACTACAGTACTTTTTGATTACAAATTTTATTTTACATCGAAAAAATTTTGCGACCAATTTTTCAATTAAAAAAAATCAGTATTGATTCAAAAATTCATAACTCGCTCAAAGATTATTTGCACAACCTGGAAATTTCTGAAAAGTTGGCATTTGATGTCCTCTAAAACATGCCAAAAAAAAAAAAAAATAAAAATAGTGTTTTTTGCAAATCAAGTTTTAGTGACAAAAAGTTAAATTAAAAATCACCAATATTTTTTTACCGTGTATCATTTTTTTCAGTGTAGTCCATATCCATAACTAAAACTTTGCCCAAGACACCAAATCGATCAAAAAATTCCTTCAAAAGATACAGATTTTTGAATTTCCAAACATCTTTTTTGTATGGACAGCTGCCAAATTTGTATGTAAAATTATATGGACAAACTAATGGCTTCTTTGAGCATACAGAAGGCACCAAAAAAGTTTCAGTCGGATTAAAAAATGCATAAATTAAAATTCTAAAAAAAACCGATTTCATAGAGAATTGCTCCTCTGAAAATGTGTAATTTTACCACTTTTCTGTTGTAATGTCACTTTTGCAGTCTAAATTGAGGTAAAATTACATCATTAAAGAGGTAATATTCAACCTTTCACCTTCCAAAGCTCGAATTGAGTAGGCATAATTTTCCTTCTCAAATTGAGTGCATTGCAGAGGATAAAATTTCATTCCATGAATCCCCTCATCACTTTTAAGTTCTACACTACAGGTTCATTACGCAGAATGGCGAGGGGGTTTCCGATTAAGCACAATTTTCCAGCAAATTGAACACTCGATTGCATCATGTTGGGGCAGCACGCTGACCACCCACCGATATTGGAAATTCCACAGAGCTCTGTGAATGTTAAAAGTGGGTTTTTGCTGAACCAACTGTAATCAGAGATTATTATGAAGTGGAAGCATTGATTGGTCACACTAAGCCCACCAAAAGCATGTGATTAGTGTGGTGTTAGTGTCAAACGAAGCAAACTCACTCAAACTAATTACATAAACACGTGTGTACTTGTGTTAGTGTCAGATGTTATTTTCCACACCATCATACTTACGACTTTTTGGTGAGACAAATTTGTCCAACTTTTCATTTCAACTTACCTGGAAGGAAAGAAAGAGAGACAAAGGTTTAATAAAATCCAAAACGAAATTTTCCTCAATCAGCTTACAGAAAAATCGTTACAAAACAAAAAAAAAACGATGCCAGCAAATTATTTCCTCAAAAAAAAAACCAACATCTGCACGGAATTTGCCCACCCTTGGGCAAATCTAATTTCGAACATGTGAGCAAATTCCCTTTTTCCGGCAGCAAGCTCGAGTAAAAGTAAAAATTTCAAACAATCCAGCAAACGAACAAAAAAAAGAACAACTCCAAAACAACGTCGTTTCAGTTGTCGTAGTCGGCAAGCGGAAACGAACTGTCAAAGTGTGAGGATTTTTCTCTCTGTGAGGAAAAAAAAGGGGGGGGGGGGGACATTTCGCCACCTTTTTTTTCCTCATCCACGACACTGGAGTGAACTTCTTCTACTGTTCCGCTCAGCTGGGTTGGAGAGTGCCAACGGGTAAAACAAAAACAGGAAAAAACATGTTTGCGGTAAATTAGTGGCGAGCAATTTTTTTCGTTGATCGTGATTTGGATGTGGGAAAGGAAGTTGGTGTAGGTTTTCCGTATTTTAGAATTACAATTTGTGGAGTTTTTGCATTGTTGAGTTGTTGAGTTGTTAAAATTTTGAGTTTTGAGTTGCGAAATACCTGAACTTAAAAAAAATCGATTATTCCAGCTTTAAATTTTTTTCTTGAAAAGACCTCAATCATTCTGCCAAATTGATGACTTTGCTGATGATGATATAGTGTGATTTCGTTTTTCTCCATTACACGTTACCCACACAAAAAGGGAGGAAAAATCCAAGGATCACACGATTCGATTTCCATTTTATTTACCCCGCGCAAACACACGTTCCCACACGTGTCTCCGCGGGATAAATAAATCTCCTTTTTCCTTCACGAAGAAAAACGTGGATTTCCATCGTCGTCTTTGACATCAACGTAGTTTGCATTCACGACCGAAAAAAGAGAGCCTAAAATTGCCGAGCTTTTATGTCAACCTACGGAACGGTGGATTAAGTTTGAAACGAAAACGAATTGGAAATGGTTGACAGCTTTTGTAGAGGCCTTTAGTAGGAGACATCTTTTAAATCTTAAGCAAAACTCAGTTTAAAAAAATAAAATATAAAAATATCTGTTCACCACGTTTCCATTTGATGACTCTCATTTTTATGTCACTTTCTTCTTCTGTCACCTTTTCAAACCTCACATGATACGGCGAGAATAACCCCTACCGAACATAATTTGGACGGTTGTCACCGTCGAACCGCCCTTCTGACGCAATAACGTAGCGCCACAACGACGCCATCTGCATTCAGGGGGTCGAGGGGTGGCCACAATCGACTCTGGTCCGCGTGGGACCACCCGCGCCATGTCACCCTTTATGCTGAACTACCATTTTTACCAACCCCCCCTCTCCCCCAAAACGGAAACCAGCCGATTCTCTTCGGTACATTAAAACTAAATTCAACCTGCCAAAATAAATCTTCACCTGAGTGGAAGGTTAAGTAATCCCGATTCAAATAAAGGTTTATGTTGGATAACAAGCCGTGTTTGTTTTCATCTAAAAACATCTTTTTCAGTTCACTCATCTGACCATTTTCTGACTTATGTAAAGAACATAATTTTCACTCCATTTTTAGACAAATTCTGTTCCAGGTGATTGCCGTAAACCTTGCGCGAAGTCGGAAGCGAACATTTTAAGCTGTCGTTTGTTTACCCTTTTTTGTGGCAATAATGTATTTTTAACATTATGAAGATCAACGCCAACATTTCTGATGATGGCCAGCCTGTTCAAATCTACTCTTTTACCAAATTCAGTGCCAACTCACTCATCTGAAAAAAAACTGCTCCAAAAAACTATTTTTTTCAAATTTCATTACAGCATACTCATCTAACAAATGCGGTTCCCGCGTGCTCAGGCAACAAATTTTGTTCTGACTCATACACCTGACAAAGTCTTTCTTTATCTCACTCATCTTAAAAATATCTGTTCCAACATACTCATCTAACAAATTTTATTCCAACTCACTCATCTAGCAAATTCTGTTCCAGCTCTCTTATTTTAACAAATTCTTTTCCAGCTCACTCATCTAATAAATTCTGTTCCAACTCACAAATCAAAAACATTCTGGTCATACACGCAAATTCAACAAATTCTATTCCAATTGGGTAATTCTCCGCCAACTCACACAGCAGTTGCCCCGACCCCTCTTCGATTTGCGTGAAACTTTGTCCTAAGGGGTAACTTTTGTCCCTGATCACGAATCCGAGGTCCATTTTTTTTGGTATCTCTTGACGGAGGGGCGGTACGACCCCTTTCATTTTTGAACATGCGAAAAAAGAGGTATTTTTCAATAATTTGCAGCCTGAAACGGTGATGAGATAGAAATTTGGTGTCAAAGGGACTTTTATGTAAAGTTAGACGCCCGATTTGATGGCGTACTCAGAATTCCGGAAAAACGCATTTTTCATCGAAAAAACACTAAAAACGTTACTTAATCCACCCTTAGGTGGTTTGTGCCTTCCTCTCATTCAAAGGGTAATGCTATCCAAAATAGACACGCTCGTGGGAAGGTCTTTAAATTACCTATACAAAGATAGGTCGCATGATATATTTGGAATACGTTTTCATCTAAATATCTGAGAACTAGCCTCCAAAAAGTGTAAAAATAACTCTTAAGTGCTTATAACTTTTGATAGGGTTGTCAGATCTTCAATGTTTTGGACGCGTTGGAAAGGTATTTTGATTACCTGTTCAACGACGGGTTGCATGATAGATCCGGACAACGTTTTCATCGTGATATCTGAGATCCGGCTTCCAAAAAGTGCATAAATAACACTTAATTGCTAATAACTTTTGATAGGGTTGTCAGATCTTCAATGAATTGGTCGCGTTAGAAAGGTCTTTAAAATACCTTTCTAAAAATGTATAACATGCTGGGGTTTCTTAAAAAAAAACACCCTTTTTACAATCTTCCGGACTTTAGTCAAAATCGTTTTTTTAGCATAACTTTTGAAGTACTTTACTAAACTTCATAATTTTCAATAGGGACTTATGGGACCCCAAGACGAATCGAATGAGACCAAAACGGCCCAAATCGGTTAAGCCAGTGCTGAGATAATCGAGTGCATATTTTTTGGTGCACAGACCCACATCCCTACACACACACACACACACACACACACACACACACACACACACACAGACATTTGCTCAGAATTCGATTCTGAGTCGATAGGTATACATGAAGGTGGGTCTAGGAGGTCTAATTGAGAAGTTCAATTTTCGAGTGATTTTATAGCCTTTCCTCAGTAAGGTGAGGAAGGCAAAAAGTTTGGAAATTTCTCCCATTTTCCGTTACTCGACTGTAAAAATTTTTGGAACATGTCATTTTATGGGAAATTTAATGTACTTTTCGAATCTACATTGACCCAGAAGGGTCATTTTTTCATTTAGACCAAAATTTTTCATTTTAAAATTTCGTGTTTTTTCTAACTTTGCAGGGTTATTTTTTAGAGTGAAACAATGTTGTACAAAGTTGTAGAACAGCCAATTACAAAAAAAATAATATATAGAGCTAAGGGGTTTGCTTATAAACATCATGAGTTATCGCGATTTTACGAAAAAAAGTTTTGAAAAAGTTGGTCGTCATCGATCATGGCCGTTCATGGTCACCCGCGACAGACACGGACGACGAAACAAAAAGAAACGCAAAAAGTAACTTTTTCAAAACTTTTTTTCGTAAAATCGCGATAACTCGTGATGTTGATAAGCAAACTCCTTATGTCTATAAACCAAAATTTTTGTAATTGTCTGCTCTACAACTTTGTAGAACATTGTTACACTCTAAAAAATAAACCTGCAAAGTAAGAAAAAACACGAAATTTTAAAATGAAAAATTTTGTTCTAAATGAAAAAATGACCCTTCTGGGTCATTGTAGATTCGAAAAGAACATTAAATTTCCCATAAAATGACATGTTCCAAAAAAAATCACAGTCTAGTAACGGAAAATGGGAGAATTTTTAAAACGTTTTAAGTGTTTTTTTCGATGAAAAATACGTTTTTTTCGGAATTCTGAGTACGCCATCAAATCGGGCGTCTAATTTTACATAAAAGTCCCTTTGACACCAAATTTCTATCACCGTATCGGGCTGCAAATTATTGAAAAACACTTCTTTTTTCGCATGTTCAAAAATGGAAGGGGTCGTACCACCCCTCCGTCACGAGATATCAAAAAACGGACCTCGGATTCGTGATCAGGGACAAAAGTTACCCCTTAGGACAAAGTTTCACGCAAATCGAAGAGGGGTCGGGGCAACTTTTCCCGAAAAAAAAAGCTGGAACGGAATTTGTTAGGTGAGTTTAGAGAAACAGAATTTGTTAGACAGGAAGCTGGAACAGAGTGTGTTATGAAAGTGAATTGGGTAATTCTCTACCAACTCACACGAAAGGTAGAGAATTACCCAATTCACTTTCGTAACACACTCTGTTCCAGCTTCCTGTCTAACAAATTCTGTTTCTCTAAACTCACCTAACAAATTCCGTTCCAGCTTTTTCGTCTCAGTCAACTCGGGTGCATCCCGCGCTGAAAACCACGCTGTCCACTTCATCATCGACCTTTGGCCGGGAATGGGTTTTCCGCGGAAAGTGTTATTACTCGGAACGAAAATGCAATTTCACACACACACACACAGGGAGAGGGAGAGAGATATCGCGCGGAAAGGCCACCACTTTTCACCGGCTCTAATTTCGCGTGGCAGCACCGTGTGTGTGTGTGACCAAAAAAGCCCCATAAAAGCTGATTCTGTTGCCGGGTCGGGATACCGGATGGTCCCAAAAATACCCGGAACAAATGGAATAATTTAAATTTGGCGGGGGCTTTGTGAGCGTGTGTGATTGGGTCAGAAATATGAGAATTTGTTGGGTTTCTTTGTGTTGGTGATTGGATAAATAGGGTTTCAGATCAAATCATCAAACAGTTTCCATTCCGGCATTATAAGGTAGAGTGTGGTTTTTGCTTTCATTTCACAATCAAGATTTCTTACAAAACCAACAATTTCCGTTCTCAACGAAAGTGCTCTTCTCACTTCGAGCACTCTTTCGGCACACCTTGAGACGCAATTTCCTCGAAAATACACACACACACACACATACACCTCTCTTCAAAGTGAAACTTTCCCTCTCCCGTTTTCCGCGCTCTCTAACCTCAAAGTTAGTGATTTTCTCCCTGCCACGACAAAAATTGAAAAAGATGTTTGGAAAAACTTGAAACCACCACACTAACGAGCCCACACACAC
Source organism: Culex pipiens pallens (assembly GCF_016801865.2). Taxonomy (NCBI): domain Eukaryota; kingdom Metazoa; phylum Arthropoda; class Insecta; order Diptera; family Culicidae; genus Culex; species Culex pipiens. Next base: position 124,179,146 of record NC_068937.1, read on the forward strand.
ACACATTGAGCCGAAAAATTTTCAACAAGCTCATTTCCCCCATCAAAAGTCTCAATATTGAATTCTGCACATTTTCTTATTATTCCCGGAAACGTGATTTTCCTCGGTCTCGTTCTCGGCATGGTAGTGGTGAGGAGCAACTTTTCGGCTCGAAATTGAAACTTTAGAACAATGCGTGTTTTAGAGCTTTTCCCGGAGTGAGGAGGCACGATAATCAATTTATGGTTCGCGACTGCGGCTCGGGTGAGCCAAAGTTGCTCGTGGCTTCGCAGTTTACGGATTAGGTGAGCTTTTAGGTTTGAAAAGTTTTTGGGCTTTTGGAAAAAAAGGAAATATGGTTGTCAGCGGAAGATGATTCGTTTACTTTTTCACTTTTGACCGTTGATTGATTTCAGAGACTACTTACTCTGAAATCAATCAGAGTAGTGAGTAGTGAGTAGTGAGTAGTGAGTAGTGAGTAGTGAGTAGTGAGTAGCGAGTAGTGAATGGTGAGTAGTGAAGAGTGAAGAGTAAAGAGTGAAGAGTGAAGAGTGAAGAGTGAAGAGTGAAGAGTGAAGAGTGAAGAGTGAAGAGTGAAGAGTGAAGAGTGAAGAGTGAAGAGTGAAGAGTGAAGAGTGAAGAGTGAAGAGTGAAGAGTGAAGAGTGAAGAGTGAAGAGTGAAGAGTGAAGAGTGAAGAGTGAAGAGTGAAGAGTGAAGAGTGAAGAGTGAAGAGTGAAGAGTGAAGAGTGAAGAAAGAAGAGTGAAGAGTGAAGAGTGAAGAGTGAAGAGTGAACAGTGCAGAGTCGGAGCCGAAATTTTCTGGTATCCCGTAGTCGGAGTCGAAGTCGGAGTTATCTAAAACTCCACAATTTTTTTTTTACTGTTCAGTATTTGTTATAATGCATTGTTCTTGAGAATCGTCACCTTTTATTGACAAGGAATCGTTACCAAAAAGTATCAACACATGTTGGGTACTATTCTGAACAATTTGTTGAAATAATTTTGTCATTATTGATAGCGACGCAAAGTTTTGAACATAAAATCATGACAATTATGGAAGTCTTCGGGTTAAAAAAATCATTTTTATCAATGTTATCAAAAGTAACTAATTTTGAACATTTAAAATATGTTAGCCAACAATTTGTTGAAACCTGGAGTCGAAGTCGGTTGGAGCTGAAAGCCGGATCCGGAGTCGGAGTCGCTTGAAATATGACCCGACTTCGCAGCCCTGGTGAAAAGTGAAAAGTGACAAGTGACAAGTGACAAGTGACAAGTGACAAGTGCCAAGTGACAAGTGACAAGTGACAAGTGACAAGTGACAAGTGACAAGTGACAAGTGACAAGTGACAAGTGACAAGTGACAAGTGACACTTGACAAGTGACAAGTGAAAAGTGATAAGAGAAAAGTGAAAAGTGAAAAGTGAAAAGTGAAAAGTGAAAAGTGATAAGAGAAAAGTGAAAAGTGAAAAGTGAAAAGTGAAAAGTGAAAAGTGAAAAGTTGAAAGTGAAAAGTGAAAAGTGAAAAGTGAAAAGTGAAAAGTGAAAAGTGAAAAGTGAAAAGTGAAAAGTGAAAAGTGAAAAGTGAAAAGTGAAAAGTGAAAAGTGACAAGTGACAAGTGACAAGTGACAAGTGAAAAGTGACAAGTGACAAGTGACAAGTGACAAGTGACAAGTGACAAGTGACAAGTGACAAGTGACAAGTGACAAGTGACAAGTGACAAGTGACAAGTGACAAGTGACAAGTGACAAGTGACAAGTGACAAGTGACAAGTGACAAGTGACAAGTGACAAGTGACAAGTGACAAGTGACAAGTGACAAGTGACAAGTGACAAGTGCCAAGTGACAAGTGACAAGTGACAAGTGACAAGTGACAAGTGACAAGTGACAAGTGACAAGTGACAAGTGACAAGTGACAAGTGACAAGTGACAAGTGACAAGTGACAAGTGACAAGTGACAAGTGACAAGTGACAAGTGACAAGTGACAAGTGACAAGTGACAAGTGACAAGTGACAAGTGACAAGTGACAAGTGACAAGTGACAAGTGACAAGTGACAAGTGACAAGTGACAAGTGACAAGTGACAAGTGACAAGTGACAAGTGACAAGTGACAAGTGACAAGTGACAAGTGCCAAGTGACAAGTGACAAGTGACAAGTGACAAGTGACAAGTGACAAGTGACAAGTGACAAGTGACAAGTGACAAGTGACAAGTGACAAGTGACAAGTGACAAGTGACAAGTGACAAGTGACAAGTGACAAGTGACAAGTGACAAGTGACAAGTGACAAGTGACAAGTGACAAGTGACAAGTGACAAGTGACAAGTGACAAGTGACAAGTGACAAGTGACAAGTGAAAAGTGAAAAGTGAAAAGTGAAAAGTGAAAAGTGAAAAGTGAAAAGTGAAAAGTGAAAAGTGAAAAGTGAAAAGTGAAAAGTGAAAAGTGAAAAGTGAAAAGTGAAAAGTGAAAAGTGAAAAGTGAAAAGTGAAAAGTGAAAAGTGAAAAGTTGAAAGTGAAAAGTGAAAAGTGAAAAGTGAAAAGTGAAAAGTGAAAAGTGAAAAGTGAAAAGTGAAAAGTGAAAAGTGAAAAGTGAAAAGTGAAAAGTGAAAAGTGAAAAGTGAAAAGTGAAAAGTGAAAAGTGAAAAGTGAAAAGTGAAAAGTGAAAAGTGAAAAGTGAAAAGTGAAAAGTGACAAGTGACAAGTGACAAGTGCCAAGTGACAAGTGACAAGTGACAAGTGACAAGTGACAAGTGACAAGTGACAAGTGACAAGTGAAAAGTGAAAAGTGAAAAGTGAAAAGTTGAAAGTGAAAAGTGAAAAGTGAAAAGTGAAAAGTGAAAAGTGAAAAGTGAAAAGTGAAAAGTGAAAAGTGAAAAGTGAAAAGTGAAAAGTGAAAAGTGAAAAGTGAAAAGTGAAAAGTGAAAAGTGAAAAGTGAAAAGTGAAAAGTGAAAAGTGAAAAGTGAAAAGTGAAAAGTGACAAGTGACAAGTGACAAGTGCCAAGTGACAAGTGACAAGTGACAAGTGACAAGTGACAAGTGACAAGTGACAAGTGACAAGTGACAAGTGACAAGTGACAAGTGACAAGTGACAAGTGACAAGTGACAAGTGACAAGTGACAAGTGACAAGTGACAAGTGACAAGTGACAAGTGACAAGTGACAAGTGACAAGTGACAAGTGACAAGTGACAAGTGACAAGTGACAAGTGACAAGTGACAAGTGACAAGTGAAAAGTGAAAAGTGAAAAGTGAAAAGTGAAAAGTTGAAAGTGAAAAGTGAAAAGTGAAAAGTGAAAAGTGAAAAGTGAAAAGTGAAAAGTGAAAAGTGAAAAGTGAAAAGTGAAAAGTGAAAAGTGAAAAGTGAAAAGTGAAAAGTGAAAAGTGAAAAGTGAAAAGTGAAAAGTGAAAAGTGAAAAGTGAAAAGTGAAAAGTGAAAAGTGAAAAGTGAAAAGTGAAAAGTGAAAAGTTAAAAGTTAAAAGTTAAAAGTTAAAAGTTAAAAGTTAAAAGTTAAAAGTTAAAAGTTAAAAGTTAAAAGTTAAAAGTTAAAAGTTAAAAGTTAAAAGTGAAAAGTGAAAAGTGAAAAGTGAAAAGTGAAAAATGAAAAGTGAAAAGTGAAAAGTGAAAAGTGAAAAGTGAAAAGTGAAAAGTGAAAAGTGAAAAGTGAAAAGTGAAAAGTGAAAAGTGAAAAGTGAAAAGTGAAAAGTGAAAAGTGAAAAGTGAAAAGTGAAAAGTGAAAAGTGAAAAGTGAAAAGTGAAAAGTGATAAGTGATAAGTGAAAAGTGAAAAGTGAAAAGTGAAAAGTGAAAAGTGAAAAGTGAAAAGTGAAAAGTGAAAAGTGAAAAGTGAAAAGTGAAAAGTGAAAAGTGAAAAGTGAAAAGTGAAAAGTGAAAAGTGAAAAGTGAAAAGTGAAAAGTGAAAAGTGAAAAGTGAAAAGTGAAAAGTGAAAAGTGAAAAGTGAAAAGTGAAAAGTGAAAAGTGAAAAGTGAAAAGTGAAAAGTGAAAAGTGAAAAGTGAAAAGTGAAAAGTGAAAAGTGAAAAGTGAAAAGTGAAAAGTGAAAAGTGAAAAGTGAAAAGTGAAAAGTGAAAAGTGAAAAGTGAAAAGTGAAAAGTGAAAAGTGAAAAGTGAAAAGTGAAAAGTGAAAAGTGAAAAGTGAAAAGTGAAAAGTGAAAAGTGAAAAGTGAAAAGTGACAAGTGACAAGTGACAAGTGCCAAGTGACAAGTGACAAGTGACAAGTGACAAGTGACAAGTGACAAGTGACAAGTGACAAGTGACAAGTGACAAGTGACAAGTGACAAGTGACAAGTGACAAGTGACAAGTGACAAGTGACAAGTGACAAGTGACAAGTGACAAGTGACAAGTGACAAGTGACAAGTGACAAGTGACAAGTGACAAGTGACAAGTGACAAGTGACAAGTGACAAGTGACAAGTGACAAGTGAAAAGTGAAAAGTGAAAAGTGAAAAGTGAAAAGTTGAAAGTGAAAAGTGAAAAGTGAAAAGTGAAAAGTGAAAAGTGAAAAGTGAAAAGTGAAAAGTGAAAAGTGAAAAGTGAAAAGTGAAAAGTGAAAAGTGAAAAGTGAAAAGTGAAAAGTGAAAAGTGAAAAGTGAAAAGTGAAAAGTGAAAAGTGAAAAGTGAAAAGTGAAAAGTGAAAAGTGAAAAGTGAAAAGTGAAAAGTGAAAAGTTAAAAGTTAAAAGTTAAAAGTTAAAAGTTAAAAGTTAAAAGTTAAAAGTTAAAAGTTAAAAGTTAAAAGTTAAAAGTTAAAAGTTAAAAGTTAAAAGTGAAAAGTGAAAAGTGAAAAGTGAAAAGTGAAAAATGAAAAGTGAAAAGTGAAAAGTGAAAAGTGAAAAGTGAAAAGTGAAAAGTGAAAAGTGAAAAGTGAAAAGTGAAAAGTGAAAAGTGAAAAGTGAAAAGTGAAAAGTGAAAAGTGAAAAGTGAAAAGTGAAAAGTGAAAAGTGAAAAGTGAAAAGTGAAAAGTGAAAAGTGATAAGTGATAAGTGAAAAGTGAAAAGTGAAAAGTGAAAAGTGAAAAGTGAAAAGTGAAAAGTGAAAAGTGAAAAGTGAAAAGTGAAAAGTGAAAAGTGAAAAGTGAAAAGTGAAAAGTGAAAAGTGAAAAGTGAAAAGTGAAAAGTGAAAAGTGAAAAGTGAAAAGTGAAAAGTGAAAAGTGAAAAGTGAAAAGTGAAAAGTGAAAAGTGAAAAGTGAAAAGTGAAAAGTGAAAAGTGAAAAGTGAAAAGTGAAAAGTGAAAAGTTAAAAGTTAAAAGTTAAAAGTTAAAAGTTAAAAGTTAAAAGTTAAAAGTTAAAAGTTAAAAGTTAAAAGTTAAAAGTTAAAAGTTAAAAGTTAAAAGTTAAAAGTTAAAAGTTAAAAGTTAAAAGTTAAAAGTGAAAAGTGAAAGGGGAATTTGAATACTGAAAAAAGAAAAGTGAAAAGTGAAAAGTAAAAAGTGAAATGTGAAAAGTGAAAATTGCAGACTGTATATTAAAGAGAGAATACTTAATACTGAAGAATAAAGTTTTAAAACTGGCGACATAAGCCTGAAGATTGAAGAGTAAAAACTATGTTGAGTGAATATTGAAACATGAACCATTAAGAGTGAAGCATAAGCAGTAAGCAGAGAAGAGTGAAGAGTGAGGCGTGAGGGCATAGTAAGGAATACAAAAAAAAAACAATGCAGCACGTGAATGGCGACCTCAAAACGTGATTTTTCACACCAAACCAACTATCTGAAGAGCTCCTTCCAGTGTCTGCACCAATCTTGGCTGAATTCAATATCCTCAGCCTGGTTTCCCAGGAAGTTTTTTCTTCCCTTCTCTCCTTCAAGAAAGCATTTTCCTCGAGGCCATTAATTCCGAATGCATGCAGCAACCCCACCGGCTGCGTGTTCTCTCATTATGCAAACTAGACTTCTTCAACACCCGGGAAAAAAAACTATTCTCCGCACTTGGATCGAGAAATGAATTTTAAATTTTTCTATCCCACTTTTCCTGCGACTATTCTCGACGAGCTTCCGACGGAGACATCCGGGCTGATAATTCAATTGGGGATAATCATATTTGCGAGGAAAATCTGGGGGCAAACCGAAAAGTGTCGGTTTGGGGATTATGCTGAGTATTCTGAAGGGAGAAGAGACAGTTACTGCAGTGCATTTTGCGGGGAAATTCAATTTCTTCTCAATCTTCATTCATGGTTATATTGATCCGATTGTATAACTGAGTAATAAAAGGTCACTTATTTTAACATCAAACGATTAAAATCACTTGAGAACAACTCTTTAAAGTTTAGCTCTTTATAGCAGTCAAAAATCCTTCAAAATGAACATCCAGATAATTTCTTCAAGTAGATCATTCCACCATCAAAAAACTCTTCAAGACACTGACGATCTCAAACATCATCGACATTCAATTGAGACCAATAAATTTCCCAGAGGAGATTTCGGAAACAGCAAAAAAAAAACAACAAAACTCCCTGCTGCCTGCTCGGCCCTAATTGGGGAGTCAAGTTTATCTGATTGATGAAAGTCAATAAAAAAGCAGCCAAGCTGGGAAAAGTCTGGAAAATGTTTACGACCTTGCTTCATCACACACCTCTCGAAAACGGTAGTGGATTTAGTCACTCTGGTGAGTGATTCTCGGTCACTTGGGACCAAGTTTAACCGTAAAAGCTCTCACTAATAGATGGTACACAGCAACAACACCTACACACCGAGGAAAAAAAGGGGTTCATCGATAATGTAAAACTTTCTCTTCTTCTGGGGTCGGTCGAAATTTATGCGACTTTAAGTCGGGGACATAAATTTGGACTGAATTTACGGCAGAGGCCTCTTAGTTTAGTGGGGTTCGGGTTAGTGAAGTTGTTGTGAACAGAAAGTTGGTCCCTTAAGAGGGCTAATCCCTGAAACGCAATTATGAAAAGGGAAGTCCATTAGAGTGAGAGTCAGGCAGGTTTCTAGAGATCGAAAATGTAGGTTGTGGGCTGGAAGTGAAAAATTAAATTAAGTAATCCGGTGAAAGAGTTCGTTGAAAGGTAGTTAATTTATTTTTTTGAAAAAAATCATCTATATTGAACGTACATCAAATCTTCACCAATCAAAAGAGATATCACTTCCCAGCTTCGAAAAAAAAAACCCCCGAGCTCATAAATAAAACGATACTTAAGGCACGCACCTCTCAAGATGCCAAACGATTTCGGTAGATCAACCATCTGCTCTTCCCCACCCCACACCCTCGCACTTTTTTTTTTCTTTCTCAGAACAGCACATTTTCCCGAAAAGATCGTGTTTTTCCGTCGGCTGATTTAGATGTTTGTGTCGCGTTAAGGCCCTGACGTGGCGAACGAAAACATGCGCTTTTCCGAGAGGCAACAGAAAGAAAAAAACCTAATCCAAAGTGGTCTTTCACTTTCGAGAAGCGTTAAAATTTTTACGACCTTGCGTCACCTTTTGCGTTGCTTTTTTTTGCTTCTACAAACAGAAGACCGATTTTATGTGTTTGGCCGCGAGATTTGAACAGTGCGAACTGTTTAGGGGCAGACGGTAACGGGCGTTTAGATTGTGCGAGCTGGAGCGAAGATGAGGAATTTCCTGATTGGTAAATTGATGCTGGTAATTTTTAAATGGCTTTTCAGAATCCAGGCAGAACCGAGACAGGATCAGGAATAAATATACATGAAAGTATTATAAAATAAGACATTTGTGTACAAAACAAACAAAAAATAAATAAATTAGAAAATAGGAAAATATTTTCAAATTGTAACTAAAAGACAAACTATCAAAAAAAAAAGAAAGCACAGTAACAAAAAACTTGAAAAAACGCTTGTCAAACCCCGAGCAGACGGAAATAACTTGGGAAGGTCAGTTTTTGATATTGTGTGAAGATCGAAATATGTTATTGGGATAATCGGATTAGTTGTTAAAATAACAAAAATCAATAACAAAGATTTGTTCGAAGAATAACTTAAACAGCTATTATGTTGTTTTTGCAATAACAAACCAATAACACAGAAGAAATCATGAAGGAATCCAAGTAAAAGTTGCTGAAAACTTGCTGAATCCGATGCAGTCTCCGAGGTCTCACTCCGGCTTAAACTTCAACGTCAGCTCCGACTTCCTGGCTCTGTGAAAATAATAACAGTTTTTGTTATTCACACTTCAAAAATTCTCAATAAATAAATCAATTCCGTTAGGGAATATAACAAAATTAAAAAAATGAACTCTCAAAAGTTTATTTTATCGGATTAATTTTAGCTTGAAATCCCATTTCATGGTGAAATAAATGACCCCCATGAAATTGGTCAAAATTATTTCATAGTTCTAGCCAATTTTAGTAAAATCCCTTAGGGCGTATATCAAATAATTAAAAAAATCAACTTTCAAAATTTCAACTTTTTAGAATAATTTTAGCTTAAGGACCCCATTTAATGGCCCAAATAATGATCCCGACGAAATTGGTCAAAATTATCCCATAGTTCTAGCCAATTTTAGCAAAGTCCTTTAGGGGGTATATAAAATAATTTAAAAAATCAACATTCAAAATTTCAACTTTTAAGAAAAATTTTAGCTTAAGGACCCCATTTCATGGCCAAAATAATGACCCCGACGAAATTCGTCAAAATTATCCAATAGTTCTAGCCAATTTTGACAACGTCCCTTAGGGGGTATATCAAATAATTTAGAAAAAAATCAAATCAAGAATAATTTTGGATTAAGGACCCCATTTCATGGCCAAAATAATGACCCCGACGAAATTAGACAAAATTATCCCAAAGATCTAAACATATTTAACAAAAGAAAAAATAATAACAGATTGTGTTTTGGACACTTAGAAACTATTCCATTTGTGCGATTTATGGTAATTTTATTTCTAAGTCAGTATACCGAACGAATAACAAATTTTGTTATTAGGAGAGTTTTTGAAATGTTAAACATTTCCTCTTATTAGCGTGTTATTAAACATTTTCAATATAATATCACTTCAATACCAAACTTTGTTATTTTATCAGAAACTGTTATTATTTTTTCTTCTTGAAGTTGAACTTCAGGATAAAATAATAACACTTTTTGTTATTTTAACAGGATTTGTTATTGAAATATTATTAATTTTGTTATTACCGTCTGCCCGGGTATGCGAGGTTTAATCTTTTGGCATAGCTAATGTATAAAAAAAAACAAAGAACAGATGATTTTGTTAACATTTTCTAATCAATATAGGGGAAATATACCCTTCCTAATCAAACACCTATCTTCGTCATATAAAGAGTTTGATGCTCGATTAAAGCTCCAAAAATGCTATTTAGGCAAACTTGCCTACAACAGCACCGCCTCGAGTAAGCACGCAAATTTATGCCATTTACTGGCCAAAAAGATCGAATTTAATGCGACGAGGGAGTTTTCGTAAGCTGCTTGGCGGACGCACGGATCAGACTTCTTTGGATACGATCGGCTCGGACGACAAGGACGCAGGCTGGAGAGTGTAACTAACGAGAGAAGAGCTCAAGCCGTTCTAGCTGCTGCTGTGTATCCTTTTCAGAGTATCTCAGTTTTTCTAACTGTACTCAGTTTTTCTTACTGTAATTTCTTACAATTTCTTATTTCTTCAACTTAAAAATGCTGTGCTGTACTTTCCACCTTATATCAACTAATATCGTATTATTTTTCAGCTGACAATGAAGGTAATTGACTTTTTATAATAATGCTTTTGATTAAATTCATTTATTATATTACATTTAATTATATATCATTACACTAAACACAACTTTCACAAAAAAACGCAAAAATAAATCGGAGCGTTTGGTACGGTACGTCCACGCATCCCTCCTCCCCTGTAGATTCTGAGAAATGTGATCCGTTCTCAGAATCCTCTCTGCGGTAAACACAACGTAGTAGGGCTGGCCGCTTTAATTTTTGTAATACATTTTCGGGTGTTCTCGAATGTACTGCAATTATTAATATTGACAAGAAAAGTGCTTGGGGCGTAATCTAATCACAAGACTTTCCAGCATGCTTTCATCGGACTGGCTGCGTTTGTGTTAGATTAGATTAGATTAGAAAAAGATCGAATTTAATGCACTTTTGATCATAATTTCTATTTTGCGAGACCATTTCTCATCATTTTGGTTGCACACACATCCACACGCATGATGAGAGCTTAACTGTTTAACGAAAGTTGCCAACAATATCTTTTCACTTGCGCTAACGATTTCAAAGCGCTTAAGATATGAAATTGCTTCCAACTACCGGCAACATGATCTTTTGAACATTAGTTAGTAACTCACTTGAAAAATAATCCTGAAAAATGTAAATAATTAGCCAGCGCCATCAAAAAAACTACTTTTCGTGAGTGTTCGCTTATAATTTTATCAAAATTGGCAGCACCAAGCAGACCCAAAAGAGCGCTGGAAGAAAAAAGAACTAAGCTGGAAATAGAAAAATGGGCGTGGTACAATGCATTCTCGTCTGATTAGAATACATTTGGGAAAATGTTTTGTTTAATGCTTGTAAGAGGAATAAGAATTACTTTTAGTAAAAGTGAAAATAATCAGAAATGTTCACAAAAAGTGGCTCTACTCGTTGGTGTTCTTGGTTTTAGTAATTTTCAAGGAACACTCCAGATTATCCAGCATCATTCGAATACGACCGCTTATTAGGCTTAAAATGGTTATATTTCCCCTATTCCCAGAATTTTTCAAGATAACAAGACCTCGAGAGGTCTAAACTGGAAACAAAATGAAATCCACAAAATAAAATCCCAAATACCTGTTACTCAAAATCATTTATTGAACCTTAAAAAAAACTTCCAACATACATCACTGTCAAACTGGGCCTCCCCTCTGTCCCTTTTTGACACTGTGGCAGACCAGCGAAGAACTTTTCAATCAAGGCCCAGCCAAACCATTACCCACCATGTTTCATTTTTTTTTGGTTTTCAACCTTTTTACGGCGCACACATTTATCAAAATTAATAGCAAACAGGAAAAATGGCTTTGATTTTCCCGGGTGGCTACCCATTCGCAGCTGGTCGCGATGTGCACCGCTGCACGTGGGCGTTTTGGGTAACCGAAAGGTTTGGCTTTTGATTGACTTACGATCCACGGGTTGAGGGGTGGAAAACGGAGGGAAATGCAGTGGTCTGGGCGAATTTTTTTTACAATTAACCTTAAAATCTACTCACAACAAGACGGCTAGAAAAAGGTTATAAACAAATTCAATGAAAATTTTACAACAAAAACAAAATTTCAACTTTCAGTGTCACCACTTGACTTCTAGGAAAATCCATCAAGTGGCCTCCTCGGAAAACACTCTTCACCCTTCACTTTGACGCCTGCCGGGAGCGTTTCCGAAATCCTTTTCACAGTCGTTGTTTTCGTTAAAAAAAAAACCGAGCTTTTCATCTCCGTTTAATAGAATGTCAAAATTTTGATTGAGGTTCGCCGCCAAGACGACATTTGTCGGGCACGAGCTTTGTTTTTGATAACCAGAGGGGGTGGTAAAATGGGCGCTGGCAAATTTCCCTTCCACAAGACTAAACATTTCGATAAATCAACATCACGGGGTGCGGTGCTTGTGCATTGGGAACGTTGTTTGACTTGGAAGCGCGCGATTGACGTTTGCTGGTTTTGGACCGAAGTTAATTTAGTGTGCAAGGAAAGGGGTTTCTGCGAAATTTAGGTTGATGGAGTCGAAATGAGAAGTCGGGTGAGCGCTTAACTTATCATCTTGGAACAATTGAAGTGCAAGCGAGTGTGATTCAACTGTCGGAGCTCTTTTGAAAGTAAATTGACAGTTGACAGATTAGACTGTACTTACCGGCAAGCAGCAGGATCCAGGATCTAAGATGAGTACTTACCTGATTTGTGTCATTTATGCATTGTTCATTCGGTGATACCATAATATTGACGTCCGTAATAGACATCATTATCTTTAATCATTTGTAAATCCTGATGACAGTCGACAGTTTAGATAGCATTTACCGACAATTTCGATGATTCGACGATGTGATTAGCCGATATGTCAACATTCAGGTCCGTCATTGAAATCAACATCTTCAATCGTTAGTTAACTTTTGAATCGACCTATTCCAAAAAACACCTCAATTAGATTAGCTATTTTAACAGGATTCAATAGTTGACTAACCAGTCCGTAATTGAAATCATTGTCGAAAAGGTGAAGAAATGTACTTCTTTGGACCTATTTCAAGTCTGGTTTTGATATTAACCTCATAAAAGTTCAACATCTCAGACTAACTTCCACTGCCGACGATACCGTACCAGAATCAATTAACATTCCCAGCCCGGTCAACCGGTTGGCGGTACTGCGTGTCCTGCAATAAATTACGCGCCACCACGCTGTCCGTTCCAATTGGTCAGACATGGTCTCCGACCAGCTGAAACACTCCAGCTGTCCTAACCTGCCGCAATGCGGGCCACGGTGCAGTTACACGGAGCGCTGACCCAATGGCTGACTGACTGAGTGACTTCGGGACTATAATAAAAATGCGACAACGCGATTGAGAGAAAGGCAAACACAAACTGCACAATATATTTGGATCGGTCTGTGCGATGCCCATCTGTAGAGCTTCGATATCCTTGCCTGGCAGAATCATTGAAACAAAACAGGAAGAAGTAAAAGCACCTCTTTTCTTTCTCAAGAAACGGGATCTTTTTTCCACGGGACACCAGAACGGACAGGAAAAGCTCCTCCAGGAAGCAAAAACCCCAACATTTGCGTCGTCTATAAATATAAATTTAATGTTCTTGCTTCCGTTGCTTGTGTACTTTGCCGGCGCTATTTGTGAGCTCCTTGAAAATGTCCGTAAAAGCGTGTGCATGCGCCGAAAAAAGGGACTTTGCCTCGGTAGGTCGTTGACGTACCGAGGACAATCCTCGGAATAATTCCGGTGCGGGCTTGACAGTGTTCTGGAAACAATGGAGTGTCGCCGCGCTACCGTCGAGTGATGAATTTTCTTCCCTAACGGGAACGTCAAGATGATGAGCTGTTTGCGGGACGTCTCAAGAGATGATTACTGCAATGCGGCAGGTGCAAGGAGTTGCTTTGCAAAAAGAAGAAAAAAAATCGACGTGAGGCTAAGTTCACTTTAAAATGTTGAACAAATTTTGACAGAAATTTTGACTGAAACAGTTGACAGATTCATAGATACTTACCAAAACTATTTTCCTCCAACAACCTAAAACTCTCAGTTACGTACCTGTACGAGAAACACTTCCACTTAAATTAATTTGTACTTACCTTTTTCACTTTTCTCTAGTGGAGACCAAAGGTACCTCAACTTTGACGTCCGTAATCGAGATGATTCAACACAAATTCACAAAATTTCACGGTTTGCAGCAGCAACAAAACACAGCCTACAAAAATTGTGAGCAACATTGTAATGAAAGTAGTGTAGTCGTCTCAACAGTCAAGGACCTCGCAAGTCGGACAAGGTAAAGAGGAAACCTTTTCCCTCCACCCGAAAAAAAGGAAATCCCTCCTTTTTTCGGTGCCAACAACCATCACACAAAAGCTAAACAGAACTGGGTGGTGAGACGGGGAAAAAAGTACAAACATAAACTGCGAATTGCTGCTGCTTTACCCCCCCCCCCCCCCCTCCGAAGCCGGCTTAGTCGCTCCTACCAAGGTGGAAAGGACGACGACGGTGGCACTACATTGTGCAGTGAAACACAAAATGCATAACAATAAACAAATATTATGACTGCTGCTGGTGTTTGCCGCTGTAGCAAGTCGAGTCGAGGACGGAATGCAAAGCCGGCTTTTCCTCGAGGAAAATATGGAAAGCTCGCCGAAGGACGAAAAAAGGAAACGCTTTTTATTGCGCTACCAGTTTTGTACAGCAAAATATTCACACACGTGTTTTATTTCCGACGAATAATTTACAGCTCAATTTACCAGATTACTTATGAGTGTGCCGCTGATCTGGCGCTGGATGCGCACATGTAAACGTACGAGTTGCCGGTTTTTTAAAGGTGCTTTTTGGCAGGATGATAATTTATACGACGTGTTATTACAATTTACAATTTGTTTTAAAATGTTGCTGGAAATGAATCGGAGCTTTGTTTGTTCAACTCGTTAGAATTTGTACCAGAGTACATGTGCATTTGGGATTCCCGAGCAGACGGAAATAACTTGGGAAGGTCAGTTTTTGATATTGTGAGGAGATCGAAATATGTTATTCGGATGATCGGATTAGTTGTTAAAATAACAAAAATCAATAACAAAGATTTGTTCGAAGAATAACTTAAACTGTTATTATGTTGTTATTGCAATAACAAACCAATAACACAGAAGGAATCATGAAGGAATAACAAGATTTGTTATTTTGTGCGGAGAGGTGGAGCAGCATAATAACAAAAAATGTTATTGAACTGGTATGTCTCCATAACAAAAAAAGTTATTGTTTTGGTTTATTTGTAATTTGCAAATAAACCTGCAGTTGCCATAACTCCTTTGTACTTGTCAGGGCTGCAGAGTCAGGTACCTCCAAGCGACTTTGAATCCATACTTTGAAGACAACTCCGACTCTGGGTGCAGGATATGACGTCAACGACGACTTCAGCTCTCCAAAAATACCCGACTTCACAGATTCCGACTCCAAGTAAAAGTTGCTGAAAATTTGCTGAATCCGATGCAGTCTCCGAGGTCTCACTCAAGCTCGAGCTTCAACGTCAGCTCCGACTTCCTGGCTCTGTGAAAATAATAACAGTTTTTGTTATTCACACTTCAAAAATTCTCATTAAATAAATCAATTCCGTTAGGGAATAAAACAAAAATTAAAAAAAAATGAACTCTCAAAAGTTAATTTTATCGGATTAATTTTAGCTTGAAACCCCATTTCATGGTGAAATAAATGACCCCGATAAAATTGGTCAAAATTATTTCATAGTTGTAGCCAATTATAGTAAAATCCCTTAGGGGGTATATCAAATAATTAAAAAAAATCAACTTTCAAAATTTCAACTTTTCAGAATAATTTTAGCTTAAGGACCCCATTTTATGGCCAAAATAATAACCCCGACGAAATTGGTCAAAATTATCCCATAGTTCTAGCCAATTTTAGCAAAGTCCCTTAGGGGGTATATCAAATAATTAAAAAAATCAACTTTCAAAATTTCAACTTTTCAGAATAATTTTAGCTTAAGGACCCCATTTCATGGCCAAAATAATGACCCCGACGAAATTGGTCAAAATTATCCCATAGTTCTAGCCAATTTTAGCAAAGTCCCTTAGGGGGTATATCAAATAATTAAAAAAATCAACTTTCAAAATTTCAACTTTTTAAAATAATTTTAGCTTAAGGACCCCATTTCATGGCCAAAATAATGACCCTGACGAAATTGGTCAAAATTATCCCATAGTTCTAGCCAATTTTAGCAAAGTCCCTTAGGGGGTATATCAAATAATTAAAAAAATCAGCTTTCAAAATTTCAACTTTTTAGAATAATTTTAGCTTAAGGACCCCATTTCATGGCCAAAATAATGACCCCGACGAAATTAGACAAAATTAACCCAAAGATTTAAACATATTTAACAAAAGAAAAAATAATAACATATTGTGTTATGGACACTTAGAAACTTTTCCATTTATGCGATTTATGGTAATTTTATTTCTAAGTCAGTATACCGAACGAATACCAAATTTTGTTATTAGGAGAGTTTTTGAAATGTATAACATTTCCTCTTATTAGCGTGTTATTAAACATTTTCAATATAATATCACTTCAATACCAAATTTTGTTATTTTATCAGAAACTGTTATTATTTTTTCTTCTTGAAGTTGAACTTCAGGATAAAATAATAACACTTTTTGTTATTTTAACAGGATTTGTTATTGAAATATTATTAACTTTGTTATTATCGTCTGCCCGGGTTGTTCGTTGTCAAATTCAATCATAGAGGTTTTTTCCCGAGCAGACGGAAATAACGGGGGAGTAACATTTTTGATATTTGAAAATACAAGTCAAAAAACATTTTATGTTATTTATAACAAGATTTGTTTTTCGTCATTATGATTTTTTTTTGTTATTGGGTTGTTATTTTAAAAACCGACAAATAACCTTTTTAATGATTTTTCGAACAAATTTTGTTATTATTTTTTTTATTTTAACAACTAATCTGATCATCTCAATAACAGTTGGAGATATTCTCCCATAACAAAAAATGTTATCACAAAGTTGTTTTAGCTTTCAACCAATATCAGACCAATAACAAATTTTGTTATGATAACATAAACTGTTATTAAACCCTTATGCAAAAATGGATTTATCAAGAAGATTCCATAACACTTTCTGTTATTTTAACAGTATTTGTTATTGAAATGGCATAAATTTTGTTATTACCGTCTGCCCGGGTATTCTTAAATTTATTTAATTTCACATTCAATTATAATATTTAACAGAATATTGTCAATTTTGCCAAGCTACACAAAGAAATGTTTTTGGATACATGCCTCAAATCAGAAAAAAAAACATATTTAAATTACTGGAAATGCATTTTTCAAAGACTAATGCCTTTTATGAGCTTGAAAAAGCATGGATTTTTTGCAAAAGTCATCATTTAAAAATAAATGAAACGAATTCAGAAAAAATAAAATAAATCATTATTAACCTTCCTGGGGTGTTAAAGGTGTTAAGGGGTCTATATGACCCCGGAATTGAAAACGCTGGCAAAAATCCATTTTGCAACCGATTTTCGTTCTTTTGGACGCAAATGAAAGGTATGGATGTCTAGAAAGGCACCTGTGCTATGTGGACCCGATTTGGCCACTTTGGTTCCTGGGAATCGATTCCAAAGGAACAAATTTTCCAGCAAACCGGCTCTCCGGAGTTTTATTATATTTAGCTATGGATTAATGCATAATAAACTATATATAACATCTAAAAATACGAGTCATACGTCCCGGAACAGGTTGCATGCCATTTGGATCATATCTGGCCACTCCGGAACCGGTTCCGGATACCCTGGAAGTGGCCAAATGGCTATTTTGGTAAAAGCCTATCGTGCGACATATCAAACTTCATGGAATTACAAGCCATGCACACTGGAACCAGCAAAAAGCCAATTGGACCATATCTGGCCACTCCGGAACCGGTTCCGGATACCCTGGAAGTGGCCAAATGGCTATTTTGGTAAAAGCCTATCGTGCGACATATCAAACTTCATGGAATTACAAGCCATGCACACTGGAACCAGCAAAAAGCCAACTGGACCATGTCTGGCCAGGAAGTTTGATATGTCGCTCGATAGGCTTTCACCAAAATATTCATTTGGCCACTTCCAGGGTATTCGGAACCGGTTTCGGAGTGGCCAGATATGGTCCAATTGGCTTTTTGCTGGTTCCAGTGTGCATGGCTTGTAATTCCATGAAGTTTGATATGTCGCACGATAGGCTTTTACCAAAATAGCCATTTGGCCACTTCCATGGTATTCGGAACCGGTTCCGGAGTGGCCAGATATGGTCCATTAGTCTTTTTGCTGGTTCCAGTGAGCATGGCTTGTAATTCCATGAAGTTTGATATGTCGCACGATAGGTTTTTACCAAAATAGCCATTTGGCCACTTTAGTCTGGGTCATATAGACCCTAACACCTTAGGAAGGTTAAAAGAAAACTTAATTTTCCAACGAAAAGTTATCAACAGCAAAAAAAAAATCAATACTTAATTTCTGCAAAATTATCCATGATTTCGTCCATTTTGTAAATTTATTTTTAAAAGCTTTGCAAGTTTGTTTTTTTTTCATTTTTGGAGTTTGCAAACCCAACTTTCAAAACTTTAATGCAAAAAGTATCACAAAACTTTTGAAACATTATAACAGCCAATGCTGTTAATCGTTGAATCAACGTCATCGATGTCGATGATCGTTGATTTAAACGTAATCGTAATCGCAGCCATCGTTGATTTAATCGTCAACGTCAACGGACTCGTTGATTTAAACGGCGTTGATCAACGCGTTGATTATCGATAATCAACGAGTTGATCAACGGCGTTCTTTTATAGTTTTGTAGAGTTTTATGAGGAAAGAACGATTTTTTCATAAATGTTTTGATTGAGAAACATTCTCTAATTGATGTGGCATGGTTGTTCGGGTATCCGGGTGTACCAAGAGGACCGAAGTGACCGGTTTTTAAACGTAATTTAAGCCCTAGCTAATTGCTGGTCACTTCCATCTCCACTTTGGTTCCCAAGTCCAACCAGGATTTTCTTATGTAAATGACACCGAGAACGGACAATGGGGAACCGAGATATTGTCGGATTTTCACCGGAATTATTGTTCCGGCGGGTTCAGTAAGAGTCTCGCGTGGCTAAATATCGACACAATTTGTTTTTCTATGATACAATACTGAATTGACCACATGACCCATGTTCCAGAACCCAGATTAAGATTGGCCAAGATGTCAAACTTCGTGACAGACCGGAGTAGCCTACTGTTATTGATCAATAAGTAAACAAAATATTTATGACCTACTGCGATTGTTTTTCGACACCACGCGAAAGATTTATCTCTTAGGATTCGATCGAAACTCATTGAACACACACAGTAGGCTACTCCGGTCTGTCACGAAGTTTGACAAAACTCTACAAAACTATAAAAGAACGCCGTTGATCAACTCGTTGATTATCGATAATCAACGCGTTGATCAACGCCGTTTAAATCAACGAGTCCGTTGACGTTGACGATTAAATCAACGATGGCTGCGATTACGATTACGTTTAAATCAACGATCATCGACATCGATGATATAAACGCCGTTGATTTCAACGATTAACAGCATTGATAACAGCTATGATTTGAAAAATATACATGAAAACAAAGAATGTCCAATCTGTGGTCCAAAAATACAAAATTTGCTAAAAAAAATCTAAAAAAGCCTTTTTTTAATCTTTAGGATTTTTTTTAGAATTATTCGCTATTTTTGATAAGCCCTTTAGAATAACCAGTTGTGTCCATAGACAGCTAAACATTATCAAAACACAGCCGAAAGGACTTCCAAATCTGTATCAAGTTGAATTGTAATAAATTGTGAATGGATTTATTACTGAATAAAAACTGAGTTGGAGTGAATTGATCCCCTGATTTTTTGGGGAAACTTTAAATAAAATTTGCAATGGTTTAAGTCTTTATTTTTGTACAACAATATTTCAGTGGAATACAATTACACCTTTGTAAAACGTTTCGTCCAAACAAATTTTTATACAACTTTCACAGCTGGCCCTAAAAAAATGGCATCTTGTATCATGTATATTTTATCTGTATCTGGAGAAATTAAGAGGCAGTATTTGTAGATTCTGCTCGGTTTGTTCTAGAGGTCGTATCGAGTTGCTCCGATTTGGATGAAACTTTCAGCGTTTGTTTGCCTATGCATGAGATGAAAAAACGAAACTATTGGCACTACGCCCCCCGGGGCATGGCCTTCCTCTAACGTGGGATTTCTGCTCCAGCGCCTCTGACGAGACAGGAGAAACCGGGACCGACGTTTTACTTCACCATCCGATAGAAGCTCAGTGGATAAGGCGAGAATCGAACCCGCGTCTCATAGCATCATCGGGATGAGATGAACTCATGCCAAATATGAGCCCTCTACGACAAAGGGAAGTGGGGTAAAACGGGCATTAAAATTTGAGGTCCAAAACACATGAAAATTCTTAAAATTGCTCGCATTTCCGTAAAACTTCATCAATTCCAACTCTCTTAGATGCATTCGAAAGGTCTTTTGAAGCCCTTCAAAATGTGCTATAGACATCCAGGATAGGTTTGACTTTTTCTCATAGCTTTTGCAAATTACTGTTAAAAATTGATTTTTTTAAAACCTTAATAACTTTTGGCAACAGCCTCCAACACCCATACTCCCATAGGTCAAAATTTAGGGAATTTCATGGACTATAAGCCTACGGTATTAACTTTTTGGCCAATCGCAGTTTTTCTCATAGTTTTTCGATTTTTCTAGAACAAACATTTTACAACGTTAGTTTTTGCTCTGTAGGCCTCCATAGCGGCACTTTTTGGTCTCAATTTTGACATATTCGGAATCCTCAGAAAATTTTACATTAGATTGAGGTGTTGGAATTTTGAATTTGATTGGAAAAAATGCCATTTAGAATTAATTAAAATATTATTTAGAATTTTGTCGGATTAGGGGTAAAAAAGTTTTCGCCTACTTGATACAGCATTTGACGTATTGATCATAGGGTAAATAAGATCTATTTCTTTTTTCAAAAATGTTTTATTTAATTATTTTTTAAATCAAAATTACAACTCCAATACTTCTAACTTACATGAAATTGACCGAGGATTCCGAATATGACAAAATTGAGACCAAAAAGTGCCGTCTTCTTGGCCTACAGGGCAAAAACTAACGTTGTAAAATGTTTGTTCTAGAAAAATCGAAAAACTATGAGAAAAACTGCGATTGGCCAAAAAGTTAGTACCGTAGGCTTATAGTCCATGAAATTCCCTAACTTTTGACCTATGGGAGTATGGGTGTTGGAGGCTGTTGGGAAAAGTTATTAAGGTTTTAAAAAAATCCATTTTTAACAGTAATTTGCAAAAGCTATGAGAAAAAGTCAAACCAATCCTGGATGTCTATAGCACATTTTGAAGGGCTTCAAAAGACCTTTCGAATGCATCTAAGAGAGTTGGAATTGATGAAGTTTTACGGAAATGCTAGCAATATTATGAATTTTCATGTGTTTTGGACCTCAAATTTCAATGCCCGTTCTACCCCACTTCCTTTTGTCGTAGAGGGCTCATATTTGGCATGAGTTCATCTCATGCATAGACAAACAAACGCTGAAAGTTTCATCCAAATCGGAGCACCTCGATACGACCTGTTTCACATCGGTGAAAAACTCGCTCTTAACAATTTCTGATGAAAAATCCAGAACAATTAAGGAAAAATATGCACACTTTTATAAATTAGTTAATATTTTAGTTTTTAGAAATGTTTGAAAGGAATAAAACAAACATTTTAAATTCGACCCAGCAAGTGCAAAACTAAATTGGCAGTAATGTTAATGTATTTAAAAAATCGCTCTGAAAAATTTGAAAAAAGATATAAAAAGATTTTTTCATTGTTTAATGCAAAATCAAATTTGAAATCAAAAAGTATTTTACAGGAATGGTGATAAAGAACACCGTGTTCTAGGTGGATCAATAAAAAGTTTGATTTTTTTAAATTATTAAAACTTTTATTTTATTTTTTCAGCAGTGATCATGGTTAAAAGTTCAGAAAAATTGAGTAAGAATCTTTAAAGACTGGACCTTTAGTTGTCAAAAAACAGCCACCAAAAGAAAAAGAAAGAGAAATAATGCGGTTTTTGGTTATCAGCCGAAAAGCACTAAATTTTCAAATGCTCGCAACCCTTCGACAAAGTTGTAAGGAATTGAATGTACTACAAGATTCCTTAATTCTGCCTAAGTAATCAAGCCAGGGGGTGTCACCCAGGTTGTTCCAAAATTTTCCATTTTTCTTGTCATACATTCACAAATCACAAGAACACTTTTTGAAAATTGTATAGGGTAATTCTCTACCAACTCACACGAAATCGGGAAAAGTTGCCCCGACCCCTCTTCGATTTGCGTGAAACTTTGTCCTAAGGGGTAACTTTTGTCCCTGATCACGAATCCGAGGTCCGTTTTTTGATATCTCGTGACGGAGGGGCGGTACGACCCCTTCCATTTTTGAACATGCGAAAAAAGAGGTGTTTTTCAATAATTTGCAGCCTGAAACGGTGATGAGATAGAAATTTGGTGTCAAAGGGACTTTTATTTAAAATTAGACGCCCGATTTGATGGCGTACTCAGAATTCCGAAAAAACGTATTTTTCATCGAAAAAAACACTAAAAAAGTTTTAAAAATTCTCCCATTTTCCGTTACTCGACTGTAAAAAATTTTGGAACATGTCATTTTATGGGAAATTTAATGTACTTTTCGAATCTACATTGTCCCAGAAGGGTCATTTTTTCATTTAGAACAAATTTTTTCATTTTAAAATTTCGTGTTTTTTCTAACTTTGCAGGGTTATTTTTTAGAGTGTAACAATGTTCTACAAAGTTGTAGAACAGACAATTACAAAAATTTTGATATATAGACATAAGGGGTTTGCTCATAAACATCACAAGTTATCGCGATTTTACGAAAAAAAGTTTTGAAAAAGTTACTTTTTGCGTTTCTCTTTGTTTCGTCGTCCGTGTCTGTCGCGGGTGACCAAGAACGGCCATGATCGATGACGACCAACTTTTTCAAAACTTTTTTTCGTAAAATCGTGATAACTTGTGATGTTTATAAGCAAACCCCTGATGTATATATATCAAAATTTTTGTAATTGTCTGCTCTACAACTTTGTAGAACATTGTTACACTCTAAAAAATAACCCTGCAAAGTTAGAAAAAACACGAAATTTTAAAATGAAAAATTTTGTTCTAAATGAAAAAATGACCCTTCTGGGACAATGTAGATTCGAAAAGTACATTAAATTTCCCATAAAATGACATGTTCCAAAATTTTTTACAGTCGAGTAACGGAAAATGGGAGAATTTTTAAAACTTTTTTAGTGTTTTTTTCGATGAAAAATACGTTTATTCGGAATTCTGAGTACGCCATCAAATCGGGCGTCTAATTTTACATAAAAGTCCCTTTGACACCAAATTTCTATCTCATCACCGTTTCAGGCTGCAAATTATTGAAAAACACCTCTTTTTTCGCATGTGCAAAAATGGAAGGGGTCGTACCGCCCCTCCGTCACGAGATATCAAAAAACGGACCTCGGATTCGTGATCAGGGACAAAAGTTACCCCTTAGGACAAAGTTTCACACAAATCGAAGAGGGGTCGGGGCAACTGCTGTGTGAGTTGGCGGAGAATTACCCTATACGAACTTACATAAACATACAGTGAATCCCAATGGTAATCCCCATAAATCGACTGACGTTTCGAAAATTGCAAAACCCATTCGATTCACCCCGTTTGAATGTCTGCATCACTCACTCCAAAAACATTTTAAAATTCCAACGTTGAAATAACTCGTTGAAGATGAGCTCTGAAATAACAAACCGCTACCGATTGGGGTGAATTGGCAATTGTCTTTTACTCGAAAAATCAAAATTTCGAGGTCTTTCTAATTTTTTTTCAATTTCAGTAAATATTACTTCTTGTCCAACAGTTGACCAAATTACCCCACCACTACTTCGCACCCTATTTTTACGCACTTTGGCGCGGCGACAAGAACGCACCGCGCTTGGCCCCTTCTTCGTTTGGGGTTAGAGAGATATTTTTAAAAACTCAGCAAAGTTTGTTGCTCGTCAGCCAGAATTTTCCGATCTTCCGACAGGTTTCTGCCGCCCGTGTACGAGAGAAAAGCAAAAAAAAATATACCGAGAGGAGAGTGCGTTTTGAGAATCAGCATAGCTTACGCATATTTTTTTTTGTTGGTTTGTTCTATTTTTAAATGGGATTTTTTAGTTGTGTAAACTTTGCTAATTGATCCGTAGGTTGACGGGATGTTTTGTTTTTGCTGTAAATTTCTGCGTTTTCGTCGAGTTTTCTACTATTTTTAACGTTTTAATAAGGAAAGATTTTCAGTTTTCAGCCATTTCATGGATCGGCTCACAAACCGAATCAAGATTCAGATGAAAAGTTTTATTTAATTTTCCAAACAGCTCGTCCAACTTTCAATCCCTCAAATTCCTCCGCACCTTTGTCAAACTCGATCAACCAACTCAATCGAAAAGTGAATCTTATTAGGATGATCGAAATAATTGGCAAAGTTTATCTCCCGTTAACTTTTTTTCCGAAAATTCCTTCCAAACTGGATTCACGTTTCCAGGAGCTGTGCAAAACACAACTTTGTTCCCGATACACCGAGTGAGACAGAGAGATAGTAGTTTTTCATTTTAACTTACTTTTCCTACCTCTCAACTTGCACAAGCAGCGCAAAATTCCGATAAAATTTCAAAGCGAAAACTTCTACTGATGCCTTCGGGAGGTTCTTCGGGTAATTCTTGAGTAACTGTGGCCTCTTCTTCACTCGAAAGAAAAAGGGAGAAAAAAAACCTTCAAACATTGTTATCGAAACCGTCATCTTAATCTTGTCTAACCCGGACTCGGTGTGTGTGTGGGAGTTAGTGTGTAAGGTCCAGGGGAAAGTCTTTTTTTTTGTTTTTTTTTTCTTAATAACACGCGGAACAACTAACCTAACCAAGTAAGATGATGTTTTTCGTTTGAACCATTTTTTTCCCTTCTGAAGGAAAAGAAAAGTCAGTACGTATGAAGTTGTCCAAAGAACCAAAAAGTTCAAGATATGATAACCTCTCTCAGTTGAGTTGAGTTGAGAAGCGTTCAAAGTTCGTCTTCTAAGCTAACTTTTCTTACTTGGGAAAAGTCACGTGATTTTTACACCCAAGTCGAACATATTCGCAGCAAATCTCACTGCTAGGTGGATCCGAACCTCACTTTTGTCATTCTTTACGGACTGCTGCATGCGATGCCATTTTGGGCACTGCCCACCAGTGAATCGTAAAAAATAACTGGAAACCCAACCCCAACTGTGGGTTGAGGTGCATGTGAGGAGTTGGGTTTCGAGTAGTTGACCTAAGTGTTTGTTTACGATGAAAAGGATAACAATGGTTGCATTAAAGTTTATGCAACTTTGGCCTCATCAAAAGTCTAAAAGAAAAAAAAACTACTCAAAATTTAAATGATAATCTAAAACAATCTTCATTCTGATTTTCGCGAATCAATGATCTCAATGAGGAATTATATTCGGAAATCGATATGCTTGATAATAAATATCTAGAAATAAAAACTAATCATTATTCCAGAATAGGTATAATGTCAAAAATTAAATGAAAGCTATAATTTAGGAATTGCAATTGATAAATCGCAGTAAAATCATCAACGAAAAAACATACGATCTTAAAGTCATGAAACAGCAAATCAGGAAAATTGTGCAACAATAATTTAAAATAAATAATCGAGACTCAAGGATTTTATCAAGAATAGAGAATTGAAAAATGAGAGATAATCGAAAACAATGAATCCGAAATCGAGATTTGAAAAATAACAAAAAACAAAACTAGAGTCAAGAATCATGATCATGAATCGAGAATCAAGAATGATAAAGAATCAAGAATCAAGAATCGTAAAAAATCGAGAATCAAGAACAAGAGAATTGATACTCAAAAATCAATCAATGAATATCGGGAAACGAGAATCGACAGTCGAAAATAAAGAAAAGAGTATTGTAAAGCATCGAGAATCAGAATCAGAATCTAGGTTTGAGATTCAAGAATCGGGAATGTAAGAACGAGCTTGGAGTATCTAGAATCGTGAATAGAAAATCGAGAACCAGGAATCGAGAATCGAAAATTGAGAATCGAGAAACAATAGTAGTTGATAATCAAGATTCGAGAAACTAATAATTGGAAAGGAAAATTGAAAATAAGGATTGAAAATTTCAACAGAAAAAAAGAAAATGAAGATTTGCTAATCAGGATTCGAGATGGGAGTAACAATTATGATCTATCAGTCGATTACCAAAAAACTAGAAACGTGTAGCGAGTCTCCAGCAAAAATTGAAAATCCATAATCTTGAATTGACAATCGAGATTCAAGAATCAAGAATCGAGAATCGAACAACAAGAAACTAGAATTGAGAATTGAGAATCTAGAAACGACATTCGAGAATCGGAAATGGAGAATCGAGAATCGAGAATTGACATAAAGTCGAAAATCAATTATTCGTGAATAGAGAATTGATAATCTAAAATTGAACAACGATAACCGAGAAACGAGTATCGAAAGTCGAAAGTAGAGAGAAATTTACACCACAATCAAGAATCGAGAATCTAGAATTGACAATCAAGATTCTAGCTTCATGAATTGGGAATCTAAAAAACGAGCGTCGAGCATCCATAATCGATGATTGAGAATTGAGAATTGCGAATCAAAACAAACAAGAATCTAGAATCGTGAATTGAGAAACAAGAATTCAGCATTGATGTATAAACATTAAAAATAAAGAATCACGAAATGAGTATAGATAATCGAAAATCGAGATTCGAGAAACTAGAATTCGGTGGAAATTGAAATTGAAAATTACGAACTGGGATTTGAAAATTAATAGTAAAGAATTGGGAACTGAGAACAAGATACGAAAGATAAAAAATAAATCGAGAATCATGATCAAGAACCATCAATTGAAATCGAGTATAGAGAATAATAATTATAGAATCGAGAATCAAATATTGAAACGCGAAAGATCGAGAACTGCACATCGAGAGTTAAGAATCGGAAATCAAGAAAATAAAATCTGAAATCTAGAATGAAATCGAGAGTCGAGAATAGAAACCAGCGTCGAAAATCGAGAATCGTAAATCGCGAATTTGGAAACTCGAGAAACTCGGGTTGAGCATCGAAAATCGAGAATCGAGAATCGAGAGAGACTGATAATTGAGAATCAAAAATCGAATGTCAAGAATCTAGAAGCGAGAATGGAGAAACGTGAATAGAGAATTTAGAATCACGAATAACTAATCAAGAATCGAGAATTGAGAATCGAGAATCAGGAACTTAGCATTGAGAATTCGAGATTCGAGAACAAGTTCGAGAAGCTAATATTTGGAAAAAAAAGAATTGAAAATTGGGATTTAAAATTGGAAACAAAAAAAAATGTGTACCCAAAAAGAAAATTGCTAGTCAGGATTAGGGATGGCAATAACAATGTGATTCGAGTGCCCAGAATTGGATCAAGAGTTTGAAGTTGATGGTTGAGAGTGATGTTTTGAGAATCGAATATCGAGAAGTGTAGGAGTCGAAAATAGAGCGTAAGAAAGATATTGTAAATTAATTGAAAATAATAATTCAAAGCAACATGAAACTTAAATTTATGGATTGAGAATAAGAATTAACATTTAAATCGTAGAATTTGAAAATGAGTAATTAAATGGAAAATTGAGAATTGCAATTGACAGTGAACAAGTAAAAAATTAAAATTGTATATTGACCTTGAAAATTAGAACTTACAATTAGCAATATTGTAATGATGATAAAACCTTGGAAATAAATGAATTCAAAGCATGTATTTGTGCTAGATTCGACCGAACCGCCCTAGAAACACAAACACACAATTAATTAATCTCCATTCACCTAAAAATGTCATTCTCACCGACCAAGGCACGCAATCGGGGTCATCAAAATGTGGACCACCCTTCTGCAACCGGGCGCTGGCGTCTCGCTAAATCACTTAATATCTCTCCGTCTGGTGCATTTGCCTGGTAGAGAACATGCCCTGATGACGACGGCGAAAAACTTTGCTGAACGTGACCCAAAAATTGTTTCTGGCATCACTGGCTGGGTATAATGGCGTGTGACACTTCCAAAACAAACATACTGCACACTCTGAAACGGGTACTTTTTTTTACTTTGCGAGAGCACTACTTTTTGGACGGGGAAAAGAGTTCGCTGGAACGCGGCCAAAGTCGACGATATCAATCAAAGTTTTCGGTGGGTTAACCCTTTGTTGGCGAATTTTAGAAAAAAAAAAGTCAAGTCCTTTTATCCAACAATCAGTACTCAAATTTGTAATTTCAATGCTTCCAAATGTTCCATGGAAGATCATGAGTTTTCGGTGAAATGACCCACACCCCGAAACCGCTTGCTTGCAGAGGGTTAATTGCAGCCTAGAGAAACTTTTCGGGGTGGTTTGCTGGCAGAAGCCATAATATATTTTCCTAGAGATCGTCAGATTTTAATGGGCGCCTTGTCGAGCCGAATTCGGTCCTCTTTTAGGACTTTATTAAACTTCGTGTCACATTAAAATATCATTCCAACGAAGCACGCACGATTCGCTGGCTCTCTCGGTCTGGTGCAATAAAATTTACAACGAACAAATTATGCCGACCGAAAAGCAACTTTTACGAGTCAAGTGTTGCAAAATTGCGACTTTTCGCGGCCATTTTGCACTTTTTGATTCGTGATAAAATCCTCAAACAACACCCCCTTTCCCGCTTCTTCAAGACTGTTGACAGAGTTGATTCGGGGCCAATTTTATGCAAAGTCCAAAAACTTGGAGGAACCCCCAGTCACATCCGAAAGTGCAGTTTGGTCTCGACTTGATAAGCATAAAGTGTGCGACGGACTTTATGAAACTGATGACTTTATCCTTTTCGGTAGGGAGTTCGGAGAAGAAGGAGTGAGTAAATTTTCATCATTTTCTGCGGTTGGAAGGAGGGTCAGTATGGGTTTTTATGGTTTACCCTTGCCCTTGCTGAAGGCAGTGAAAGCTTTCGGCTTTTGTGGTTCTTTGGAGAGGTTCTTTGCCAACTGGGGACGAGGGTTCATGTCATCTGAAAGTGCCGCAATTAAGACCGGATGACGAAGCGATTTGCAAACTTTGGATGTGGCGAAGTGGTGATTTGATGACAGATCTTCAATTTGAAATAATTTTAAATTTTTTTAACAAGTGAAACTCCAGTTTGAATTTGAATGCTGCGAAACACAAACAAAAATCAAACAACTCTTCTAAACCGGACGTCAGAATTGAGGTACCCACTAAGGTGACCGAGGAAAAGTGCTGTGCAAAGTGATTGTGAAGTGTAGTGAAAAAAAAGTGCAAGCTGATCTGGGGTAAGTACCATCTGTCAACTCTGTCAAAACTGTCAACACTAGCACTATGTTGGCCCAATATGCGCGTATAGGGCAAATATAGTGCAATTCTAGTAAAAAGCTTACTTTTCGTGCTACTAGCACATTATCAACATATTAGGATACAGATACACAGAAAAAAATAATGTAAATTTGGAAGCTTTAATTTTTGAAGGTTGAATATTACCTCTTTTATGATGTAATTTTACCTCAATTTAGACTGAAAAAGTGGCATTACACCAGAAAAGTGGTAAAATTACACATTTCCAGAGGTAAAATTACACCTTTTTTCTGACATAAAAGATGTACCCCTTCCCAGATGTAATATTACCATGATTTTTTATCTGTGTACCAGAAGGTCGGGACGGGTGTAGGGGCAAGCGTGGTTGCCTCTCACCCAATCGGCTTGGGTTCGATCCCAGACGGTCCCGGTGGCATTTTTCGAGACGTGATTTGTCTGATAACGCCTTCCGTCGGATGGGGAAGTAAATGTTGGCCCCTGTCTAACCTAAACGGTCAGATCGTTGGCTCTGTCCGGGTGTAGGAGTCGTCTCCCAGGGTCCTGCCTCGGTGGAATCGCTGGTAAGCAGTTGGACTATCAATCCAAAGTTCGTCAGTTCGAATCCCGGGGTAGATGGAAGCTTAGGTGTAAAAAGAGGTTTGCAATTGCCTCAACAATCATGCCTTCGGAGACCTAGTTTCGAATAGGAATCTCGCAATCAAGAAGGCCAAGGCAATGCTGTAGAGCGAATAATTCGTTTTTTTTATATATTCCAGAAGGTTTTCATAATCACATGCGCTTTATTTTTTTTTTCTTTTTTCAATATATTTAGGTAGGCTCAAATTGTAATCATTAAAATTTGTGTGAAAAATTAGTACGGTCTACATATTGCATGAAATATTGGACTTGGGTCCAGCACTAACTCATGAATTAAGGTTGTTCAGTCGCACTTTACATTGTTGTTAGCTTGTCTTTCCAGTTTTAAATATTTTACTTCTTCTAATTCTATTGTCAATTGAAACAAATTTTTCACCAAATTATTTCCTCATCTTTATCTCACTCCGTTCGCAGATTACCACCAATTTGCAGCAATTTACAACTTTCTGCTGCAATAAAGTGGCTACTGCCTGGCTGGTGCTACGGCCAGAACCATCTTGGTCCATAAATTTACATTCGTTTTCCAATAACGGCCCGGTTGCCAACTGGTGCTGCCGCAGGAGGAAAAAATGAAAACTGCAGCCGATATGGAAGTTGAGGGGGGGACACCAAACGATTTATGTCCCTCCAGCTCGTTATCGGATGCGAAAATGGAAGCACTGACTACGAGAGAGAGAGAGGGACCGAGCGTTTAGAGCCAGCGGCGTCTTTTTCGCAATCGTGCACGATGATTTTTCCTCTGTGCTGATCAGTTGATGCAAAAGTTCATACGGGATCTCACCCCTTTCGCTTGGGTGTGTGTGTGCAAGTTTTGTCGCAATTCAAAATGAGCTCGATCGCTTTCGCTGGTATTGGCCATAAATTGCAGTGTATGGAAAGTTGCACACTGGAAAAAGGGGGGGAAAGACTCAATAAGTTAGTGTGTTTGTGTGTGTGTGTTTGGTAGATTGGATTGGGAATAAGAAAAGCCCGGAAAGACAACAAATGGCCACCGGCGAGGTTCAGCTTTGCCTCGTTACCGCCCCAGAGATAGGAGAATCCTTCCGATTCGATCTGCGATGTTGCGAGGCGGTGATACACTGAGAAGATTTTCAACGACTCTTCTAAACCGGACGTAAGAATTGCGGTACCTTCTGAGGTGACCGAGCAAAAGTGCTGTGTAAAGTGATAGTGTAGTGTAGTGTAGTGAGTAAGCTGATCCCGGGGTAAGTACCATCTGTCAACTCTGTCAAATCTGTCAACACTTGTCAATCTAGCACTAAGTTGGCTCTATATGCACGTATAGAGCCAAATTCCTCCAAAAAAGCAATCTTTCCGTGCTTTCAGCACGCAGTTTGCAAATCCGGCAGAATCATATCTTCTGCGGGCGGTCGCTCGCTCTCTCGCTTCGTTGGCCACATCGAATCCAATCGCGTGTGTCGGTCCTCGTCGGTGCCTGGGAGGAAAAATGTGAATTTATACCAACCGGGGATTATAAAATATATATCAAACCGGTCGCGTCGTTCCACGCGTTCCAATAATAATGGCCAACGGCGTCGCCGTCGTACGACGGGACTGCTGATCCGAGTTCCGGTCGTAAGTATACTTGCTTTTTTTTTTGCTGTCCCAGCAAAACTGAACCAAGAGAATGTGAGTGTGTATGTGCTAACGATGCCAGGACGGGAAATAAAACTATGGAAGGATAAATGAGAAAGGATATCCTCCGGATTCACACCTACGGCGAACGTGTGTGTTGAGCGCAAAGTTATGGTTGTTGTTATTGGTCCTTCAGGACGACTCGGTGTACTCGACGTGAGATGTAAATGATTCCCTCCAGGATAATGCTTGCTGCAGAGTTATTATGTTTTCACGGAGCAGTGCTTTGTGTATCGGAAAAGCTAGGATTATATGCAAAGCATTTGTACAGCTTTAGAAGTGAGTCATTAGAAAAAGTACTACTAAGTCTGCTTTATCTGTAGGTTCTAGTAGCATTTAGCAGTTGAATATCAAGTATTGAATAACATGTGAACAATCCAGAAAATTCAACTTGTTTCTTCTGGACAATTCAAGTTGTCGGAACCTTAAAGTGTTTACCAAATATAACATATTTGCCCATCCAAATCAACGATATTAGCTGGTGCAAAGCACCCAGCTGTGCCGTTCCTCGAGCCGGCTTTATCAAAAGTAATCTTCTCCATCAATATGTACATGTTCAAACAATTTCCCCGGCACCAGGAGCTGGAAGCAGCGGCATATGCCAACCTAACGGAACGGAGCCCCAGCTGACAAGGATCTGCACAAAAATAACCCTTAGCACTTTTGCTGCCGTCCCAATCGTTAACCTACTTCAGCTCGGCGTCAGCGGAGCGCGCTCCCCCCGCCCGGAAGCCCTCAATTGCACCAAGGGATAACAACCGGAAATAAACGGGGGCACAAACGAGAGCATTAGAACGACCAAGTTAAGGGGAACACCCGGGTGGTGGTGGCAGAATAATACGATTTTATGCATCAAATGGCGTGTGCCGTGCCGCGTTGATGCGTCGTTCTTTGACTCTATTTTTTTCCGTAAGAGCCCCATGGAAGCCGGAAATCACGGGAAACTGGGACACAAATGCGCCAAATGGTTGCCAGGGACTTGCCCTCGCTGCGAGCGGTTAAGGTAGGTTAGCGAGGGTTTGGAGGGGTACACAGAGAGCTCTGGAAACAGTTAGAGACTGGCACGCCAGTTGACACTGCTATTCGATTTATTCTATGCGGAACGACTGCCGGGGAGGGGGAGATGGTAACAAGTGCCACAGATGGCTCCGGCAGGGGTGTTGAGGACTTGATTTCTCTGAAGAAATCATAAGGTATGACAATTTAGGCAGTATTTTTCTGGCTGAAATTGACGTACTTATGAGAATTCAGGAATTTGACAGTTGACAGAATTGACAGGTATCACTGGTGGTTTTGACTTTAAATTACTTACCCAAAATCACTGTTGACTTACCTTTACATCTAAATTGATCACTACACTTCAAAATTCAGATTTTTAACAAAAAGTTACCTAAAACTTGAAGTCCGTAATAGAAATCATCAACTTTAGGAATCCCTGGACCCACTCTCTCAAAAACCTTCAAGCTGGAAGTCGGTCGTAATTATCAATTAGGATCAGACACACTCAAAAGTCAGCCCTCCCATCGTCACACCGGTGGCATTCGCGTTACGCGGAAAAGTGCAAATTAACTCGCTTCTGGTCGGGACAGAACATCCAGATCGCTAAATTCCGTCTCGGTTGCCTATTTGCGGGCGTATCCGGAGCGGATTCTACTGAATTTGCCGGCCCCAGCCGAATTAATAAAGTCACACCACGACGGCTTCCGGAGCCGTGTTGCAGACCTTAATTAACCACCGAGTGTGTAGTGTGCAAATGGCTTCCAGGCGGAAGGTCTCTCCGAGGACCGCACCGATATCTGCACGGAACGGATAATGATGCGGTGGTGCCGGCTGGCGTGCAAGAGAGATATCGAGTCTCGAAGGTGGGACACAAGTCGCTGGTTCGGCTAGTTGAGAGGGTAAAGCGTATCGGATTACACGAAAGCCTTTGGGACGACAAGCCACTGACTGCTGCCATCGACCGGCTGACCCCTTTTCCCGGTAGCTGGTTACAGTAACCCCTTCGGTGGAATCCGGACCAGTCTGTGTTGTAGCGGTTTAGCCGAGGGAGATTTGCGAGAACTGTGCGATGTTGTTGAGCTTCGTTGAGTTTTAGAAATTCACAAACCATAATTAAAACTAGTTTAGCAATTTGGAGATTCCTAAGATATGTCTTCAAGGAGACGTATTTCATTTTAAAAAGTTTTGCGTTTGACAGCAGAATTGACAGTCGACACACGGCACTATTCATTGATTCACTTTAAAGTTATTTAATAGAAACGGCTGTTTCAGTTCTCTAAAAATTTATATCTGGCATGGTAATTGGAATTCCCAGAATTTGCCCTTAATCAACCCTTCAAAAACATCACATTACATTCACTTGACTAAACTTTCAGCAAATTGTAATCAAAAGCCACCGGAGCACAAACTCCCCCCCAAAATTAGTCTCCAAACGAGCAATCTTATTATGGAAACAAATTACCTAGAACAACCCCGCTCGGTGCTTGCTTTTCATTGTTCCGAAAAGGTTGCCGTTCCCCCTTTTGATGTCACGAAGTCCTCCCCAAATCCATCAGATGTCGAACATCAAACAGGAGGCACGTCCTAGGTCAGTTGCCCACGTCGTTGTTGTCGTGCACAGTATCAGAAACGGTTTAGCTCTCGAGACACCGACCGTGCCGAGGGGGCACTTTGGACAGGCGAATTGCTCTTACACATGTGACAATTGGCACGTTAGGGCAGCTTCAGGCGCGTAATTTCCTGCCCTACAAAAGTATACCTTCAGGCGCTAAACCTCCAGCGCCACGGTATCGCACCTTTATTGACGCCGATGTCCATCCATTCCCTTTGATCTCTCCGTCACTCTACTCTGCAACGTGTTGAGCACCTGTGACTCGTTCGGCCCCTCTTTGCCTACAACTCAAAACCCGATTCCCTCTTCATGAAATAGCTGCAACGGTGCCTTCGTGACTTCCGAGAAGGGTGGTGAGGTACAACAAAGGCTCGTGACATATTTTTTTCCCACTGTTTTCCAAAGTTCCGCCGGTGTCCCAGTACTTTGTTACGTTGTTCTGATTGAATCTCGTTCCGAGAGCTTGAACGGAAGGGCGGCAGGATTTCTTGTAGTACCTTCCCAAAAACGGGACCCGGGAAGCCAGGTCATTTTTCACCTCGTTGTAATGGACGCTGCCCGGATGGTCGACCTCGCCAGGCGGTTTGAATATTCAGGGTAGCATATTGGAAAAGTTTGGTTAGCAGGAAATTGACAAGGTGAGCACTTCTAATACGTACTTCAAAGTTAAGGTACTTTGTGAAGAACGTCGAGCGAAGTTGTGGATTTTGAAAGATTTTTTTTTTTTTTTGATTATTTAGATTAAGCAAATTTTCATCACCAAAACCTATCAGTGCATAACTTCGCGCTGTAAAAGTAATTGAAATCCTCCCTTCACCACAACGCTAATCCCACTCAATTGCCTAAACCTCACGCACTCCATTCCACACGAAAGAGACAGAGAGATTAAAATCACGCATAAACTGCATATTTCAGTGAGCACTACCGTATAGTCACCACCTCCAAACCACCAGCCCATGGTGAACCGATAAAAATCCCATCAATTTTGCAATGCACGCCCAGGTCAGGCTTTTAACCCAGACCCCTCCCCGGCCCCCCTTTGTTGGAAAAGTGTAAAGTGCCCTTACCAAAACCGGGTACTTTGTTGTGCACTCTCTGTGTGAGTGTTGTTTGCACTTTTGCACCTAACCTAATAAAAATCGATGGTCGACGCAATTTAGATGCCAATCCCCCCCCCCCCCCCTCACATCTTTTATTGCACTACTGGAAGCTGGTTTAAATTCGCGGTTCGAGGGCGATAAATTTTGCATCGCCTAAACTGGGTGCTGCAATTTTGGGTGGACCACAACGTGGGAGAGCAGGCGAAACCCTTTGAAACTTGAAACCTTTCACATTTTGTTCAATCCCCAACTGACCACTTAGCTGGATATTGTTTTTACATGTATTATTTCATTTGGTTTAATCTTTTTGGGAGCTTCACTTCAGACTGAATAAAATAATATGTTTTAATTAATGGGTGTCAATTAAGGTGGTCCGAATCCGGGCTTTTTGAAGGTTACCCCCTGAAATCAAAGATTGACCTATCACTAGGCTAAATTCCAAATTTGAGTTCATTCTGACCACGGGAACCCCTCCCTCCAATCGCAGTTTGTACGGGAAAATCGTCAAAATGAATGGAGAAAAGCAGCTGTTTTACTTTTTAACCTGTGGAAGTCCGATTTTACCATGTGTAGAACCTTCATTACATTTACAACAACTTTCCCGAAGACACCATATTTTTAGGATTCCCGCGAAGTTATTAGCGCCCCAAAACTGACCATTTTTGCGCGGCTAGCTGTAAGGGGCTACCTAACAACGATGTTTATTTCCAATTCGTAAACGCAAATGCTCTCTCGCAGGTTCAAACTCTCTCGCGAGCTTGCACGCCTGCCTGCCTGTCTGCCTGCCTGTTTACCTACAAGCGTGCGCTGTTTCTCTGCTTGGACTTTTGGAAATAAACCTCGTTGTTAGGTAGCCCCTTACAGCTAGCCGCGCAAAAATTGTCAGTCTTAAGCGCTAATAACTTCGCGGGAAAAAATCCTAAAAATATGGTGTCTTCCGGAAAGTTGTTCCAAATTTAAGCAAGATTCTTGAATTGATAAGAATCGGATAATTATGGCGCCTTCCACAGGTAAAAAAGTAAAACAGTAGCTTTTCTCCATACATTTTGACGATTTTCCCCATACAAACTTTAAGCGATTGGAGGGAGGGCGTAATATTCAATGTTTGGCCCTTTTAAGATGTTAGTCTTGATTTAAAAAAAAATCAAAATATTTTTTTTCGAAGAGATCAGAAAATTTCACGAATTTTTCATGTATTAACATTGAAAATCGGACCATTATTGGCTGAGATCTCAAAAAATCTCGAAAATCAAAAAATGTGTATTTTGGGAAATTGAGTTTTAGTGAAAAAAAAGTTGATAAAAAAATCTGCAATTTTTTTCCGTGTACCTATTTTTTTCTCAAAAGTCCTCAACAATACCTACAACTTTGCCGAAGACACCAAATTGATCAGAAAATTCACTCAAAAGTTACAGCTGTTTGAATATTTACATACCATTTTTGTATGGACAGCAGCCAAAATTGTATGGAGACTTGTATGGGTGAACCAATGACACAAAATAGCTTATTTGGTCATAGGGAAGGCCCCCACAAAGTTTGAGCCAAATAAAAAATACAAATAAAATCCATTTCCGGTTTTGGTAGAGAATTGCTCAGAAGAGCAATTCCATGTCAAATAGGGAATCGGTTGTACCCGACCCTCTCCGATTTCAATGAAACTTTGTAGACATGTTATCCTAGGCATATATAAGCCATTTTTGTGTATATGGAGCCAGTTACACTCGATAATGACATTTGAGAAGGGCGTAAGTGTTTTAAATATTTTTGTATTTCGTAATTTAAATATTTCTGTATCTCGAAGCCGTTGCATCGTATCAAAATGTGGTCAAAGACAAACTTGTAGGAAATTTGACGGGCTTTCCGAAAAAAATACACTGAAACAAAAATACACGCCACTTTAATGAGATTTTTTGATGTTTAAGTTCAAAAGTCAAATTCGAAGGTGAGCCCCCGATTTTTTTCGTTCAAAATTTTTGTGAAAATAGCCTAAGATGTTACAAAAAGACTCACGAAAAATGCAGGATGAAGCAACTCACCTTAAAAAAAATACAAAAATCATTTACTGAAACTGTTTTTTTGAAAAGTGCTCTAAACGTCAAAATTTTCAAAAACCGAACTCGTGAGTTGATTCTCCAGAAAATTTTACATAAAAGTCTCCATATTGACTATGGTCCTAAGTCCAATCCTTGTGAAGTTACAGCGGTTTTAAAAATAAAAATGTTGAAAAAATAGGTTTTTAATGGTTTTTGGCAATTTCTATATGACAGACTTGATTTTTCAGTCTCGAAAATATTTTTACCGGAAAGCTCGTCCAATTTCCCATAAGTTTGTCTTTGACCACTTTTCAAATGGATATACTGGGACCTGGTTAGGACCGAGTCGGCAGGCAGGTCTGGGTTGTAGAGGGTCAAAATTTTGATCAAGTCTTTCGTTTTAGAATGTTCAAAATATGAAATATGAATTGCAGAAAAGTTTCCTGTTTTTGCATAAAAATCCGAAAGATCGTCAGTAGAAAAATTCGGCAAACTCGGTGACACTAAGAATATATATTTTTTAATAAGATTTCAAGTACTCCACTTTTTAATAATAAAAATCAAATTGAAAAATCAAATTGATGGCAAACTGAGGGCGTGAAGACAAAAAGACTGCCGCGCTGGCATTTTGTGAGAGTGGCTTTTCGCTGAGCATGGTAGTGTGTGAGTGTCGTCGAGCGACGGAGTAGGCAAATATTTTCACGATGTATTTGTTCGCTGAGTGAACAGTTCGGGCCACTCGCTTGCTGCTTGCGAGACTCATTCGCTCATGAATGCTAGCGGGTTGGAATAGGCGACGAATGGATAGGCGATGAGTGAGTGGTTTCTGTTCATTGAAGCGAAAATCAGGACCCTTGTGTGAAACAATGTGGCCTGTTTCAATTGGACTTTTCATCTTAAAATTATATTCAGACTGTAGTCTGACAGGTTCAATGTTTGTCAAAGATGTCATTTTATCAAAAAAACATAACTCGGGCATAAGTTTTCTCCTTTTGTCCACCTGATAATTTGTAAAACATTGTGTTGCAAAATTCTTGTAGTGATAAAAAGTGAAATTAAGTAACCGGGAACTTTTAAACGTTTAACCATTTTTTTCTGAAATGTCCTAACCTAAAACTAGAGGTTTTAACATTTTT
The DNA here is from genome assembly GCF_016801865.2 of Culex pipiens pallens. Taxonomy (NCBI): domain Eukaryota; kingdom Metazoa; phylum Arthropoda; class Insecta; order Diptera; family Culicidae; genus Culex; species Culex pipiens. The sequence continues at coordinate 124,216,942 of NC_068937.1, forward strand.
TTGCAGATTTGGAGTGGCAAACTCGAGCAGACGGAAATAACTTGTGAATAACAATATTTGATATTTGAAAATACTAGGCCAATAACATTTTATGTTATTTATTATTTCAGACTTATAACATTTTACGTTATTCTTCGAACAAATCTTTGTTATTATTTTTTGTTATTTTAACAACTAATCCGATCATCCCAATAACAGTTGACGGTATTCTTCCATAACAAAATACGTTATTCCAAAGTTGTTATGGCATTCAATAAGTATCAGACCAAAAACAAATTGTGTTATGATAACATAAACTGTTATTCAACTTTTATGCAAAAATGGGTTTTGCAAGAATATTCCATAACGCTTTTTGTTATTTTAACAGTATTTTTTATTGAAATGGCATGCATTTTGTTATTACTGTCTGCCCGGGAAGAGGTGAATTTTATTTTATGGTATCAACTGCCCAGCTTAATTATAATTTTTTACTTTGAGAAAATTAAGTTTTCCTTCAATGGGCGTCTTTTCAAAATGTTTTCAAAGTATTTATTCATCCCAGCTTCTTTCAGAAATAATTTCTCATCCTTCAATTTAAGTCAATTGAACAAATCTCGTTATCTATTCAATTTGAACCATCGAAAGACTCACGAGAGACATCCGTTTACAGGGCCGTTGGTTTCCACAAAGATGATTATTTGCGCAGTTGATAAACAAGAAAAATGTTTAAAATTGTTTAGTTTTTTTTTGGAATTTTGATTATACTTTTTTCAAAAACCTTTATTTCAAAAGTCCGAAAACAATCCGACTTGACTTCTGATCCAGGTACGCAACCTCAACAAGTTTGCAGCCGTAGATCACAGCTGAACTCACAGCATCAAAAATGACGAATTGCATCGGAAAGTACCTCCTTCTGGCTCTTCCCGAGGATTAGATTTACTTCGGAATGAATGCCAAAAGCAGACTCGTCGCAAAGCCATTCCCGGTTTGTACTTCCAGAAATATTGCAAATGGAAAAGAGGATTTACCTTTCGGATGCGAACCCGAGAATGCTGCGGCTGCTAGTGATGTTCATGATTTATTTAAAGATTAATCTTCAAAGAGCGCAAGTTGCGGTGGCAGCGGAGAACTTCGAGTCTGCCTCTCGAGGGGGGATGTTAACGCATATTTACGGCAATCTCGCCAAGAACTGGATGAATAAATAATTACTGGCTGGAAGTGGATCTAAGGAATGAGTACGAACGACTTTCTTGATGTCAGATTCGTTCCAAAAAATGGCAGAATGTGAGTGCAGATTTGGTATTTTAAATTCACCGATAGTTAATCACAAAAAAAAAGTTGCTTCTTTAAAACGGATCCATTATCCATTAATTAATCAATTTAACTGTTTCCCTTTGCGGTTTCAGTTTCCAATCTAGTTTTAGTTTCCCGTTTAGTTGCGAACCCCTGAGCTTCCTTTCTGGGAGACCCGGTCAAGCTACCGTGGTTCTTGCTCCTCCACAAGCCAAACGAGCATCCATTAGATCTCATTAACTTGTTTAATTTTTGCGGCTTTGCGTTACATCACCGTTTCCCGGGCGGACTACTCGCACAGGTTCCAGCCACCACCAGAAGCCCAAGAAAACTGCCCTCTGGACCATAAATCCTGACCATCCATAATGGAGTAGTAGCCTGAGGGTAAGGTTGGTTACTCGGTAGGTCGTCGTGCAAGGACGAAGAAACGTATTCAAACGCAAAAGAATGCCTTCCTTGAGGGGGAGGGGTTTCTTTTTTCTGTCTCGGGAAGAGACCTTTTCACTCTGGTTGGGTTTATCGAGTTTGTAATGGAGGTGATTTTTGCCTTTTCTGACCGTTTTTCTTTCTGTACAAAAGTATTTTAATACAAGAAAAATACCTTCAGTATCTTTCACACGGAGCTGCTGTATCCTTCTAGGGAGATAGCTTTTTCCCACAGCAAACCTGACTTTTATATCTAAACTGCGTATGAGAGCCCATTCTGGTTGAACCGTTGTTGTAGTTATTGCTTTGTACCTGGCCCTGGTCGTCGCCGGCGGCAGCGGAAAGGGTCCAAGATACGGTTGGTAGATATTAACGACCTTATTACCATCAATATCCCCCCCCCTCTTCCCTCTTCCCCAGCCTGGTTTGACCTTCCGCCCGTTTGCTGTTCAAGCGGAGTTGGATGCTGCTGCAAACTACGGAGGGAGGCCTTTTTTTTCTCTGCGCAAGTATTTGAAATGCTTCGTTCAGGGCTGTATATGATTCAAGCATTGTTGCATAATTTAATGGATATTTTGGTATGATAAATGCTACGGTTATGTGCTTACTTGGAAACACTTTTGTTTCTGATAAGCAAATTTCCATAATGTAATTGTTGAATTTGAATCAGTGAATTTTCAATTTGTAATCTGCTTTAAAAACACCACGGTTGACCTCCTTTGCAAAACCAGCAATTGTGTTGTATGACTCCACAAACCAAACCAAAATTAATTAATATTAATTACCAATTTTTAAAACACATACCCCTTGCCTTCTTCAACTGTTCCACTCTCCCCAAAAAAAAAATCCCCTCAAATAAATTACGACCACCCATCAGTTCCCCGAGTGATGGCCATAAATCGTTCACCAGTCAGTAACCGCCGAGTGTTCGATCAATTCGATTCTGGGTGGAGGAAGCCACCCTGTAGGAAAACGGAAACGGATGTGCCAAATTTAAAGCGCCACCAGCTGGCCACGCCGGATGTCCCCGCGGGCTCGTTTAAACTGGATGCGGTATAAATTTCCACTTCCGGACACTTTGGAGGGAGTTCCACTTCCGCTGCTGTCAGCACAGGGATTAACGACTTTAGGGTGAATTTTAAGTCAGCTTACGTTTACAAAAATCAAAAAAAAATCTCGACTCATTGAAACAAAATACTTATCGAAAAAATAACAAAAATAAGATCTCGTTATAGCAACATTTGTTCTAAGATGCGTAAACCTTGTCAGATCTTTTGCCTTTTTAATATTTTTCATAATTTTTTAGTCAATTTCCATCTTAAAAAAGTGTTTTTCACAATAAAAAATCATATACACTCATGCTCCGGTTTTGCACGCCTCGGTTTTGCACTGCCCCGGTTTTGATTCGTTCAGCTGCCTCGGTTAAGCACAGCTTACGGGATTTCAACTATATGGGAAACATTGGATATAATCGTATAAAAATTCTTGCAAACATAAAAAAATTAAAGTGTTTTGGAATCGGGATGATGTCAGCTATCAGTTGCATTCAAAATAACATTAAAATATTCACAAAAATACGCTATTTCCTGTTTTATCAAATGCAATGGCTCTCGAAAAAATACACAAAATTATTGTTTTTGCAATATGGGTATCAAATGATCGTAATTTTTTCATAAATTTCGAATGTGATGACAACATTTTTTGAAAAAAAAACTCAAAATTTTAGTTTTTTTTGCAATATCGGTATCCAATGATCGAGATTTTTTCATACATTTCGAATGTAATAACAACATTTTTGGAAAATACTACAAAATTTCACACAATTACGTATTTTAGAAAAAAATACTAAAAATATCAGTTTTTTGCAATATCAATATTAAGTGATCGGAATTTCTTCATGCATTTTAAATGTAATAAAGATTTTTTATAAATAATCAAAATCTTCAAAAACTAGGATTGTCCAAAAAAGTACTCAAAATTTCAGTTTTTCACATTATGGGTATCAAATGATCGGGACTTTTTCATTCATTTCGAATTCAAGAATATTTTTTTTTGAAAATGCATTAAATTTCAAAATTTGTTACATTTGAAATGTTTGAAAAATTCGAAATTACGTCGATTAGTAAAAAAAATGTATATAAAAAACTAACTTAATCCACCTGTGTGGTTGATGCCTTCCTCACTTTTTACCAACAATGGGTAATATGAGTGGTTTGGACACATATTTCAGCTATTTTTTTAGGTCCAGAAAAATAAGTACACAGATATAACTTAAGTTGTCATAACTCGAGACAGGGTTGCCAGATTTTCTATTATGTGGACTCGTTAGAAAGGTCTCTTGATTACCAAACCAACGATGGGTCGGATGATGGATCCGGACATAGTTTACATACATTTAAGTGAGATCCGGCTTCAAAAAAGTACATAAATATCACTAAAGTGGTTATAACTCGAGACAGGGTTGCCAGATCTTCAATGTTGTGGACTCGTTGGAAAGGTCTCTTGATGACCTAACCAACGATGGGTCGGATGATGGATCTGGACATCGTTTACATACATTTAAGTGAGATCCGGCTTCAAAAAAGTACATAAATATCACTTAAGTGGTCATATCTCGAGACAGGGTTGCCAGATCTTCAATGTTGTGGACTCGTTGGAAAGGTCTCTTGATTACCAAACCAACGATGGGTCGGATGATGGATCCGGACATCAATTACATGCATATAATTGAGATCCGGATTTATGTGAAAACACATTTTTATACATAACTTTTGAACTACTTATCGAAACTTCAAACAATTCAATAGCGATGTATGGGACCCTAAACCAAGTCGAATGCAACTGGTTCGATCAAAATCGGTTCAGCCAGTGCTGAGAAAACTTGGCAAGATTTTTGAACACATACATACATACACACACACGCACACACACACACACACACACACACACACACACACACACACACACACACACACACACACACACACACACACACACACACACACACACACACACACACACACACACACATACACACAGACATTTGTTCAGTTTTCGATTCTGAGTCGATATGTATATATGAAGGTGGGTCTTCAAGCTTTTAATAAAAAGTTCATTTTTCGAGCAGGATTATAGCCTTACCTCAGTGAGGAAGGCAAAATTATAACTGTTTGTACTCTTTATAATGAATGAAAAAATATCAATGTTTGATAACCATATTGTAAAAAAAAAACATAAAATTTGAGTATTTTTTTCGAAAATACGTAGTTTTGTGAAAGTTTTGAGTGTTTAAAAAAAAGTTATAACTTTCAAAATGCATGAAAAAATCCCGATCATTTGATACCCACATTGTGAAAAACTGAAATTTTGAGTATTTTTTCAAAAATGCTTAGTTTTGTGATTTTTTTTGTTATTTAAAAAAAGTGTTATAACTTTCAAAATTTATGAAAGTATCGCTATCGTTTGATACCCGTATTGCAAAAAACAAAAATGAAATTTGGAGTATTTTTTTCAAAAATACGTAGTTTTGTGAAAATTATTAGTATTCAAAAAATGGTGTGATATTCAAAATGTTTAAAAAATAACCCGATCATTTGATACCAATATTACAATAACAATTATTTTGAAGTTTTTTAAAGTAAACAATTGCATTTTGAAATGCAGGAAAAACACTTTTTTTAAATTTTTTGTAATTATAATTGCCATTATTCCGATTTCAAAAAATAAATATATTTGTATGATTTTTCACACGATTAAAGCCAATGTCTTCCATAAACGGAGATCCCATAAGCTCTGTGCTTCAGTAATGCACGCCTCGGGTTTGCATCCCCCATATGCGATGGAAAACCGAGGCATCACTGTTTACCAGTTTCTTTTAACCCTCTACAACTCAACTCCGCCATAAGACGAGCTTCAATTTAAAAAAAAAGTTCAAAATCCATTTTTTTTCAACCAATTTTTGATTTAAAAAAAAAAACAATGGAAAAAAAAACTCTTCAAATTTTAGAAAATTTCCAACCAAGGTTTACTTGTTTTATGTGACGTAGCAAATATTTTTAAAAATGTTTTTTTTTTCAGGGGTCAACTTTGTCTGTATTTTTTACTAACAGAGATATTCTCTGAGATATCGGTCATTCATTTTTTTTTGTATTTTTCAATCCGGCAGAAATTTTTTGGTGTTTTTCAAGACTAACATTTCAAAAGAGCGTTATATTGAATTTTTGGCCCGTTTGAAATGTTAGCCTAAATTTATTTTTTTTGAAAATATTGTTTTCGAAAAAATCGCCAAATTTCACGAATGTTTCATATTTTAACATTGTAAATCGGACCATTAGTTACTGAGATATTGACATAAGAAAATGGTGGGTTATTTGGGTGAGACTTAGAAAACATTAATTTTCCTGTTTTTCAACCTTTGCATGGAAATATCTCAGCAACTAAGGGTCGTATCAGCAAAGTTCAAATAAGCAAAAAATGGAGAATTTTAAAAATTAGTGCCCATGTTTGCCCACCTTTGAAAAAAAAATATTTTTGAAAAGCTGAGAATTTTCAAAAATATTTTTTTCAAAGGTGGGCAAACATGGGCACTTTTCAAAAAAGTTCATTACAGTACTTTTTGATTGCAAATTCGATTTTACATCGAAAACTGAAGTTGAAATATTTTTGCGACCAATATTTCGATTTTTTAAAAAAAAATCTGTATTGATTCAAAAAATCATTACTCAATCAAAAAATTTTTGCCCATTCTGGAAATTTCTGAAAAGTTGATGTCCTCTAAAACATATAAAAAAATGTGTTTTTTTTTTTGCAAATCAAGTTTTAGTGAGAAAAAGTGAAATTAAAAATCACCAATTTTTTTACCGAGTATCATTTTTTTTAGTGTAGTCCATATTCATACCTACAACTTTGCCCAAGGCACCAAATCGATCCAAAAAATCCTTCAAAAGATACAGATTTTGAATTTTCACATATCATTTTTGTGTGGACAGCTACCAAATTTGTATGGAAAATTATATGAACGAACTAATGATGCAAAATGGCTTCTTTGGGCATATCAAAGGCACCACAAAAGTTTCAGCCGGATTAAAAAATACAAAATTTAAAATTAAAGAAAACAGACAGATTCCGTAGAGATCTTCTCAACATTTGCTTATTTAAATTTAATTTTGAAGGAAACGTGAAGAATTCCTGATAAATCCCAAAAAACTGAAAAAAAATTTAAAAAACGTTTTTTTAACAAATTTGTACTTTGACTATTTTTTTTTAGATTGAAAGATTTGAACAAAATTCTTTTAAATATTTCATTGATCTTTCATGAATTTTGAATACCTTTTCCTTGTTTCTAGATTTTGATTTAAATGTTAACGATGTCATAAAATATGCAAGTGAAATATTCACGTGATCCAAAATATAATATAAGACATAAATCCCGCCATCAACGGCTCCACAGAACTACTCTCGTTAAGTGTTCTCCTTAAAAACAAAAAAAAAAATCAAGAATCTACTCACTGTTCTTCTGGAACTGCTCGGTATCATCGCAGCCACTTTGGGTGCAAAATCCGGCCAACAGGAACAGCACCACGGCCAGCAGGACGTTCGTTCTGCCAGCAGCACTGGCGACCCAAAAGTGGCCACTTCTTCTGTTTCTCCTTCCCAGTGTTGCTTCTTCGCCCACTGAACTGGCGCTTCCTTCGCAATTGCCACCGTTTAACGACACAACTTTTCCCCCTCCACTGCTGGCAACACTGCCCCTGTCCTCAACCGTTCTTCGGGACGATTTGCACTTGTGATGCTGCTGCTGCAGCTCTAATCGTCGCTCCCGGAATCGATACATCTTCCCGACCAAACCATCGTCAACCGCCTGGAACGCGGCAATATCTTCCGCGCTGGCAACACTGCTCGCCACAGCCACCCTCGCCGGAGATGGATTGGCTTTTAACGACGATGACGGCGACGCCGCCCGTTGACAGTGACGAATTTCCTGGGGGAGCGGCCGACGGCGACGATGTCGCGATCCTCGCGTGAAAGGATCGATGGCAACACTGCCGGTGGAGCTGTCACTCCGTGGTGCCATTTCCATTTTGGTACCGGCGCAATGAATAGTATAAATTTTCCGGCACTTTTCCAGCGCAACTCGCTCACAACGGGAGCGCACACATACACATGCACACAAACACGGGTACGGTGAATGGGGTATTCAATTTTGGGCAACTTTTCGCGCGGGAAATTCTATTTTGTTGCACATTAATACTTGAGCATGGTGTGGCGTGGTAATACTTTGCTTCCTTCTTCGTTGACTTCTACAACACACTTTTGTACGGGCGTTTGATTGATACTTTCTTTGGTTGGTTTATCGACCACTGAATCAATATCTGGAAAGAGAGAGGGAGAAAAAAAGTTAGGTTAAAATGTTGCATTTCAAGACTTTATTATCAGGGCTGTGGAGTCGGAGTCGGAGTCGGAGCCGGAGTCGGTGGAGTCGGGTCTTTTTGGGGACCTGGAGTCGGAGTCGGAGTCGGAGTCGGAGTCGTCAAAACTCGAACAGCTGGAGTCGGAGTCGGAGCCGGAGTCGGAGCCGGAGTCGGAGCCGGAGTCGGCTAAATTTTAAGAGCTGGAGTCGGAGTCGGCGTCGAAGCCGAAGATTTCTGATAACCCGGAGTCGGAGTTGGAGCCGGAGTTATCGTAAATTCAACAAAAAATATGTGTTTTATTATTGTTCAATATTTCCTATAGAACAGCTTAGTTTACAAAACATCTTATATTTTTAATTGATTTATCAGATGCCATTATGTTTTTGAAGCTTTTTATTGTGATTGAAAAGCTCTAATTGTGTTATTACACTATAATCACTAAATGATTACCTCTTACCCAAGTATGTAGTATCAAAATCATAAAAATAATAAAAAAATATTGGTTATGTAGTCAGACATATCTAATTGATTCTTGAATGCTTCCTTTTGCCTATATTTATGTGCCCTTTCAATTCAAATTTTACCAAATTTCATCCAGTTATTTCTGAAAAAAGAACACACACAGTCATCTTTTACCCCGATAGCATATGTCTTGAAAGTTTTAAGTTAAATCAATTTTTAGGAAAAAATTACGAGGTACATAAAAAGATTAAAAATAATAATCACTGTTTTTTTTTTGCAAATCGAAAAAGAGTCACTGATAGTTTAACTTTTGTAACAAATAATCAACGATAATAACAACCTCTTACGTGGAACTCAACATGCGCATTTTGTTTATAACTGAGTACAAGAAAATCAAAGTTTTGCATTTAAAATTCTTGAAACTAACGAAAAATATTAAAAGAAGTAGCAACAAATTTTGAAATAATCGTTGATTGTTGATGTTGATTTTAGGTAAACTATTTTGATATTGTTGCAAATTATCGTTGAACAAATCTCAAGAATTCAGTACAAAAATGAACTAAAAATGTATAGAACAAAATATAGGATTTTAATTTATTTTTCAAACATTATAAAAAACAAAATCAAAATATTATCAACTGGTATGAATTTTCTCATATTGTATGTCCCACGCCAATATGCCGGAAGATGATAATCATTGCATATCAATGTACCTTAAAAAAATGAAATATTTGTGACCTAGACAATATTTTACTTGTGGATATTTGTTTTTCATTATATTTTAAGTTTTTTCATATATTTTGATGGAGGCGCAAGATCATTCATAAAGCTTCGTTTTAGGTGAAGATTCACGAAGTATCGTGCGCCTCCTTTTTAAAGTATTTAAAATTTTAAAATTAAAATAAATTCAAAATTTCCAGGGTAAAATATTTTCCATGTCACAGATTTTTAAAAAAGGACATCTTAAGCGTCTTTTCCACGAAGAAATTGTTTAGATACATTGATTTGCAATAATAATCTACTTCAGCCATGGTGTGATGTCCATGTACGTCTTAAAAAAAATGTTTCGTTCAAAATTGTCATTTAAAAAACAATGTGCCTGTCACTGTGCTTCTTACAAATGTCAGCCTGAAAGTGAGCAAATTGAATTTTAATGTTCAATAGATCATTAAGGCCAGGTTTCTTTTAGTTATTCATTCAAAAATAACAATTTAATATTTAAATTTATTAGCTTTGAGAAAAATATTTTCAAATTTGAGGTTAAGCAAATAAATCCAAATTCACTTACAAAACTGTTCTTCTCAAAATGCCTCTAAAACTGAAGATATTTTTTGATTTCTGTTTCCTTAACGTATAAAACTTGTAACCTAGAAACTTTTTTTTCCGTTTATTTACTTTACTTTACTTTTACTTAACTTATTTTTCTTTAGAACAACATGACGCTCAGAGAGTATTTAAATAATCCTATTTATCAATGTGTTAAAAATAATTAACTAATAATAGTTAACTAACTTTTGAAACATCAAAAAATATGTGGAGTCGGAGTTGGAGTCGGAGCCAACCATTTGTTGAAAGCTGGAGTCGGAGTCGGAGTCGGAGTTGGCTAGAGTTGGTAGGCCGGAGTCGGAGTCGGAGTCGGAGTCGGAGCCAACCATTTGTTGAAAGCCGGAGCCGGAGTCGGAGTCGGAGTCGGCTAATCTGAGAAAGCCGGAGTCGGAGTCGGAGTCGGAGTCGTTTGAAATATGACCCGACTCCGCAGCCCTGTTTATTATTGTTATTTTTGGGTTTCGTATTGGACAGAAAATTATTAGAAATTATCTTTCCTTATTTGTCACTTTGTTGATTAAAAAATAAGTTAGGCATGGATTTGTGGAATTGTGAAGATCAAATGGCGAAGAATTCAAAGCTGCACAACACTGAGCTTAGGCACAAAATGCAACATTGGGCAACGTTGCTAAAGTCGCTGCAAAATATTTTTTCAGGTTTGAAAAAATCTTTCAAATACAAAATACAAATCAAAACTAATTTTACTTTTTTTTTGTAAATACTGCAGTATAATTCTATTCCTTTTATAAACGATTTTTACGTCAATTTAAAAAAAAACATATCACTTTATATTTAATTATCAGAAGCGCCACTAAATGCCGCAGCGTCATTTACATTTACAACAAAAAAAAGTAAGTTCCATGTTTTCCCTAGCATAATTTCAAACCTCAAACCATCTGTTCCTAATACCTTTCACTAAAATTCCCCACCAAACTTATAGAGCAATTACTGTCTACCCTAATCCAAATCAAAACAAACTCACCCACTAATTAAGGTTAATAACGATGACAGCTCGATCGCGTTTTCCGATTGTCTAAAATTCCCCCCCGAATCAATCCAAATAAAAGACCAGACAAAAATCCCACAAATTTCAATTCCAGCGTTTCCATTACCCACGCGACGCGACGTGTGTAACTCACCTTAAAATCTGTCACTTTACGTCACACGTCACGCCGAACAGGAACGCGCACATGCACACGTTTCCCCTTAAAACAAAACAAAAGGAAATCCCTCCCCACAAAAAAAACACAGCAAGCGGTGCGATCGCGTGCCGGCTATCGGCGTCCTGCCTCCCACTCCTTCTTCATCGCCCAACCCAACTACACGAGCACTGCACTTCGGCAATCTTCGTCACCGCGATCGCGATGACGACACGAGCTTCGTCGGTGGTGCCGCAGCTGTTGCTAACATTTTTGTTTTGCGTTTTGCCTTCCTCACGTTACTGAGGAAAGGCTATAAAATCACTCGAAAAATGAACTTCTCAATTAGACCTCCTAGACCCACCTTCATGTATACCTATCGACTCAGAATCAAATTCTGAGCAAATGTCTGTGTGTGTGGTGGGATGTTGATCAAAAAATTGTCACTCGATTATCTCGACATTGGCTGAACCGATTTTGTCCGTTTTGGCGTCATTCGATCCGTCTTGAGGTCCCATAAGTCGCTATTAAAAATTATGCAGTTGAGTTAAGTACTTCAAAAGTTATGCTAAAAAAACGATTTTAGCAAAAGTCCGGAAGATTGTAAAAAGGGTGTTTTTTGTAAGAAAACCCGTCATGCTATACATTTAAGGAAAGGTATTTAAAAGACTTTCTCCAAACGGACGTCCAAAAACATTGAAGATCTGACACCCTTTCAAAAGTTATAAGATTAAGTTGTTTTTAAGCACTTTTTCGAGGCCGGATTCAGTTATTTTGATGGAAAATGCTGTTGGATCTCTCATGTGACTATCGTTGGATAGGAATTCTGAAGACCTTTCCAACGCGTCCCAAAACATTGAAGATCTGACAACTATCAAATGTTCTAAGCAATAAAGTGTTTTTTTTAGCACTTTTTCGAGGCCGGATCTCAGATATTTTGATTGAAAATTGCTGTACGGATCTTCATGGGGAACCTATTGTTGGATGGTATTCAAAAGACCTTTCCAACGCGTCCACAACATTGAAGATCTGACAACCCTTTCAACAGTTATAGCACTTAAGTGCTTTTAAGCATTTTTTCGAGGCGGATTCAGATATTTTGATGAGAATGCTGTCCGGATCTCTCCATGCGACCTTTCGTTGGATAGGTATTCTGAAGACTTTCCAACGCGTCCAAAACATTGAAGATCTGACAACCCTATCAAAAGTTATAAGCAATTAAGTGTTTTTTAAGCACATTTTCGAGGCCGGATCTCAGATATTTTGATGAGAATGCTGTCCGGATCTCTCATGCGACCTATCGTTGGATAGGTATTCTGAAGACCTTTCCAACGCGTCCAAAACATTGAAGATCTGACAACCCTATCAAAAGTTATAAGCACTTAAGTGTTTTTAAGCATTTTTTCGAGGCCGGATCTCAGATATTTTGATGAAAATGCTGTCCGGATCTCTCATGCGACCTATCGTTGGATAGGTATTCTGAAGACCTTTCCAACGCGTCCAAAACATTGAAGATCTGACAACCCTATCAAAAGTTATAAGCAATTAAGTGTTTTTTAAGCACATTTTCGAGGCCGGATCTCAGATATTTAGATGAAAATGCTGTCCGGATCTCTCATGCGACCTATCGTTGGATAGGTATTCTGAAGACCTTTCCAACGCGTCCAAAACATTGAAGATCTGACAACCCTATCAAAAGTTATAAGCATTTAAGTGTTATTTACGCACTTTTTGAATTTTGGATAGCACCCTTTAAATGTGAGGAAGGCGCCAACCACCTAAAGGTGGATTAAGTAACGTTTTTTTTTTGTTTTCACTTTTCTTCTTTCACTTTTTCTATGTTGATGACGTTATTTTTTTTTCTGCGTTAGAACTTTACTCCCGTCCCGTTCCGCTTGGCACGATCTCTTTTGTTTTATTTTTGTATCGCACACACACACTCTTCCCCCAGTGAACTCCTCTAACCTACACTAATTAACATCCAAATGGGGTTTTCTGCTTGTTATTCTTTCTTTTTTTTCCCTTTGTTTTCCCTCGAAAACAAAAATTAAAACACAGTTGCGTGTCGTTTATAGCTCACATTCTCTCGCCTTTTCACTCTCTCCTTCTCGTAATTCTAGATCTTTACGGGGCCGCTAGAGGACCCGAACGTGACCGACGGGGACGACGTCCGCTAGACGAATGGTCGCTTGGCCGGTCGGTCGGGATCCTCGGTAACTAGTTGACGTGATCTTGCCCCGCGTCCGCAAGGGTGCGTTGGTTGCCGGTTGTTTTTGTTTTCAGTTAGGTTTAGTTTTTTTTTATGTTTTTGGGTAATTGTCAAGATGTTATAAGTTAGTTATGTATATAATTAATTTTGGTCTATGATTGAAAAAGTCTAAAAATGGATTAAATCAACAAACAAATTGGTTTTTTAAAATAAAATAATTCACGATTTGTTCTGAGTAAGGCACTCTGCTAAAGTTTTGTGTCCAATTTTAACCCTTTTTTTAGTAGTACACAAGTGATAATGCATGAGTTAGCTAAAATTGCTGTTATATTTCGAAAAAACAGTTTTACAATAATTAAAAACTTTCTTTGAATGTGCAAGACAGCGGAAACCATTCTGATTCCGATTCCAACTTAGTGACAAGAAAACTTGAACTTATTCTGGACCTACCCTAATAATTTAAAATAAATTGAAAACAACAACAATTTTAGTGTTATGTAACTTTATTTTTGAATTCTGAATTGCTGAAAATGCATTTTTTTATTCTACATTGCAATACATTGTTTGTCCCATCCTATAAAATTTAAGCAGCAAATTTTAGAGGGGAGGGGAGTAAATTTCTTCTGAAATTATAGAAAGAATGAAAAAATAGTACAATCGATTGTGAAATTATGCAGAATTCAAATCTGGAGTTTTTTTTTAAAGTACCAATAAACCAAATTTTCAGTTTTTGCTTTTTGGGTGTTTTTTAATACCCCTGACTCAAGACGGTTCTAAAAACACCCAAAAAGCAAAAACTGGAAATTTGGTTTATTGGACCTTTTAGCATAGCATAGCATAGCATTGGTGTCTACCCGTAGCTGCTACTTCGTTATTGACCAGGACCCCCAAACATTGCTCCGTGGACCACAGATGAAAAGTAGGAACCAATCATCACCCCTTCGCAATTTTCAAAGGTCCCTATCGTGCTGATCAATACCGACGCCGGCCACGACCAGTGGTAAGACACGGGGAAGCGGATGGGAATGTTAGTCCGATACTTGAGTGATGGGACCGCCAAATCGACTGCGTCTCCGACAAAGTATCACATGAGTTTTGAGGGGTTAGTAAGATGGGTATGAGGTCAGGATTCACTGTGGTAGGTGATGCGACCATGAGCAATTTGTTTATGGGTTGAAATTTTAAAAATCTTAGCACCGGCCTGCGGAACAGATACCAATCTAGTGGATTTAAATATCGTATTAATTCGACCGCGATTCTCAGAATTCTCCGCGGCGTGCATTCCCGATCACGGTAAGTAGGAAGGGCTTCATGCATTAAAATTATTTTATATCATAAGCCTTAAAACATATCCGTCGACGTGCCTTCCGAAAATTTGGTTTATTGGACCTTTTCTAAAAAAAACTCCAGAAATACTTTTAATTTAGTTTATTTCTTAATTTTCCAACAGTTCTTATTCAATTAATTTTATTAGTAAATAATCCATTCACAATTTTGTATTTCTTATAACATTATGGAGTTTTGGAGTTTCCGTCAACTATTGATTAAATTAGGTTTTCTTACCATAAATTTTGCAAGAAAATAAAAAAAAAATACTAAGAAAAATCTATTGAAAACTAATAAATTAAGGGCCACAGGTGGAAAAGTTGGAATTCATGTAAATCAATCTTTTCATTGCTGATGAGATCTTTTCCGATAAGTATTTGATCTCAGCAGTCCAAGTTGGAAAAATAAGAAAAAGATGAATTAATGGATGGTCACACCTGTCCCAGTGTCAAAAAATAAACATTGTGATCTAATTACTAGACGAATAAATAAAGATTAGATAATTTGAGGTTAATGCAATTTAAAAATAATTTTGGGATACTTTTCTAGCGGTTTTAAGATCTATGAACTATATTGATTGGCATTTATTAAATTAAGTAAAGTTAATATTTCTATGTCTGAAACAATAAAAGCCAGGCCAATAGCATAACAAAGCATTTTATTACCGCTTACATATTTTTTTTGTAAATAAATAAATAAATACCCTGTCATTTGTAAAACACAGAAAAATAAAAAAAGGCAATTTCAAAACCAGTTCCCTTATCTGTTCAATTAATTTCACAGATTCTATCTTCTTTCATTTCTAATATTTGTTTTGGAAGATAAGGATTTTAGGAAATTAGACCGGTGAGCAGTTCTCTAAGATTTCGGTCATTCGATTTTTTTTGTATTTTTAATCCGATTGAAACTTTTTTGGTGCCTTCGGTATGCCCAAAGAAGCCGTTTTTCATCATTAAATTGTCTATATAATTTTCCATACAAATTTGGCAGCTGTCCATACAAAAATGATATATGAAAATTCAAAAATCTGTATATTTAGAAGGAATTTTTCGATCGATTTGGTGTCTTCGGCAAAGTTGTAGCCTACAACATGTAGGTATGGATACGCACTACACTGAAAAAAATGATACACGGTAAAAAAAATGTTGATTTTTTATTTAACTTTTTGTCACTAAAACTTGATTTGCAAAAAAAAACTTTTTTTGTATGTTTTAGGGGACATCAAATGCGAGATTTTCAGAAATTTGCAGGTTGTGCAAAAAATCTCTGACCGAGTTATGAATTTTTTAATCAATTCTGATTTTTTTTTTCAAAAAATTGAAATTTTAGTTGGAAAATTTTTTCAACTTCATTTTTCGGTGTGAAATTAAAAAGTACTTAAGTGAAATTTTGATAAAGTGCACCGTTTTCAAGTTAAAGCCATTTTTAGGTGACTTTTTTGAAAATAACCACACTTTTTCATTTGTTTAAATTAGTGCACATGTTTGTAAGTAAAGTAAATTTTTCCCAGTTCCTGAGGGGAACACCCTTGAAGAGTATCGGGGCCGGCATTTACAAAGCGGATTCAGTGGCAGTTTCATTCTCAACTTAATGTTAACATGTTAAGGTTAATGTTAACATTCCATAGGTCGCCTCCCTAAGGTGTCGTGATAAGGTCCAGTTTGTGACGATACACTACCTTCCCTTTACTAAGCAATCGATTCCAGAAGGGAAAAGATCACCAGTTGTGTTGGTCCAAGCCGGGATTTGAACTCCGATCCACCGCTTACGAGGCGGAAGCGTTACCACTGGGCTACGTGGCTCGGTCACATGTTTGTACACTTTTGAAAAAAATACTTTTGAAAAGCTAAGAGAATTTTCCAAATTTTGCTTTTTTGAACTTTGTTGATACGACACTTAGTTGCTGAGAAATTGCCATGAATGGTTTGAAAACATGAAAATTTATGTTTTCCAAGTCTCACCCAAACAACCCACCATTTTCTAATGTCGTTATCTCAGCAACTAATGGTCCGATTTACAATGTTAAAATATGAAACATTCGTGAAATTTTGCGATCTTTTCGAAAAAACGAAAAATGAAGATGAAAAATTATTGCGACCAATATTTCGATTTTTTTTTTAAATCAGTATTTTTTGCACAACCTGGAAATTTATCAAAAGTTGGCAACTGATGTCCCCTAAAACATTTCAGAAAAAATAGTGTTTTTTTGCACATCAAGTTTTAGTAACAGAAAGTTAAATAAAAAATCACCAAAAATTTTTTTACCATGTATCATTTTTCCCAGTGTAGTCCTTATCCATACCTTCAACTTTGCCGAAGACATCAAATCGATCAAAAAAGTCCTTCAAAAGGTACAGATTTTTAATTTTCATACATCAAATTTGTAAGAAAAATTATATGGACTAACTAATGATGCAAAATGGCTTCTTTGTGCATATCGAAAGCACCACAAAAGTTTCAGCCGTATTTAAAAATACAAAAATTAAAATTCTAAAAAAAGACCGATTTCGTAGAGAAATGCTCCGTTGCAAATATTTTTGAGCAACTCTCTACGAAATCGGCCGATTTCGACCATTTTTAATTTTTGATTTTTTTTGTTTGACTTAAACTTTGTGGAGGCCTTCCCTATGACCAAATAAGCTATTTTGCGTCATTGGTTCTACCCATACAAGTCTCTATACAATTTTGGCTGCTATCCATACAAAATGGTATGAAAATATTCAAATAGCTGTAACTTTTGAGTGAATTTTCTGATCAATTTGGTGTCTTTGGCAAAGTTGTAGGTATTGTTGAGGACTTTTGAGAAAAATAATAGGTACATGGAAAAAAAATTTACAGATTTTTTAATCAACTTTTTTTGCACTTAAACTCAATTTCCCAAAATTGATGTTCGAGATTTTTTGATATGTTTTAGGGGACAAAAATACACAACTTTTGAGCCATAGGTCAAAAATTGTGCCGCCGTGTTATTCATTTTTGAAATAAACAGTGATTTTTCCAAAAAAAAAAATCAAAGTTTCATGCAAAAACAAGTTTGACATTATCTTTTAATGCAAAATTGAATTTGCAATCGAAAAGTACTCTGCAGATTTTTTGATAAAGGTTTTCAAGATATAGCCACCGAAAGTTTGATTCTAGCGAAATATTTGCAGTTTTTCAATAATTGAAAAAAAAGTGGCCATGAGTAACCATTTCTAAAAATATTAATTTAAGAAGTTCAGAAAATTTGCTCCATTTCCATCCATTCTTCGAAAAAAAATAAGGTAAGTACAACATAGCCAAAATATGCTTAAAAATCATTATTACTGAAGAAAAAAGGCATTTGAAATTATTTACAATGAATACATTAAAATTTTGTAGTTGTTTTTTAAATATTAATTGGTGCTGAAATTCCTAAAATTGAACTGGGTATAACGCATTTTAGGTAAAACGATCAGTTTTCTTCGAAAATGATTGACGGCTTCACCTTAAGGTATTTTACGATTTTGGTTTTTAAGAAGAAAAAAATCCAAGTTTCAATCAAATAACAAAAATACAAAATATGATTTAAAATAAAGGTCTGACATCAATATTTAGGAAAAATGTCTCCCAAGATTCTATAAGAACCTTCAAGCAATCGAAACTTCTCCAAATTTGGTGTGACATCAAGCTGGGAGTTGCTTTCGCAATGCTGCCAAGGTTAATTTTCCAACAACGAACGCGAAGTAATCTAATTCTCGTTTCCAGCAGGAAGCAGATTTGCGGTGTAATAAATCAGAAAATTTTCAGCCAGGATCCAAAGCAACGAGAGAAAAAAAAAAATCGGGAAGACGGTTCTGGCATGTAACGCGGGCTAGCGGAAAACTTTGTTATCAGTTCCGCGAAAAAAAGGAAGGACGGTTCTCGAACTGGCAACAGATTAAAAAGTAACTTTAAAGAGAAAAAGGGGGGAAAACTTGGATGAAAAGAAAGAGGGTGAAATTGGAAAACAGACACACACACACACACCCGAAAATGATAAACTCAGATTTATTGGAAGCGGAAAATTCTTTGATACACTCGCTTTTCGGTTGGAAAATCTTCGAAAAGAACAAAATAGACGCGCGCTCTTTTTTCGGGAAGGCCAAATTAAAAGGCTTCACCGGAAATCTTCTTCTCGTGTTTGAAAACGATTTTTTTTTTCAGGGGAAAAAATTTTCACCACCGATAACCGATGCAACCGGCTGGTCGATTGGGTTCGGAATTTGCTCGGTTTTTATTTTATCTGGGCAAATTCAAGTGAAAAAGAAATAATGAAAATATGGAGCCTGATGAGGGTTCGTCCAGTGATTGGAAATTTAATTTCCCTTTTTGTTCTCTTTTTTGTGGATTTTGGATAATTTGCTCAATATTACTCATTTACTTTGCTGGAAGCGAGTACTGGTAAAAACAGTGAATCCTTTTAAATTAATTTTCATTCGCTTTGAGTTCATGATGGCATCGACGAGCTTTCCTGGAAACTGTTATTAACGTGCTTACAATGTAAAATTTGAATGAAAAAATAAAATTTATTTTCTTAATTGAAATTTTTGAGAAAAAGAAAAACGTTGAACCACGTTCATGATGACTTCCCCCTCTGAAAAAAGTAACACTTTGTCGTCACTCTCGTTTGTTGTGGGTGAAGAAAAATGTCAATTGTTTTGAATGCGGCCCATTAACGAGTCGCGCCCATCACGGTGACATTTTAAACATCGTAAATCTTTCGAGGTTTTGCCTTTGGCGGTACTTTTTTTTTTGTTTTGGGTCTTCGTTTAAGGAGGTGTGATTCGACTTTGATAAGATTTGTTCTTTTTTCGGATGATAGAAGTTTAGCTTTGTGTATTATTATTCAACCATTATTTTTATGTGTGATGAGTTTCATGTTAGAATTATTACAAAAATATTCGGTCACGTAAAATCACTTTAAGCCACAAATTAGCGTTTTTATTTGCCATTTTTTTGCCCTTCACGAAAACGCCAAAGCAGCAATCTGCCCAAGCAAAACAGTTTCGCCCAAAAATGTTCAGCATAAATCATTCCGCTCGTTGCCCCGTAGCTCATTACTAATTCCAGCAGGAGATCAAAAATTTGCCTGCCAAGAAAACAATCATCGCACCCGGACCCCACTGGCCGGAACGCCCCGGAGGGGGGTCTAATGGACCAAGTGAACAAAAAAAAAAAGAAAAACTCGAAAAGCAAAAACAAAAACGCCCGGAAGTGCGTCGGAAACATAAGCGGAAGCCCCCCTCCCTCCGGCTGCTTTGCATGGAGTCCCCAGCGGAATGCGAAATTTGAAACGGTCATTTTGGTCGCAATGGTGGGGTGACTTGTTGGACTTGTTGTGGGTCACTGTTTTCGATTTGTTTTTTTTTTGCGGGTTGAAAAATATCAAAGCAAAAAATCAATATTGAAGGAATGCGTTGCTTCAGGCCTTGAAAATTCAAATAAAAAAAATGTGAATTATTTTTTTATTTAAGTAAGTCTACGCTAATTAAAAAAAGTGCGAATTTCCACAGCCGGCTGTTTAAGATTAAACCATTTCATTTAAAATTTAACAACAGTTAAACGGGAAATGTCTCATCCGCAGCAACCGATTGTTTGCCTTGAGAATAAAATCTAATACCTTCAACAAACACTATGATTTTGGGTCGCATCATCATCTTCTATGATGAGTCCTGACCAAACACCCTATCCTACTAACCAATTTTCAGGTTCCTGGCGCTCGTGGGGTGTAAGCACAGAGTAAATCAGCTGCCCTAGTAGCAACCTGCGCTAACTAACATTCCCGTCCCTTAAAATCGAGATCTACAAACTGACATGGCGGGCGCCGTTGGTGGCCAATGACTGTTACCTATTCGCAACTGATCTAGTTTTAGCAATCATGGTGTTTTATCTTTTCGGCGCATTCATGCATGCTGTTGATAAGGGAAACACCACTTGATTGTCGAAGCCTATGATCAGTAGTGCTGAAAGGATATTACGGTTCTGTTCAGCAACTGAGGGGCAACCATGGGTGGTCTCTCATGCTCATGCTCATGCTCATGCTAATTAAAAAAGTGCGAATTCTTTCAATCAGATATCTTGGTAGCAGCTATTTCCCAAAAAAAATCTTTTTGACTTACGATTATCGTTTGAGGCTGAAAAAAATCTCTGAGACTTCGGTAAACAATGAATATTCGTTTATACATGTCTCCATTTAAATTTGGGGGTGACAAGAAAAATGGTAAATTTAGGAAAATTTTAGGTGACACACCCTGGCTCGATTTCTTTGGTAAAATTAAACATCTGTAGCAATTTAAAGCCAAATCGGCTGAGGTTTAGGGGTCGCTGTTCAGAGTTGAAGTTTGTGTGAGCAAAAGTTTTGTTTTTTTTCTCGGATTTTTTGTTTTTTACACAGGTGGTGTGCAGTGTAAAAATTTTCTCAACAGTGAGATTCATGTGCATGAAAATGTTTTCAAATAATTCATAAATAAAAAAATCTCGATAGTCACAGTTATGATAAAAAAATTATCGATCTTGTTAATCAAACCAAAAAAAATCGCTGGTGATAAAAAATATCCCAGTGTAAATATTAACATTTCATTCAATGGCACGGAAGGATGCGCTTTGTTGAAAAATTGAGTTTGTGTATGCTGTTTTGTGGCTGCTCTTTTCCGCAATCCATTTCGCGGCGTGTTCTCTAGAACAAACTTTTTAGGAAAAAATAGTCATCGCTACGTTCAAATCGACGCCGTCGTGCTAACTTGTCGTACGTTGCTTTTTGACGTTCCGAGAAAAACGCGAGCGTGCGCAATGTAAACAATAACAAACACGTTTTGTTTGGTTGTTCATTCTGTGCATCGTCCTGGAAGTCGATCCCGTACCTGTGCCGAACGCGTTCTGACATGAAGCCCCTTTGGCCAATTGTCGCACTTACATCAATTTTCAGGCTGTTTCAAGATGGCACGACAAGATTGAAACTTTTTTCATATGAAAATGAAAAATATTTACTGAGTTTTTTTCAGTTTTTATTGAACATCTCAAGATTGAAATCGAATTTTGTGAATCTGTGAGGGTCAAAAGGTAAGGCATTGAGAGCTGCACAAGTGGCGTCTATAAAAAAAAAACTCAATTTGGTCCAAAATGCACGTACGACAAATCAGCACGACAGCGACGATGTGTGTCTTATAGAAAATTATCTCAGCTTTCTAATGCTTCTAAAACAGTGTTTCTCAACCGGTGAGGAATTCCCCCCTGGGGAGGAATTAGGTCATTCTTGGGGAGGGGAATGAGGATGCATTAGAAATCCAATACCTGTAAACGCGATTGCAAAAAAATCCATGTCTGACACTTACTTTAAAAGTAGGGTATTTTAACCATCAGTGGACCCCCTAGTAGAGCCGACGAGCATTTTTCACATTTTTTTCAATATTTTAAGCACTTTTTCATAAGCCTTGGTACAAAACATTGAAATCTGCAGTCTTTTGAACAGTTTTGACTTTTTGTTTCATCAGTTATATATTTTTGAACAGAAAAATAGCCATTTGAAAAAAAAAGTTTTTTTGCCTGTTATGGACCCCTTTTTCCTATAGTGGACCCGGGTCCATAATTCGATTGTGGACCCGGGTCCCTTATAGGAGAACTATTATTTTTATACGAAATTTAATCGATATTTGGTGTTTTGATGCATGGTGGAGGTCTTATGATAGATATAATGAATAAAAGATGGATTTTCCATAATAGACAAATATGTTTTGTTAACAAATTTGGCTTAAAACAACAAAAAACCTAACAAACATTTGAACAAATTTATTTCCGAGAAAGATCAAAGAAAACGTTTTAAAAACAACTGTAAACATTAAAATGATAAAGAATGTAATTTTGATGCACATTTTTCCACATAATAATACATAAATAGTTGACCAAAACTAAACAATAGATTTGTTTACAGCTGCTGATAAAACTACGCATGTTTTTTTTCAAAAAAAAGTTTTTTTATTGATTTATTGTTTTAAAATATCATTTCAAACTTTGATTATTATGCTTCAGTTAAGAACAATTAACTATAGTTTTTTATTAATAATAAATTCTTACGGCTTCAGCATTTTTGATATTTTTAACATGAAAACAGCTATATTTATACTAATAATTGAAAAATATGCAATTAGGTTGATTACAACAAGCATTTATTGTATGTTTAAGAGAAACTTTTGCTTAAATACACAGTTTTCTTTATTTTTGAAGGTTAAATTAAATTAACCCTTCAGAGGATCCACTATAGGAAAGGGGTCCACTAATGGATAACGTACCCTATCGTGTTGGGAAGGATTTATGTTTTGATGTAAAACAGAAAAGGTTTGTAGGGGAAATCTACCCATTTTAATCCTAATAAGCGGTCGTGTTTGAATGATGCTGGATAATCTAGAGTCTCCCTTGAATTTTACTAAAACCAAGTACACCAACGAGTAGAGCAAGTTTTTGTGAACATTTCTGTTTATTTTCACTTTCACTAAAAGTTGTTCTATTTCTTTACCAAGCATTTAACAAAAAAAAAATCCCAAGGGTATTCTAATCGAGGCGAATGCATTGGGCCACGCCCATTTTTCTAATATCGGCTTAGTTCTTTTTTCTTCCAACACTCTGTCGAGTGTTGCCATTTGCGCTGACAATTCAAACGAACACTCACGAAAAGTGGCATTTATAGGGAAAGTTTCCTGGCATCGCTGGCTGTGCTGCTGGTGGTGTTGACGGCCAGCCTTTGTTCTTTTTTGCCTTCGTCTCTCGCTCGGTTTTCTTCAGCCTTCGAGTGGAATGCAAAGTGAAAATTGAAACGTCAAACGACTTGGCGCGTTTGTTTTTTTGATGGCGCTTGCTAATTTATTACATTTTTCGGGATTATTCTTCAAGTGAGTGCCTTACTAATGATCAAAAGAACATGTTGCCGGTAGTTGGAAGCAATTTCATATCTTAAGCGCCGTGAAAAAGTAAGCGAAAGTGAAAAGTTAATTTTGGCGATATTCATTAAGCGTTTGAGGGATTCTCGTGTGTGTCACTGTGTGTGCCAACAAAATGATGAGAAGTGGTCTCGCAAAATACAAATTATGATCAAAAGTGCATTAAATGTGATCTTTTTGACCAGTAAGTGGCATACATTTGCGTGCTTACTCGAGGCGGTGCTGTTGCTGGTAAGTTTATAGCCCAAATAGTATTTTTGGAGCTTTAATCGAGCATCAAACTCTCCATATGACGAAGATAGGTGTTTGATTGGAAAGGGTAGATTTCCCCTATATTATTTTTTTCGACTTTTGATTGTATTTTAAACAATAGCAAATCTTATGTTAACTTCTTAACAGTTCTTTGAAAAAATAATAATATTTTTTTGATAACTAAATTTTTCAATGTTTGTGTAATTTGCGTCATCTATACCGTTTCATTTTTTTCAATTTTTTCACCATATTGCATTGATTCGGATTAACGAGACCCTTGGATTCTATTAGGAATATTGGTTGTAATCAAATTGTTTAATTTTATAATTTCAAATATCAAACTTAAACAGTTAGATTTTTATAAAAAAAAACTATTTTAAACTTATTTAAACTTATTTATTTATTTTAAACTTATTTTAAACTTATTTTATTTTTTTTTAATTTTTATTAACTAACAATCCGAATTTATTTCAGTAAAATTCAGTTGAATTTAGCATATAATATTTGCGAAGAAAATTAAAAAAAAATGGGTTTCATTGAATAAAACGATGAGCATTCTTTCAAACGGGAACAGTTATTTCATAAAAATATTTAAGATATGTTTTTGAACTTATCGCTAAAAAAATTTATGAGATTTTGTACCCTTACAATTATAAGCAGTTAATTTATGTTTTTGTCCCACAATTAATCGAATTATTCTCAAATTATATTTTTATAATGCTTCACACTATTTCAGCATAATTAAACTATATTTAGAAAAAAAAAATTTAGGTTTATTTCATAAACTGAAAATTAATGTTTGATTTTAATTTTTTAATTTTAAATGATAATTTCAATCTTGAGCTAAGTATTGAATCTAAGATTATGATATTTGGTTTTTTTTTTCAAAATTCAAGGGGGGGGGGGAATGAAGATCCTGAACATTAGTCAAGGGGGGAATGAAACGAAAAAGGTTGAGAACCACTGTTCTAAAAGCAAATTTTTTCATCGAGAAATTCCTGAGATATCTATTTTTGAAGTTTTTTATAAATTGTTTTTGCTGTTGGAAATGCATTTTAAATAGGCAATAAAATTCGTTAGCTCAGAATGTTGAAAACACCGTCTCACACATTTTGTTTTATGTTTAAACAAAAATATAATGCAATTTGAACAAAAAAAAATCAAATAGAGAATTCCGTTACACACTTTTAATTAAAAATCTGGGAATCAAAATGCGTTAAATGTTACATTTTTTGAAAACAAATGATTGCATAACAACTGAACTAGTGTAGTGTTCGAATGTTGAGAATGTCGATCAATTTTGCGTAAACAATTTCCGTAACCAATAACTCAGCAACTTCTCGATGAAACATTTTGCTTATAAAATCATTGGAATACAGAAAAAATTTCATGTAAGACAAATTTAAAACCAGCGATGACTTTATTTTCTTCTTAATGCTGCCCAGAAAACACACCGTGATTTGCGATGCATTTTTTGTTCCAATTGTTTGTGCAACAAAAAAAATATAACATTCGTTTTTGCCGCACACACCAAATAACAAACCACTGAGTTGATTGTTATTTGACGATGGTGGACAGATAACTCGCACAAATAGTGATTTGCAAATTGGTTGTTTGTTTAAGCCTCGGAGGGAGAGATTTTTCCAATGCTTTGTGTTTGTTTTCATTTTTATAATGGCATTTTTTTTGTCATTGAATCTTTTTTTAACTGAATATACGCAAAAACTACCATAAATTGAATGCTTTAATTGTCTTGTTTGAAAAATCAAAACAATGAAATTCATACCAATAAAGTATTTTTTTCAAAAATGTAAAAGCACCACGAAAAAGCCCCGCCGGCAGTTGATTAAACTGATGAAGATCGTGATCCACCACGCCACTGTCGGCACGTTTTTTCCGAGATTGTTATTTGAGAATGACTCTCTTTCCCCTTCTCTGCACGAAAGCATAGCCAATTTCTTTACGAATAAAGTTGCCGCGGCGACGCCACCGGAAAATCGGGGAAATTCCTGTCGTGTTTTTTGATTTGCATGTTGAGATGATTTCCCCCCGTTTTCACGGAAAGCGGTGCTGGGGGAGACAACTGTCAAACTTTGGCTGACTTTTCGTTGCCGTGACACATCTTTTGACAGTTTGTGCACGGAGTTTCGATAGTTTGAAGATTGTTTGAAATAACATTTGATCAGCAAATTTTTTTTACGATGTTTCATTCATGTTTATGCAGAATCAGTTTTGCTCTATTTTTTTGTGCAAAATTAACGAAACAATTTTTCCGTGTAAAATTTCCCGCCAGCAAGCTACACCGCATATTTCGATATTAAATTTGCAACTTCATCACGAATCTTGTCACCCGACCGCCTGAAGGTGTGTCGGTTGCCGCCAAAGTTTCGCCGCCGTCGATGGGTTCTTCGTGCTTATTTTTGGAAATTTTTGTTATTTCATAGGCAACTGTCAGTGAAAACTGTCACCGGTGAGCTTTTAGATTCACAGCAAAAAATCCGATGGTAAAATCACATGCAAAGAACAGTTTTTTGGCACACAAAAAAATATTTCAAGCTTGCGGGAATCAATCTTGGCACGCACAGAGAGGACTTTAGTCTTCCTTTCTGTTTCCCAAATTGATGGGCTACATATTTCTGTGAGCAATTCTACATATTTTTTCATAAAATAGTGCAATGTTTACTTTTTCGCTGTGTCGCTTCTCTGCTCACTCGCTAAACCAACTCATCGCTTCCAATTTCCCACCTCTTCCAGATGTCACAACCCCGATTGGTGTGTGTGTGTGTGTGTTTTAGTGTGCGTTGTATGTGTGTTGCCTCCACACCAGCAAACCAAATATCAAAAGCTTCAGGCTTCGGTAACACTGGATGGTGTCAACTTTCAACACCTCTTTACTGATACACAAACACACACCGTGGAGGCGGTGATCCGAGCTGTAATGCTTCTGCCTAGGGGTGGGGTGCAGAAAAGCTTGAGGGGAGGAGGAGGGGGTAAATCAAAAGTTGAGAGGAGGAAGGCAAATCCAGCTTCCTGACAGAATGATGACACAGTGTTAATTTATTCTCAATTCAAAGTTTGACGGGGTGTGGCACCGACAGGATTGACTGCCATTTGATCCGTCAGCGAAATCAAGTGATTTGAAGTGCTTCATTTTCTGTTTTGATTGTGTGTGTTGATCACTTATTCTGAGTAAGTGAAAAATTATTTCATTTGTAAGTATTGTTTAGTTTAGGTCTGAAATCCCGAAAATCACTGGACGTAATATTTGAACAAGCCCCAAACTGTGTGAGTTTGATTGTTTGCTATAGTCTTATCCCTAGTAACATTTTTAAACTTACAGGTTTTATCACGGTTCTGAAAACCCTCATACGGCCTAAATAGGCTTTTATGGCCTACTTAAAACCTAAAGTGTTACTAGGGATACCTCCTTTAGAATGATTTTCATAGAAAATTGTAATACCAAGACTGACATATCTAAAGGGCCTGTTGGGGTTTGGTCCTTCCCGGGGTTTCTTCGATAGCTCAAGTGGATGATGAAGTTCGGAGCCAAGTCCCAACACGATAGGAAACCACGACGCCAGGGGGGGGGGGGGGAATTACCCGCAGACCAGCAGATCGTACTGCGACTCCAGCGCAGGTAGCCCAACGCCCAGGTGATCCATGAGCGCCGTCCGGATTCCAAATAAAACACCACACTCGCGTTCCGATTAAACCACAGTTATACGAATAACATTTATTGTCGTCAAATATGTACAAATATATACAACAACGCGTCACGACGGACGGGTGTCCAACCCGTACCGTCCCTAGGTTCTAGGACTACTTAAATTGCTTTCTATTATTACTCCCTACTTGACCCAGATCCCTTCCAGTCGGGATGAACCCCAACCGATCGGAGAGAGAGATCGTTCTCTCTTATCGGCTTATCTCTTGTGCACACTACTACTGACCATCGACCAAATCCAAACTAGATGACCAAAACTGCTGACCAGCACATCTTGGCTCTGTAATTGTTCCTCAAATCAGTGCAGTGGTATTGCGGCCAAAGAGGAATGGTAAAAACGCAAATGACCAAAGTTCAAACCATCCAGGGATGTAGCTCTGGGAGATCTTACTCCCGAACATTCTCCCCTGCCCTGAAATTACCCAATTTCTGAACAAAACTAAATTTCCTCCTCAGTGTAGGTGTAGGTGTAAGTGTGTACAAATTGTGTGTTGCAATTTCCTAGGTCGTCCGTGGGGTACACGGATAGAAATCCTGTCCGGGAAATCGACAACATTGTTCTCGATTCGTTCTGAGATTCGTTTCAGAATGTTGTCGACCAGTCGTCCGGTAACATTTGCAACAAAATCGAGAACAATGTTGTCGATCTTGAGTCGTCACGGTTGGTGACGCCTGGCAAAACAAAAAGCACGCAGCCATCCCGAACGGTTTTATCGATTTTTGAATTGACCGTTGGTTTTGGTTTTTGAATTGACCGTTGAATATTTCTTTAGGTTCAGTAAAACAGTTGATTCGTTTTTTTATTTATTGAGGCAAAAAATACATCATTAATTAAAAAACTAATCTTTGTGTGTGTGTGTGTTTGTTTGGAATATGGGAATACAAGAAATTAGTGTTCAATCAGGAAATATGGGGATTAAAGAATGTGGAGTTTTTGGGATTTTCTGAATCTGGGAATCCCGAATCAATATTAGGCAATTCGTGATTTTAGGAACTTGGTATTATGTTATTTTAGAAATTTGGGAATATCGGAATTAGAAAATTTAGGAATTCAAGAACCTGATAATGTAGGATTTGAGATTTAGGAATTAAGGAATTAAGGAATTAGGGAATTTAGGAATTTGGGAATTTAGGAATTTAGGAATTTAGGAATTTAGGAACTTAGGAATTTATAAATTTAGGAATTTTGGAATTTTGGAATTTAGAAATTTAAGAATTTGTGAATTTGGGAATTTAGGAATTTAGCAATTTAAGAATTTGGGAATTTGGGATTTTGGGAATTTAGGAATTTGGGAATTTGGGATTTTGGGAATTTGGGAATTTAGGAATTAAGGAATTCAGGAATTTGGGATTTTGGGAATCTGAAATTTGGACATTTGGGAATTTGGAAATTTAGGAATTTAAGAATTTGGGAATTTGGGATTTTGGGAATTTAGGAATTTGGGAATTTAGGAATTTGGGAATTTAGGAATTAGGGAATTTGGGAATTTAGGAATTTAGGCATTCAGGAATTAAGGAATTTAGGAATTTAGGAATTTGAGAACTTAGGAATTTAGGAATTTGGGAATTTGAGAATTTGAAATTTGGGCATTTGGGAACTTGGAAATTTAGGAATTTAAGTATTTGGGATTTTGGGAATTTGGGAATTTGAGAATTTGGGAATTTAAGAAGTTGTGAATTTAAGAATTTAGGAATTTGATAATTTAGGAATTTAGGGATTTGGGAATTTGGAATTTTAGGAATTTAGGAATTTAGGAATTTAGGAATTCAAGAATTTAGGAATTAAGGAATTTAAGAATTTAGGAATTTATGAATTTGGGAATTTGAGAATTTGAAATTTGGGCATTTGAGAATTTGGAAATTTAGGAATTTAGGAATTTAGGAATTTAAGAATTTGGGATTTTGGGAATTTAGGAATTTGGGAATTTGAGAATTTGAGAATTTGGGAATTTAAGAATTTGGGAATTTGAGAATTTAGGAATTTGAGAATTTAGGTATTTGAGAATTTAGGAATTTAGGAATTTCGGTATTTAGGAATTTAGGAATTTAGGAAATTAGGAATTTAGGAATTTGGAAATTTGGGAATTGAAGAATTTGGGGATTTGGGAATTTGAGATTTTAGGAATTTAGGAATTTAGGAATTTAGGAATTTGAGAATTTAGAAATTTAGGAATTTGGGAACTTGAGAATTTGAAATTTGGGCATTTGGAAATTTGGAAATTTAGGATTTTAGGAATTTAGGAATTTATGAATTTGGGAATTTGGGATTTTGGGAATTTTGGGAATTTTGGAAATTGGGAATTTGGGAATTAAGGAATTTGGGAATTTGAGAATTTATTGATTTGGGAATAAAGGAATTTAGGAATAAAGGAATATAAGTATTTAGGAATTTAAGAATTTAGGAATTTAGGAATAAAGGAATTTAGGAATTTAGGAATCTAAGAATTTAGGAATTTGAGAATTTAGGAATTTAGGAATTTGGGAATTTGGGAATTGAAGATTTTGGGGATTTGGGAATTTGGAGATTGGGGGATTTGGGAATTTAGTAATTTAGGAATTTGAGATTTAAAGGAATTTGGGAATTTAAGAATTTAGAAATTTAGGAATTTAAAATTTAGGAATTTGAAAATTTGAGAATTTAGTAATTTGTGAATTTGGGAATTTGTGAATTTGTGAAATTAGGAATTTGGGGACTTAAGAATTTGGAAATTTGGGAATTTGAAAATTTGTGAAAACTTAAGAATTCGGGATTTTGGGAATTTGGAAATTTGAGAATTTGGGAATTTGAGAAATTAGGAATTTGACAATTTAGGAATTTAGGAATTTCGGTTCCTAAATACTAAGGAATTTGAGAAATTAGGAATTTGGGAATTTGGAAATTTAGGAATTTAAAAATTTGGGAATTGGAGAATTTGGGAATTTAAGAATTTGGGAATTTGGGAATTTTAGAATTTGGGAATTTGGGTATTTTAATTTTAGAATTTGAGAATTTTAGAATTTTAGTATTTTAGAATTTTAGAATTTTAGAATTTTAGAATTTTAGAATTTTAGAATTTTAGAATTTTAGAATTTTAGAATTTTAGAATTTTAGAATTTTAGAATTTTAGAATTTTAGAATTTTAGAATTTTAGAATTTTAGAATTTTAGAATTTTAGAATTTTAGAATTTTAGAATTTTAGAATTTTAGAATTTTAGAATTTTAGAATTTTAGAATTTTAGAATTTTAGAATTTTAGAATTTTAGAATTTTAGAATTTTAGAATTTTAGAATTTTAGAATTTTAGAATTTTAGAATTTTAGAATTTTAGAATTTTAGAATTTTAGAATTTTAGAATTTTAGAATTTTAGAATTTTAGAATTTTAGAATTTTAGAATTTTAGAATTTTAGAATTTTAGAATTTTAGAATTTTAGAATTTTAGAATTTTAGAATTTTAGAATTTTAGAATTTTAGAATTTTAGAATTTTAGAATTTTAGAATTTTAGAATTTTAGAATTTTAGAATTTTAGAATTTTAGAATTTTAGAATTTTAGAATTTTAGAATTTTAGAATTTAAGAATTTTAGATTTTTAGAATTTTAGAATTTTAGAATTTTAGAGTTTTAGAATTTTAGAATTTTAGAATTTAAGAATTTTAGAATATTAGAATTTTAGAATTTTAGAATTTTAGAATTTTAGAATTTTTAAATTTAATTATTTTTTTGAGTTTTTAAATTTTGGATTTTTTGAATTTTTAAATTATGGATTTTTTGAATTTTGGAATTTTTTAATTTTGGAATTTTTTAATTTTGGAGTTTTTGAAATTTTGAATTTTAGAATTTAATAAGTTTGAAATTCCAGAATTGTAGAATCCAAGAATTTGAAATTTTTGAATTGTTGAATTTTAGAATCCAAGAATTTTGAATTTTTAAATTGTAGAATTTTAGAATATTGGAATTGTTGAATTTGGAATTTCAGAATTTAATAAATTTGAAATTTTAGAATCTCAGAATATTGATTTTTTGAATTTTAGACTTAAGAATCCTAGAATTTTAGAATTGAAGGTCTTGAGTGTTTTGAAAATTTAGAAATTTAGATTTTTAGTATTTTTTTAATTAGAATTGTTGAATTAAAGAATGTTTGATTACAGTTTTGTGGTGGTAGAGTGTAATGTAGTGTGTGAGTGTGGGTATTCAGCGCCTTCTGCACGACCGAAGCTTGACCGCGATCGGCTCCTGGATGCCGACAGAGCTCGAGTTCGGTTGATGCGCCTTGTCCCGGGCCGCTTTTCTTGTCGTCGTGGTTAGATTTGAGGTGGCTGCAGATCTCGAAAAGGACGGCGTCGTAGCCTGTGAAGGGAGGAAGGTCGATTAGATCGATCGATTACGAGTTTTGGTGAAAATTGTTCATTAAAATCTTACCAATTTTCTGAGGGTATCAACGTTGATGATTTGCCCCCGCTGGACAACATCTTTCTCTCGGTGGCCCTGGAGGAGGAGGAGGAGGAGGAGGAGGAGGAGGAGGAGGAGGAGGAGGAGGAGGAGGAGGAGGAGGAGGAGAAGGAGGAGGAGGAGGAGGAGGAGGAGGAGGAGGAGGAGGAGGAGGAGGAGGAGGAGGAGGAGGAGGAGGAGGAGGAGGAGGAGGAGGAGGAGGAGGAGGAGGAGGAGGAGGAGGAGGAGGAGGAGGAGGAGGAGGAGGAGGAGGAGGAGGAGGAGGAGGAGGAGGAGGAGGAGGAGGAGGAGGAGGAGGAGGAGGAGGAGGAGGAGGAGGAGGAGGAGGAGGAGGAGGAGGAGGAGGAGGAGGAGGAGGAGGAGGAGGAGGAGCGGCAGCTGATTATTTCTTCCCGCTTGACAACATCTTCTTCCTCGCTGGCCGTGGAGCAGGTTCCGGCGATGCAATCATTCCGCTGTCCGCCTTCTCGAGTGTGGCCATTGCCACCGGTTTCGTCTTTTATTCCAAAACTGAACCTTTACCGCTCATTTCGATCACTGTTGTCCGAATCGACGCTGGCGGTGCGGGTTGACCTTTCACTTCTCCCGGACAGGTGATTTCTCCACTTCCGAAAGCACTTTTCAGCTCGACCCGGTTGGCCGGAACGACTTTGTTGGCGGTGTTAGCAGCTGGACACTGGGCAGCAGTTGTTGCTGCTTTTATTTAGCACAGTACTTCACATTTTAAAAACACCGTCGAAACGGAACCAGTTAAAATCTGGCCACCGGGAACTTCTCCGGCTCTCCGGTTACTTCACCCGAAAACTAAAAAAAAACATTGTATAAACAAACTGTCACGAGAGCTTGGTTGACGTTTTGAATTAGGCTGCGTTTTGACAGTAGTTACGCTTCGCAAAAGTGAGACGGAAAAAGTTGCGTTTTCGAACACAAAAGTTTTAGAAATCGTTGAAAATGTTTTCATTTTTGAAAACATTGTAAACGAAATCGAAAACAATCGATGTTATCGATTTTAAAACAATTTGTTGACGGTTTTTCGGACAGGATTTCTATCCGTGTACATCATCTCCTGACCGATTATTGATGTTTACCTAACCCGATTGTCCTTCGATTCCCGTTGACCTCCTTGGGTTGTTCCTTCCTTGGGTTTGATGCGTACCGTGCACCAGGTTGATGTTTCCTTCCAATGGAGCCCGCGCTCCGGTGTGGGTGGTGAAGCATGACGTCCCACGACGTGCTTATGCTCGACCATTGGATTCCGTGTCCGAGGAGCCCTTGCTCCAGTGTGTGGGTGGGATGTGGGTTTGGCTCGAAGCATGACGTGCTGGTGACGTCCCGTGGCTTCATACCGGGATACCTATGGAGCCCTGCCCCAGTAGGTTGAGATCCGAGGCATGCCGTTCCAAGACACGCCGTCCGCGAACCTCCCTTGTGGATGACTAGTGCACCGACTAATCAATCCTTGGATAGCGTTGTTCGCTGCCCTGTGCAGCACGCTTTTGTCACCGATCCGATGGTGACGGGTTGACCTCCGGATTCCATAACAACGACCCTGCCGTCATTATTTGCACTTTCCTAGTGCCCTTGGGTGGGAGTGTGTTGGTTGAACAGTCTCCGCAGACCGTCCAAACGAAATCCAAATCCTTGGTTGAACAGTCACATCCTGTGGCCTGTTCCCTCCATGCATGTGAGATGCATCCTTGAAACACCTGGCAAGCACACCTGAGCCTGCCACCGTACGCTTGGTTGTGTGTCTCCGTACCAGGAGATCACGATGGGAAAGAGTTGATTCGAGCTGAAGTCGTCCGACACCAGCTCCCCTGCCGTTTTACAACCCGTGATAGTGTAGTAGTACCCGAGTGTAGTGGTAGTGGTTCGGCGGTCCTTTACCGATCCTTCCAGTGGTGTACGTTGGTACGATCCTTCGCAGTGTGCTGCGCTCCTTGCATTCACACCGTATTGATGATGGCTTGAAACCTGGAGTCCCGACTCCGTGGTTTGGTTTGTCCTGCTCGGCTGTGCCTGACCAGGCAACGACCGATTACCTTAGGGTGGTGCAGTGCGTCCTTGACTGCACGTGGGTGGGGATTGGGTGGAGAGTCCGTAATCCACCTGCCCGGGATACGAAACCCTGTTCCGTGGATTCGCAGTTCGTCCATGACTGCTGGGAATGAACGTCCTTGTTCCGGCAATCTAGATTTAACCGAAACTTTCTGTACACGTGCGGTGCCCCGTTGGACTACACGTGGGATGTGCGGGATGTGCTACCAGGTTTACACCTAGACCCTAGCGCCGTGTAACCATGACCATGAAGAGCAACCATGACTGCTGGTGGAAGATGGAAGTCCTTCTTCGCCCGTGACGTCACGCTTGATTGGATTTGTCCCGATGACACGTGGCGACCATTCGCCGATCGTGATCAATGACTCGATGACGTCACACCATGTAACAGCCATGCTGCGCTCCGACCTCCGGACCCTGCCCAGAGTAGCGCTGCGGTGTGGTGGTGTCTCAGCAAGAGACCATGGTGTGGACCCAAGCCGATGGGTTGGCGACGTCCCAGAATGTGCCCTAGCAGCATTCACTTCCATGACCCGAGGATAGTTCACGTCGTCCTCCGACGTTCTCCAAAACTTGCTCGTGTGAAACCTCCATGAGATGTCCAGGTGTCCTGATCGCATACGGGTAGTAAATCAGCAATCACCAACCGCCGCTTTGACCCAGTAACGTCCCAGTGACGTCACTCCGAAGGATGTTAAAACCGCAATCCGAATGTGTGCAGTACAGCAAGCGTGTGAAAGAGGATAAATCCAATTGAAATTGTGCGGTATCCGAAGTCCGGCTTCGGCGGACATAAACTATTCAATTTGTGTTTACCTAGGAAAACCAATGTGTGCGCCTCCTCTTCACAGTGCTCGTTGTCGTCCAAGCCGAGCTGTCCCGATGTGTCACGTGGTGAGCTCAATGTTGACAGCTGACTTCCAGTTGGGTTGGTAGCGACCTCCAAGATCGTTGAGCGGTGGAATGAACACAGACCATGTGCTCACTCGGGCCAAAGTTGGCAATAACTCGAAACCAATACCGAGCCGACGCGTTTCCAATTCGTCCTGCTATTGGTAGCAACTCCGTGAGGTGCCGTCTTCCGTTGTATGCGTAGACAGCTACCAAAGTTGTGTCTGGTCGTTCCCGTGATCACCAGTGGGTGGTGTTTGGAAAACCTCCTTGTGCTTCTGCTCGCGTGTGGTAGCCAACGAACCGTCCGAGTTTGTTCGATAGCTGGTGCTAACGGATAGCTCGATGACCATAGCGAAAGAAGTGTTTTCCGCGCTCGATGGTTGTTGATTTCCATGCCAGAAGAAAATGGTTGTGGGTGTGTTAGTGGCGAGCATAGCGATTGCTTCGGCGGACATATACAAGTTCATAATTTTTACCTGGAAAAACAGGATTTCCCGCGATGAACTTTGTCCAATGTCCAGAACCGATCCAATGTACCAGGTTCCCATGAACCGTGAGGAAGTCT
Source organism: Culex pipiens pallens (assembly GCF_016801865.2). Lineage (NCBI taxonomy): Eukaryota > Metazoa > Arthropoda > Insecta > Diptera > Culicidae > Culex > Culex pipiens. The sequence goes on from NC_068937.1 coordinate 124,252,362, forward strand.
CGCTGGGAGGAAGCAGTCGCGCGACGCTCTTGGTGGTGATCCGCTCTCGGTACTCGATCCGACACCGAGTCCAGTTGGTGTGCAACCCCGTTGGTCGCTCCGTTGATACCAGTGTGCTCGACCCGTTGCCGAACACGTCCAGCGTGGGTGGTTAGCAGATGGCGCATCCGTGGGCCACCAGCTCGATGTTGATGAATTAGAAAACCTCAGTGCAGCCGTGCCCGCGACACCGTGTCGCCCGTAGATGGTGACGAATGGGATGTGCTCGCATGTGTGTAGACGAGCAAGCCGTTGTGCGTGCACGCAGTACCCGTGTGTACTTGTGCGTGTTCCTCCAGTCCAGGGTGTAGTTGTATTTTTCATCGAGAGAATTTTGGAATTGGTGTTAGGTGGTTGTTGATGAACACTCCGGCAAGACATATACACTGAACTATTAATATTTACCTGAGGAAACAGGTGATCCCTCCTGCCAGTGTACAGTCCGAGTCCTGGGATGAACCGAATTCCACTCGATGATTCCCAAACCGTTGATTGATTGCCTCGTCCGGGGGTGATGAATAGGAGTTCAGCACGCGAGGATGCTGATTGCGACACCGGGTGATGTCGAGGGTTCCATACGGCCGACTAATCCTTCCTAAGTTGACCATGTCCACCTCGGTCCAGCCCGAGGTACCGTTGGGTTGCATGCTGTCCGATGCTGAGTAGTCCTTGGTGTGTTCCGGTGGCCATTTCCGAGGCCATGTCCATGGCGCTTTGTTCAGGCCATATCCTTTGGTGTCCTTTGTGCAGCAAGTGCGATGGCGGCGAAAGTGCATTTCGCGGGTAGGTTTTGGCGCTCACCCATTGTTTAATGTTGGCGTTGGTGCTGGCTACCAATGGCGTCGATCCAAAGCCTTCCAACCTGGTCCCACCGTCCTTCATTCGGTTCGAAGGACCAAATGTTGGGGTTTGGTCCTTCCCGGGGTTTCTTCGATAGCTCAAGTGGATGATGAAGTTCGGAGCCAAGTCCCAACACGATAGGAAACCACGACGCCAGGGGGGGGGGGGGGGAATTACCCGCAGACCAGCAGATCGTACTGCGACTCCAGCGCAGGTAGCCCAACGCCCAGGTGATCCATGAGCGCCGTCCGGATTCCAAATAAAACACCACACTCGCGTTCCGATTAAACCACAGTTATACGAATAACATTTATTGTCGTCAAATATGTACAAATATATACAACAACGCGTCACGACGGACGGGTGTCCAACCCGTACCGTCCCTAGGTTCTAGGACTACTTAAATTGCTTTCTATTATTACTCCCTACTTGACCCAGATCCCTTCCAGTCGGGATGAACCCCAACCGATCGGAGAGAGAGATCGTTCTCTCTTATCGGCTTATCTCTTGTGCACACTACCACTGACCATCGACCATATCCAAACTAGATGACCAAAACTGCTGACCAGCACATCTTGGCTCTGTAATTGTTCCTCAAATCAGTGCAGTGGTATTGCGGCCAAAGAGGAATGGTAAAAACGCAAATGACCAAAGTTCAAACCATCCAGGGATGTAGCTCTGGGAGACCTTACTCCCGAACAGGGCCAAAAATCAATAATACGCACTTAGTAGCATAGACTTTAAATTAGTATTTTTTTATTTCTTGGCTCCAAAAATACTCTTTTTTATGATTTATGGTCGTATGTAACCGAAGTAACCGCGAGGCACTAAATAGCGGCATTAAATCAGCATTATATTGGCATTTAATACCAGCAAATAATGCTTCAAAACATTAAATCAGCACTTTTCCCTTGAGAAATATTTCAAGTGGCGCACAGTGATGCCGATTTAATGCCTCACCGAAAGCTCGAACAAAAAAAACTGCTTTATCGACGTCAAGGCAGGGGGAAAAAAAAAGGCAGCTAGCTGCTCCACACACTTGGTGGTGGGCTTCCTTTGTTTTTTTCTCCTGTTGCGTTTCATGTGTGAGTGTGACACTTTGATGTTATTCTTGCATTTTTCTCGTCGATCTCCAGGATGCGCGCCAGCCAACTGATGTATTCTGAAATAAGTGTTTGTTTTGAAAGTTTTAATCGATGTGGTTGATGCATCGAACATTAAGGAAGACTTTCTTTCTGCTGTTTCGAGTTTCTGGTTCATGAGAAAAACCCGTTGTCATTTTGTTGGACGAAAATTATTGACGAGTCACTCAGCAAATTGCGGCCATCCAGTCAAGTACAGTACAATCAATTACGGAAGGCTTGGGGTTAATAGGGACAAGTAATGGCTAACGGCTAACCTAAACTGCTTTTCCGAGGAGTGCTTGGTCCACGGTTGGCAAAATTTCACAAAGTGTATCAGACTTCCGGAAAGCAGCTTTTTGCTTGCGAGAAAAGTCATTCAATTTACCAGAGAACTTTTGATAATGTCCTTTGTGCATGGGCATATGTTTTGAAAAATTTGGCTTAATTAAGGGCTGCAGTTTTCTACAAAAAAAAAAAAAATAAACAAAAAAAAACACTTCAGTCAGCGGGAATTGAACCCAGTTCACGCAAAAATAAAACTGTTGCACAATGGGGGAAATGCGCCTTAGCCCGCACGCTTATTGGAACAGTATAACGGGAGAAGGATAAAAGTCAATAAGAGCGTGACTGGCTGAAATGTTTCCCGTATGGATGGGTTACTTTGTTGATAAACATCAAATGCTTTGAAGCACATTTTCAAGGTCGTAAATGGTGATTTAATGCCAGTTGTAATGCTGCAAAGTTTTGGTACTTTGAGGCATTTGCAAAGCTTATTTACTACTTCAAAGCATTCGAGTGCTGATTTAGTACTGAATAAATACTTCAATTAAGTGCTTGTGGTTACTTGGGAAGGCGTCCATTTTTTTCGGATTGAGCAATTCTCTACGAAATCGATCTTTTTTTTTAATTTTATTTTTTGTATTTTTTTAATCCGGCTGAAACTTTTTTGGTGCCTTCGGTATGTCCAAAGAAGCCATTTTGCATCATTAGTTTGTCCATATAATTCCATACAAATTTGGCAGCTGTCCATTCAAAAACGATGTTTGAAAATTCAAAAATCTGTATCTTTTGAAGGAATTTTTTGATCGATATGGTGTCTTCTCCAAAGTTGTAGGTATGGATATAGACTACACTGAAAAAAATGATACACAGTAAAAAAAAAATGGTGTTTTTAAATAAATTTTTTGTCACTAAGTCTTGATTTGCCAAAAAACACTATTTTTATTTTTTGATATGTTTTAGGGGACATAAAATGCCAACTTTTAAAAAAATTCCAGGTTGTGCAAAAAATTTTTGACCGAGTTATGATTTTTTTTTAATGAATATAGATTAAAAAAAATCGAAATATTGGTCGCAAAAATTTTTCAACTTCATTTTTCGATGAAAAATCAAATTTTCAATCAAAAAGTACTTCAGTGAAATTTTGATAAAGTGCACCGTTTTCAAGTTAAAGCCATTTTTAGGTAACTTTATTGACAATAGTCGCAGTTTTTCATTTTTTATAATAACCTCGAGAATTCCCGTGATTCCGGGAAATTTATGAAAAAGTAATAAATCTATGTTTTCATTTAACTTGTATTTTTAAGCTTTAAATCATAGAATTCGTACAATACAATTTATTGGTGATAATGTTAATTGTAATCGCAACAAAGACGATAGTTTTTAGATAGCTTAAAAGAAATGATTTTTTTTTTGTTATTTGTAGTGAATTTCAAATCAACCACAATTTTTAATCCAATAATACAAATTATATAAGTCTTCAAACATATTTTTCTTTTTAATATTTTTTTATATGTCATGACTACAAAAGCCTGAAAATGTCTATAAAACAAGAAGCGACAATAAACAAAATGATACCAGCCAAAAAAATAATTTTTTTTAGATATGTTTTGAATATCATGTTTTATAATAAACATACTTATTGTCCCGCCCACGTGGATCAATTGGACTGCACACTGGACTCACAATCCAAAGGTTGCTGGTTCGAATCTCGCGGCGGTGTAAATATGGGTATCCGGTGCCGTCGCTCCGTGCCGTACTCAAACACTTAGGAGTAGGGCGTCCAATTTTCCCGGGTTTTTAATTTCCCGGGATACGGAAAAAATATTTTTGGAATTCCGGGAATTCCCGGGATAACGGGAGATTTGTTAACCAGCTTTTAAATCTATGTTTTCATTATATTTGTTATTTTTTAAAAGCCTACAATAATAGAATTAGCTCAACAATATTATTTGGTTATAATCTACATTCCAATCTAAACTAGAACGACAGTTTTTAAATAGCTTGAATTAAATCAAAAATTGATCTTTTTTGTTGTGAACTACAATCCTGTATCCAATGAGATTAAAATTTAATAATTATTTTATAAATATATTTATTTGAAATATTTTTAAGTGACTGGAAAAGCTTGAAAAAAATCTTAAAAAATGAAAAAAAAACAAGAAGTGAAAAAAAATGATATCAGTTAAAGTAAATTTTTAAATAATTTTGGATTTGATATAATCAATTTCGTTAAATAAAAAGTGACTTTATCAAAAAATTCAGATTATTCCTATTCAAACGATGAACACTACCTACTGTGTTTTGTTTTTCTATAATTCTAATAAAATAATTTCCATAAATTTCATAAATTTCAGCCAAATGTTTTCATCCTTAAAAAATGTTAGTAGGTGGTGTTCATTATTTGAATGGGACATAAAATCTGAACTTTTTGAGAAAGTCACTTTTTATTTTAGGAAATTGGATGTATCTCTGCTTATATTGAACCAAAATAGATATTTTTTATGGAAATTGTTCAGAAACGGTTCTCTACAATGTGATTGATTTGAATTTTTTTGAAAATGTTATGGTGTAATATGGTAGAAGATTGAAAAAATAATCTTGGGTACCTTTTGGGTAATTAAAAGATTTTTAATGAAATACTCTAAGTTTAGAAATGTTTTAAGTTCGAATTTGTATCCGGGAAATCTGTTGCTGTATTTTCATGACAAATTGTACAAAGAAACGATATTTATTCGGTCGTTTTGAGGTTTCCAGCTTGGATTTTGTGGATATTTCAAAGAAAGCTAGAAATCTGGTAAATTTGGGTTGGGAACCTTTTATTTAAGGTAAAATATGTTATTTAGAGTCTCTTCAGGCACATTCATAAGAAATTTGATGAATAAGAACATATGAACCCATCGATTTCCATCAACTTTTCTGAAGAAAAATCCTATAAACCCGAAAAAAAAACCCTAAAAAAAAAGTTGGTCTAGAGCGAAATATGACTAAATATTTCGTCGGACCCTACAAAATGTCAGGAAAGAGCCCTTCTTTCATGGTGCCAAATATCAGACTTGCCGATTTTTTTCTTAATGTTCTCGGAAAATACACCGTGCGCAGTCTTTTAAAAATATAAAAAATTGATAAAAGGAGAATGGGCGAATTTGGTCCAAGGATGTACACGAACGGGACCAACTTTTTTCGAAAGATCTCGCCGAGACATGAAAAAAAGTCTTCTGGACCAACTCTCTAAACCCGGGGTTCAAAAGTTACATGCTGTTGAAGTTTGAGCATTTTGAGTAAAAATATACAACAAATCTTATTTTGCTATTTCTAAAATCATTTATAAAATCTCATTTTCATTATGGATTTCGATTTTCTTGACTTCATTCGACGCGTATCAGCAAAAACTATGAATTCTGATATGTCTTAGCATGATTGAAACATGATTTCTCTTGTTTTTATCCGTTTGAACCGTTTGTGCAAGAGGCATCCCATATAAACAAGTCGAAACTTCAAGGTTTTGAAACCGGATCCGACCCAGACTGCTTCAGTGAGTATGGAAGGCTTCAGTGCAATGTTGTAACAACTTATTGGGATGGTCTGAGTTATCCGAGAACTCCTTGGAGTTAAGACCGGTGAGTCTACCGCCGTAACAAGCAAGATGTCGGCGGTTTTTGACCGCTGATCACACCCGCATGGCTTCAGTGAGTATGGTAGACTACTATGCGGATGTGTTGGAGTGTCCTGGGTTCCCCTAGGACTCTCTGGAGTTAAGATCTGTGGGTCTACTACCGTAACAAGGAAAATGTCGACCGGTTTTGACAACGGAACATGCCCGCATAGCTTCAGTGAGTGTGGTAGACTGCTTTGTTAATGTGTTGGGATGTCTTTGGTCATCCTAGGACTCCCTGGAGTTATGATCTGTAGATCTACGGCTGTTACAAGGACTCCCTGGAATGGTCCAGAACATACCAACATAACAGCAATACAGTCTGCCATACTCACTGAATCTTTGCGGTTATCATGCGCGGTTAAAAATCGTCGACCTTTTTCTTGTTACAGTGACCCAAATATCTTGTACAACCGGTTCAAACAGATAAAAACAAGAAAAATCATGTTTTAATCATGCTAAGACATATCAGAATTCATAGTTTTTGCTGATAGGCGTCGAATGAAGTCAAGAAAATCGAAATCCATAATGAAACAGAGATTTTATGAATGATTTTAGAAATAGCAAAAATACGATTTTTTGTACATTTTTACCCAAAATGCTCAAACTTCAACAACTTGTAACTTTTGAACCCCGGGGTTTAGAGAGTTGGTCCAGAAGACTTTTTTTCATGTCTCGGCGAGATCTTTCGAAAAAAGTTGGTCCCGTTCGTGTACATCCTTGGACCAGCTCCCATACAAATTTGCCCATTCATTTAACGGATCTGTAAACTAAAATTTAAATGATATTCCCTGATAAGCCAAATTAATGAATTGATATCTAGAGTTTTTTTAAGGTCCCATTAACAAAATTTTTTATGTTTGCTTTTTGGGTGTTTTTAAAACCGCCTTTAGTCAAAGTTATTGAAAAGCACCCAAAATAAACAAAAAAATAAAATTTTGTTAAATAATCCTTAAAAAAAAACTCCACATAATTATCGAAAACAATTTTAGAATTTTAAAGCATAATTCTTATCGTTTACTAAATATTCAACTTGTTATCTATTTCCACAACCAAATCTAAATTTGCAAAATAAAATTTGTTTTTTTTTTCAATGTCGGGAATTCTCGGGAAAAATTATTAAAAATCCCGGAATTTCAGGATCTCGGTTTTGGAAAAATTCCAGGAATTTTGTACCGGAAATTCCCGGGATGGACGCACTACTTAGGAGCCCAGGGTGGTGAAGTCCTTGTAGTTGAAGGAAGACACTAGTGGTTGGTACTTGCAATGGTGGCCGACAGTCTGAATAAGTACTGGAGATTTTAGAGCAATAAATTTGTTAAACGGTGTACTTTTTTTTTGTTCTGTTCCTGTTTCAACCAAAGACAATCAAAACATTATGCAAATAAATTGGCTTAAATAGCTGTCTTAACTCGATACATTTGTTTTCCTGATATGCCCCAGATGCCTGTGTTTATGAAAAATACAAATGCGAATGCAAATTTAAATGTTTCAAAATTCATGTCGATAACTAAGTATTCAACTGTTCATCGATTTCCATAATCAAATCGGAATTTCCAGACCAAAATTGTTTTTTTTTCAATTTCGGGAATTCCCAGGACAAATTATAAAAAATCGCGGGATTTGGGAATTCCCGATTTTGGAAAAATCCCGGGAATTTTGTCTCGGGAATTCCCGGAATGGACGCACTAGCTGTATTAAATATTTTTTTTGACAAAATGAATGAAAGAAGTAATAATTTTATTTAGTGCTATATTACTATATTTTCATTTGAATGATTTTTTTTGTAATTTGTTTTTTTTTACGTTGTAACGACAGCCTCTTACTATAAATTGAGTTGCAGGCCATCTTAAATACAATATATTTTTCTGCTTTCAATTGGTGTAGTCAAGGAAAAATTGAAAAATACACTGAAAGTTTGTTTTTATTTTGATTCAATATTCGTTCGTTTTGGTTATTGCCTAAAAATAAATCACAGACTTCAAACTTTACGACAAGTGGTAAAACAAAAAGTAATTTTTAGCATTTTTCATCAAATTTCCTTCCAGAGCCTCGACATTCAGGATCAATATTTTCCTTATTCTTCTCTCACAATATATATCCTCATATCCTTTTTCTCCCTCTTCAAAACCTTCACTCAAATTTCCACGCATCCACACCTGACACCATCAACCATTTTGGCAGCACCCGACGGATCGGCGGCACGTGTTGCAAATGACGTTGATGACCCCCGCGGTTGATATGCATTCAGGGTCCCCGTCAGCGATCGCTCGATTGCATATTATTCACCATTCGTGGGTGGTGGCACATTTTACTCCCACACAATGCACCCACCGGGCATCAATTATGGTCGAAATGGTCCGGGGCTCGAATTCTGTCAGCCATCGAATTCGAGACGAACTTCCTCTCTCTCTCGAAACGTGACGATTGGTACGCGGTCGCAAGCTGACAGATTTCAGGTAATTACATTTCCATATAAAGGGGAGCTCATCTCGCCGCGCTTGTCAATGGCAGAAGCTTGAGCAGGTTATGGCACCGGTTGGCGAGGAGGATAAGGAGCCTTTTGGATCAGCGCCAACGAATGTGACAATAATGGTCATAGTGGGATTTTGGAGATGCTTTATACGACCAAGATTAAGCAAGCAAAATTGTTGAGTTTTCTGTTGGTAGATTAAAATTTTTGATCTAATTTGTTGAGTACTGTGGAGTTGCTAAATTGTTGCTCAGCTGATCAACTCTCCATCAATGTCCATCCGGTTCATTTGTCTCATTATGTCCACTTTGTCTCAACAACTTCCAGAAAGGCCTAAAATTGGCACACTGTCTTTCCCAGTCGGTAGCCTGGCAAATTATGGCGTGTCAGTTACGCGCCGGGTGCAAGATTACGCGATGAATCTTGGATCACTCCGGAAACGCCCACCCTCGCACTCTTGATGCTTTCCCACCCCTCCAGTTCAACAAGGGCATCTTCATCTTCATCATTTTCTTCGTCAAGCCCAGCAGTCGACCTCGTCATGTGGATCCACTTGGAGCATCATCATCCACGAGTGCTTAATTTTATTATTAATCAGAGAAGAGCATCAGGGCGGAAAAGAGCGTGGAAGAAGCGGTCGTTGCCAAGAGAACTCCCTTCTTCGTCCCCAGAGGGGATGGGACTTCCGGTGCTTCCCACCCCCTCCCTTCACCAATCTTCAACTTTATTGTCCTCGCCGTATTAAGCCTGCAAATATTTTGATAAATTATTTTCGTCACTCTTTGTGCGGAAGTTTTTTGCCTGCTGTCGTCATTTTGAAACCAATTTTTTCGACATTCGCTCAAAATATGGCCTGTCCTATCATTAAAAAAAACTCCCGAAAAGGCCCTTGAAAGATCCCGATTTTTGGCATGTCGTGACATCAGTCATTCCACAACTTTCAGCCAGTTCTGACTTTTGTCCCTTTGTCCTCCGACTCGTTCCAATTTGAGAGTGACAATGACAGTTCGAGCAGCGCGCTCTCTCTCTCACACACACACACAAATAAGACGACAAGTCGTTAAAAAGTTATGACAAGACAATCGGGGGACCCCCCGGCGATGACACTTGGCGTGCTCGTGACACTGAAAATCGTGTTACGAGAGGGGGTGCCAATTTGATGGCCCCGTGATGAAATGAGAGGTTGGGTGGAGTGTATAAATTGTAAGCTTGAACAAGTAATTTGATGGAAATCGGTGACGATGGATCGAGAGAGGGGGGTCACTCGCCTGGAGGTGTTTGCCAAAGTGATAAATTTATCACGAACGTCACCAAGATAAGTGATGGAAATTAATTTTCTGAGGTTTTATGGGACAGAAGTTGTCTGCGAAATTTTAGATAGTTATGAATTGATCTTTCTTGTCCCACTCGGCTCCCTTATTTCACTTGGCTTTCTTGTCTCTCTAGTCACTCTTGTCTATATTGTCTCTATTGTCTCTATTGTCTCTATTGTCTCTATTGTCTATATTGTTCTTATTGTCCCTATTGTCTCTATAGTCTCTATAGTCTCTATTGTATCTATTGTCTCTATAGTCTCTATAGTCTAATTGTCTCTATTATCTCTGTTGTCTTTATTGTCTCTATTGTCTATATTGTTCTTATTGTCCCTATTGTCTCTATAGTCTCTATAGTCTCTATTGTCTCTATTGTCTCTGTTGTCTCTATTGTCTCTATTGTCTCTATTGTCTCAATTGTCTCTATTGTCTCCATTGTCTCCATTGTCTCTATAGTCTTTATTGTCTCTATTGTCTCTATTGTCTTTTTTGTATCTATTGTCTCTATTGCCTCTATTGTCTTTTTTTTTCTCTATTTTCTCAATTGTCTTTCCTGACTTCATGCCTCTTTTCTTTTTGTCTGCGAAACTTTGATTGTTTCGTATTGATCTTCCTTGAGTATTATCTCACTTGTCTCACTTATATCACTGAACCCACTGATCTCACTAGAGCGTCCAATTTCCCGGGGTTACAAAATTCCCGGGAAACAGGAAATTTTCAACAAATTCCCGGGAAAATTTAAATTTAACGAAAATTATTCTAATCCTGTTTCTGATTAACCTTTGCAACGAAATTGTATAGAACAGCAACTTTTATGGTCAAAATGAGTGTGAGGATCAATTAATGGCTTGACTGCATGTTGTCCCGCCCGTGTGGATCAATCGGACCGCGCACTGGACTCACAATTAAGAGGTTGCTGGTTCGAATCCCGCGGCGGGCGCTCTCAAAATTCTAAGTGTAAAGATGGGTATCCGGCGCCGTCGCTCCGTGCCGTACTCAAACACTTAGGAGCCCAGGGCGGCGAAGTCCTTGTAGTTAAAAGGAAGACACTAGTCATGCAATTTTGAGAAAATATATAAACTTTATAATTTTTAAATCTTTCAAATCGTCCTAAATGAAAAAAAATATTATTAGTATTTTTGTTGCGAAGGATTTTTTTGAATCAAAATGTTTGGACAGGGAAAATCTATGCTCCACAACCATAAAATTGCTTTTAAATTTGTCTCAGTGACCACAAAAAAAAATAAAAAAAAAATCAACTTGTGAATAAATAAATAATCATTGAATTTACCTTAAAAATCTAATTTCTAGCGCTTTTTAACTTGAAACACTATTTTTTAACTTGAAAATTTGATACGAAGTTGTTTTTTAATGGTTTTTCATGGTTTTATGATATGATTTTAGTTATATGGTATTCAGCTCAATAAATCATTTCGATTAAAATAATTTTAAGTATTTAAAAGTGGTTGAAATTCAACGATATTTTTTTATATATAATATAACCCTCTTACGCCCTAGGTAGCTCACGTGCTGCATAAATTTATAACTTCAATCTGTAATTTCTTCAAATCTCAATGTTGATCTTGACCAGAAGATGTAAATATCTTATTTTCAAATGATATTGCAAAAAAAAAACATTAAAAAAGTTATCAAAAATAAAATAGTATATATTAATTCCATTACAGCGTAAGTTTTGTTGTCCAACATATAAGCAAACAATATTCCTAGTGGTGAATGCTTCAGAAATAAATATTATCTGAATTAAACCTTGATATGAAATTTACTGACAAGCTGATTAGTCAATATGAACAGTAGATGGAAATAAATCAAATCAAATCAGGTTTTCCAATTATTATTTTTTCTATAATTTCCTAACATTGGTGCCAAAAAGGTAGGAAAATAAATACTTCTGCTTGTATTTCGGGAATTCCCGGGAAATTTACAAATTTCCCGGAAAACGGGAAATATTTTTTTCCGGGAATTCCCGGGAATTTTTTTTCCTGGGACGGGAAATTGGACGCTCTAGATCTCACTCATCTTTCTTGTCTTTCTTGTCTTTCTTTTCTTTCTTGTCTTTCTTGTCTTTCTTGTCTTTCTTGTCTTTCTTGTCTTTCTTGTCTTTCTTGTCTTTCTTGTCTTTCTTGTCTTTCTTGTCTTTCTTGTCTTTCTTGTCTTTCTTGTCTTTCTTGTCTTTCTTGTCTTTCTTGTCTTTCTTGTCTTTCTTGTCTTTCTTGTCTTTCTTGTCTTTCTTGTCTTTCTTGTCTTTCTTGTCTGTCTTGTCTTTCTTGTCTTTCTTGTCTTTCTTGTCTTTCTTGTCTTTCTTGTCTTTCTTGTCTTTCTTGTCTTTCTTGTCTTTCTTGTCTTTCTTGTCTTTCTTGTCTATCTTGTCTTTATTGTCTTTCTTGTCTTTCTTGTCTTTCTTGTCTTTCTTGTCTTTCTTGTCTTTCTTGTGTTTCTTGTGTTTCTTGTCTTTCTTGTCTTTCTTGTCTTTCTTGTCTTTCTTGTCTTTCTTGTCTTTACTTGTCTTTCTTGTCTTTCTTGTCTTTCTTGTCTTTCTTGTCTTTCTTGTCTTTCTTGTCTTTCTTGTCTTTCTTGTCTTTCTTGTCTTTCTTGTCTTTCTTGTCTTTCTTGTCTTTCTTGTCTTTCTTGTCTTTCTTGTCTTTCTTGTCTTTCTTGTCTTTCTTGTCTTTCTTGTCTTTCTTGTCTTTCTTGTCTTTCTTGTCTTTCTTGTCTTTCTTGTCTTTCTTGTCTTTCTTGTCTTTCTTGTCTTTCTTGTCTTTCTTGCCTTTTCTGTCTTTCTTGTCTCTAGTCTCTTGTCTCTAGCTTCTAATTTTTTGTCCTTCAATATTTTTTCTTGATCGTTACTTATCTACTACGTTTTCGAACCCGTCTTTTCAACTATCCTAACTTAATCGTTCTCTTCCGGAAGTTGTCCAATCTCGTTCACTGCAGTTTGCAAAATCTGTAACGAGGCCGCAAATTTCCGGAAGCAAAACCGGTTAAATTAAACGATTCCCAAAAAAAGTAAGGTTTCCTCCGTCACTCACTTTACGAGCAAAAATTCTCCACGAGGAAGTCCGACGCGGATGTTCCCGCAGCAAGCACCAGAAATTGGCAGGTCCACGACGCACCCCGCCGAAGGTGACATCCGAGGACAGCTGCTCGGCCGGGTTGATGCTATCGATTAGCCGTGGCCCGTCATCGCTCAGAAATCGTAACTTTTTGCATAAATATTCAGCAGCAGCCGGAGCTCTTCCGAGAGGGTAAAGAAGAAACACACGAAGAAGGTCGACATCTTGCCGGGATCTTCTCGTTGGAAAGACGATCTAAAATTAGAAAAATTAGCAGTCACAGAACGCGACGACGGTGGCGGCGGCGGCGGAATTTTCCTCAACTGGAACGTCGTCGTCGTCGTCGCGTTTTCCTAGTCGGTACCCGTAAATATTAAGAACCGTGTAAGTGGAACTGAATGTCTCTCCCCTGTGACTCTGTGTGTTTCAAGCGAGGAACGTCCACATTTGCAAAGGAAGTCGATCGTCGCGAGTATGGACGCGAGACCGCGTGCCTTTGCAGTGTGGAAGAAGTCTCATTTTTCCGGCTAAAAATAACGCCCTTAGAGCGGCGTTTGTACCAACAGTTTATGGTGGGGTTTGGTGCGTTCTGAAGCGCACGAGGAAAGGAGCAATCGAGCAAAATAGCAACGAGAGGTAAACATTTTATTCCGTTTCGGTGCTGGAAATGGGATGGAAATCCAGTTTTTGAAATTATGTTGGCCAGAACTTACGCGGTAAATGATATTAAGTTTCTACATAAAAATGGAAATTGAGAAATGAGAAGTTACTAGTAAGAAGTGAGAAGTTGGAAGTCGGAACTGAGAAATGAGAAGCGAAAATTGAGAAGAGAGACATGAGAAATGAGAAATCAACAACGAGGAATGATTTAAAAATATCAATCGTGAGAAAAAAAGAAACGTATTCCGACTAGAGAAACAAATAATAAATTCATAGAATAAAATTCAAGATTTTTAAGTAAACACAATTCTACTCACAATTACCATGAAAAAAATTGAAATTCGAAGATTACTTAGAAAGAAAAGAAAAAGACAACTTTCAGTAAATCAAACATTCCAAACCACTCATATTTCAACCTGTCAAAGGCAGCCTCAATCGAATTGCCCCACTTGAAATCAATTGCAATAAATTTCCCTCTAAATTCCTGCTAATCGCCGGCTCCGATCGGGCACTCCAGAGTGCTGACACTTTCAATCAACGCGTGCGCTGCTGGAATCTTCGGGCCCAAGTGGCCCCTCCATTTAATCAACGTCAAAATCAGACAATGCACTTGCATTCTTTTCGTCCTTGTGTCGTTCAGCGCCAATCAACGAGGCAGAGAGGGGCCATTTATCACGCCATTTTTTAACCCTCAATCGATTTTGTTTTTGTGAATTTAATGTAGTTTTGTGTTCTGTTATTTAAACTTCAATTTCTTAGTTTTCATGAAATTATAAATGGGTAATTCTCCGCCAACTCACACAGCAGTTGCCCCGACCCCCTTCGATTTGCGTGAAACTTTGTCCTAAGAGGTAACTTTTGTCCCTGATCACGAATCCGAGGTCCGTTTTTTTATATCTCGTGACGGAGGGGCGGAACGACCCCTTCCATTTTTGAACATGCGAAAAAAGAGGTGTTTTTCAATAATTTGCAGCCTAAAACGGTGATGAGATAGAAATTTGGTGTCAAGGGGACTTTTATGTAAAATTAGACGCCCGATTTGATGGCGTACTCAGCATTACGAAAAAACGTATTTTTCATCGTAAAAAACACTAAAAATGTTTTAAAAATTCTCCCATTTTCCGTTACTCGACTGTAAAAAATTTTGGAACATGTCATTTTATGGGAAATTTAATGTACTTTTCGAATCTACATTGACCCAGAAGGGTCATTTTTCATTTAGAACAAATTTTTTCATTTTAAAATTTCGTGTTTTTTCTAACTTTGCAGGGTTATTTTTTAGAGTGTAACAAGTTGTAGAGCAGACAATTACAAAAATTTTGATATATTGACATTAAGGGTTTGCTAATAAACATTACCAGTTATCGCGATTTTACGAAAAAAAAGCTTTGAAAAAGCTTTTCGTCATCGATTATGGCCGTTCATGGTCACCCGCGATAGACACGGACGACGAAACAAAGAGAAACGCAAAAAGAAACTTTTTCAAAACTTTTTTTTCGTAAAATCGCGATAGCTCGTGATGTTTATCAACAAACCCCTTATGTCTATAAATATTTTTTTGTAATTGTCTGCTCTACAACTTTGTAGAACATTGTTACACTCTAAAGAATAATCCTGCAAAGTTAGAAAAAACACGAAATTTTAAAATGAAAAAATTTGTTCTAAATGAAAAAATGACCCTTCTGGGTCAATGTAATTTCGAAAAGTACATTAAATTTCCCATAAAATGACATGTTCCAAATTTTTTTACAGTCGAGTAACGGAAAATGGAAATACGTTTTTTCGGAATTCTGAGTACGCCATCAAATTGGGCGTCTAATTTTACATAAAAGTCCCTTTGACACCAATTTTCTATCTTATCACCGTTCAGGCTGCAAATTATTGAAAAACACCTCTTTTTCGCATGTTCAAAAATGGAAGGGGTCGTTCCGCCCCTCCGTCACGAGATATCAAAAAACGGACCTCGGATTCGTGATCAGGGACAAAAGTTACCCCTTAGGACAAAGTTTCACGCAAATCGAAGAGGGGTCGGGGCAACTTTTCCCGAGTTGTGTGAGTTGGTAGAGAATTATTCAAATTAAAAAACTTTTCAATTTTCTCAAAAAAAAATCTATGGTTAGTCAAGGGTTTACTGCAAAATTCAAAACGATCAACCATTCAACTGTGGACGATTGAATTTACACAATTAAAGAGGGCGAATACTCTTGCAAGCACACTTTTCCATATCTCACTGATCATCTGATCGCGATCGCGAGAAGTGAGATGGCGCTGGATAAAAGCATCGTTGCTGGTTTAGAGATATTTGACTATTTGTTGTACTTTTTTTGAATTAAAACAAAACCATGTAAATGAGAAGTGAGAAATGACAATTGAAAATTAATAAATGGCAAATGAGACACATTTCAGCTAAAATTTTGAAAATGGTCATGTTTCTCTAAATCGTTTAAATCCGATAAAGCGATTGGTTCACTTGATCGTTCAATCAAATACCAAAAAAAAAAGAAGCGAAACGATTGTGAGGAGGACGCATTCGCGTGATGAATAAAAGTTAATTGAAAAATTCCACTCAACTCAGATTGCAACAAAAAAAAAAAAACAAAAAATTGATGAATCCAGCTAGCGCCCTTTCTACTGGTACTCAACATCGAAAAGGGTGTGCGGATCGTGAAGCATTTTGGAACGAGTACGGGGTTTGAGGGTACATTTGATAAATGACGGTTTGAGGAGGGGTAGGGGGAAGGGGTTAGTGATAAAAAGAATGCTCGCTCCAACTGACAGAATGCTATAAATTTTATACTTTTTCCAACTGAAGGATTGCCACCCTTTTCAGTGACCTAGGATCTTTCTTTTTGGAAGCTCTTTTAGTGAATAACTACATCTTGACAAACAAGTTTTGTTTTAAGCTTTTTTCTAGCCTTTTTGTGTTTGGTTTGCTTTGCATTCTGTGGAGTCATTTTTGATTTTTGTATTTTCTGTTTTTGCTTTTTAGTCAAATTTTCTTTTGTTCGAAATATTTTTTTTATTTACGATTTAATTTTTATTCACTATTAATTACTTGACATGACAGTATTGTACTGTTGGTTCATTTTTATAACATCGTTGCGTTCCCTGCGTCATACATCCATCTGCAGCTTCGGTCACTTTTATTGAGATTGATGCAATCGTAAATTATCAGTGCAAAATGTGGTGAGGCAGCTCTGTTTTGTTGTTGCAAAAGTAATTTATTTTTTACCCACAACACGTCATCACTGGCAGCCCCAGCGGGCAACAAAATCCAACCAAACCAAAAAGGCAGTCCCTGTCGCGATATTGAAATAAGCTCTGTGGGTTTAATCCTCTTTTTTCGTAAAAGCACAAAAAAAAAAACAAATATATTCAGTGAAATAAAAACAACAACCATTAAGTTTGCCTGCATGCTTGCTAGCTGGTGATGAATTTGTGCCATTTTTGCTGTCGTCACCGTCGTCGAAATGCTCGACACACGTGGCTTTTTAAGGGTAAAGGCACCAATATTTGACCAGAAAATTTGATAGACAAAACATGAGATCTGCGGACAAATTTAATTTTGAAGAAATTTCCTAAATAAGTTCCCCTACCCATGTTGACTTTCATCCTAATGTCCTTGTTTTATGTTTGTTGTGCAGTGCTTGCAGCTTAGTTCTGGCAACACTGCTGGCACTGTCACAAATGCGATATACTGTTGCGAACACAAAGGCACTCTCCAGCATCGTGCACTATTTTTACTTTGATGACACCCTCCCTTCCTGACACACACACACGCACACACAAACACACACACAATGTCACACTCGGAATGGATGTTTTGCATGAATAAAAAAAAATGCTCCCGGCTCCAAACATATGACAACCATATGCACACTAAAACGCGCTTGATGTATATGCACTTTAAATCCACACTGCAGAAAGTCCCTTCACACAAACACACAAACACACACACACACACACACACACACACACACACACACACACACACACACACACACACACAAATTTCCAGTGCGTGTGACTTCCACTCCGTCACCTCTAATGCTTTGTGAATTGTTTTAAGTGGAAAACTGTAAGATGGAGTAATGTATAATGTTTGGAATTTTTATATTAAAAACGTTACTTAATCCACCTTTTGGTGGATGGTGCCTTCCTCACATTCATAAAGTCAATACATTTAGCAAAAATAGCAACGTTCTCCCTTAACATGTTTAACAAATCAACTTTATTACCTATTTCTTTTGACAGGATTCGCAGACCTTTAATGTTTCTAGCTCATCGGCAAAGTCTAATGAAAAACCTATCCAACGATAGTTCGCATCGAAGATTCAGACAATATTTCTATCACAATATCTGAAATCCGGCCTCCAAAAAGTGTATAAATAACTAATAATTTTTGATAGGGTTGTCAGATCAATAATTGTGATTCTTTCTTTCTGATTCAAATGCTTTTCTGTCTTTTTTGTCCTTCTGACACTTTTTTTTCTCTTGCAATTGTCTTTCAGTCTCTGCACAGCATTTCTTCGGATCAACCTACCTTTTTACTCAAAATAATCCTTTCGGTATATTTTTGTCAGTTCCCACTGTTTTACATTCTCAGATGTTTTGTGAATTGTTTTAACTTTGTCTCATATTTCTGATTCAACTTATTTTCTGTTCCCATTGCCTTTTTGTCGCCTTTTTTTATTATTGTTCTACTTTCTCAGCTGTCTTTGGATCAAATGCTTTTTTGTCTCATCTGCCTCAATTTCCTTTCTGTCCCAACTATTTATCGGCGTCAACAGTCTATCTGTCTCAGATTTTACTCTCTATTCCTATTCTGTCCCAACTATTTTCTGTCTCAACTGTGCTTTCGACTCAATTGTCCCTCTCAACTGTTCTCTGCCTAAGTTGCTTATTATTCTCAGATGTCTCTCTGTCTCAACTGTATTTCTGCCTCAATCCATGTCTAAAGTGCTTTTTTGTCTCAGCTATCTTTTTGAATAAATTATCAAAGCTTTTGTCTCAAATGTCTTAATTTTTTTTTTCACAAATAAGGACGCAAAAAGAGTTAATTTTCTCACTCCACGGTACCCTTTCCGCCAGCAACAGCTTGGTGCTTCTCATCCTGCATCCGTTATTTATGGAAATAATCGCGAGTTTGCATTGCATATGTCACTTTGTTAATTGAAAATGTTGCTGCCCATGCCAGAGCTGGAGGCTGCGTTGGCATAGCTGGTGAAGGTCAGTTGATGGTGTGGGAATTAGTTGTCGGGGGGCAAATTTAATTAACTATTTTTGATGGATTCTCTGTGATCACATCACATTGTGCCCCCTGGTTAGTCTATGGAATGTTGGCTAACAGGAAAAAATTACATTGTCACGCAACGATTGAAAATTTCATTTCAAAATTAATTGAAATCAATGCAATTTATTTATTTCGAGAAATTAAATATCATTTTGAAAATGTGTACTTCAAAAAATGTATACATTTGAGGAGTATTTTCCCGCTTCAAATGCGATAAATTCCCATTACAGCAAACATTTCCCCGCAGATTAAACCATTCAATTTCCCATTCCAGAAAATCCAGGCAGCACCAGATTCGCCAGCTGGAGTCCCAATTTTCCCAAGTAGAACCCCACCCAGAAGGAGACATTAAAAACCAACCGCACCAACATTTATGTCCCTCGTCGGAATGACCACTCATTACTGGCGGGGATTCGCATACTTATTCAGATGAAATCAGCATGAAAAAAAAAACAAAAAAAAAAACAGCGCCAAATTCCCGCAAGGTTTCGCGAAGCCAACTCGTGTTAACAGCTTTTACCGCCCCCCTGCTCTCGCGTGACGTAACGCATTTCACCACCTCGTTTTCCCGACTTTGCAAATTCAATGCGAGAGTGGGAGGGGAAAAAACTGTTTCCAACTTTGGTCGGAATGAAAAATGATGAAAATTTACGTCGGAATTCATGCGACGGCTGGTCGGCACTGTGAAAAAATATGTTTTTGTCCATCGGTCTCAACTGTTTCTCACTCTCCATTTTTTTTTTCGTCTCAATTGTATATACGACCCATTCAAAAAAAAAAATGTCTCAAATGTCTTTTTGTCCGATTTTTTTTGTCTCAACTTTAATTCTGTCTCAATGCAACATTTTACTTAGTTCAGTTTTTAACTCAATTTTATGTTTTGACTGATTTTATTATTTCTATCTGCATAGAGGAGAAAACCAACTCGCGACAACATTTTGAGGTTAGAAATTTTGACAGGTGTGATTTTCATAAAGTATTCACCTCCTTTTCTCTCCCACAGAAAACTGGGGACAAAGTAGCTGTCTATCCTGCTCATTCCTAACGTAAACATCAACTGACGTGAGCAGGATAGACTTTTTGTTTACACTTCGACAATGGCCCAATTACATTGTTTTGCTTGAAATGTTAAAGTCACTCACTGAATGAACTTTGAGTGATTTGAGTTCATTTCTGACGTCACAATTTTCTCAAATCACTCAAAGTTCATTTTGTGAGTGACTTTAACAGTTTGGCATAGTTTGACAGCTACATTATCCCCAGTTTTCTGTGGGAGAGAAAAGAAGGCGAATACTTTATGAAAATCATACCTGTCAAAATGTCTAGCCTCAAAATTTAGTCGCGAGTTGCTTTTCTCGAGCAACTCTCTAAGAAATCGGCCAATTTCGACCATTTTTATTTTTTGTATTTTTTTATTAGACTCAAACTTTGTGAGGGCCTTCCCTATGACCAAATAATTGGTCCATTGGTTCACCCATACAAGTCTCCATACAATTTTGGCTGCTGTCCATACAAAAATGGTATGTAAATATTCAAACAGCTGTAACTTTTGAGTGAATTTTCTGATCAATTTGGTGTCTTGGGCAAAGTTGTATGTATTGTTGAGGACAATTGAGAAAAAATAGGTACACGGAAAAAAAATTATTACGCCCATTTAAAATGTTAGTCTTGATTTAATTTTTTTCCAAAATATTTTTTTCGAAAAGATCGGAAAATTTCACGAATGTTTCATGTATTAACATTGAAAATCGTACCATTAGTTGCTGAGATATCGACATTAGGAAATGGTGGGTTGTTTTGGTGAGACTTAGAAAACTTCAATTTTCGTGTTTCTTTTTCTTAAAGCGGCTCTATTTCAGCAACCCGAGGTCCAATCTTCAATGTCTCTTGGACAATTTTATAGCAAATTTTCTGAACTTTTCAAAAAAAAATATTTTTAGAAATGGTCGCTCATGGTCACTATTTTTAAAAATCGAAAATTTGCAAATATTTTGCTAAAATCAAACTTTCAGTGGCTATATCTTGAAAACGAAGCCATTTATCAAAAAAAAAATGTAAAGTAGTTTTCGATTGCAAATTCAATTTTGCATTAAAAAATAACTTCAAATTTATTTTTGCATAAAATTTGGATTTTTTTCCAAAAATCACTATTTTTCAAAAATTCATAACTTGGCGGCAGATTTTTTGACCATGTTTCTCTATAGCTCAAAAGTTGCGGATTTTAGTCCCCTAAAACATATCAAAAAATCTGTAATTATTTTTTCTCAATTGTCCTCAACAATACCTACAACTTTGCCGAAGACACCAAATTGATCAGAAAATTCACTCAAAAGTTAAAGCTGTTTGAATATTTACGTACCATTTTTGTATGGACAGCAGCCAAAATTGTATGGAGACTTGTATGGGTGAACCAATGACACAAAATAGCTTATTTGGTCACAGGGAAGGCCCCCACAAAGTTTGAGCCAAATCAAAATTACAAATAAAATCCATTTCCGGTTTTGGTAGAGAATTGCTCCTATTATTTGTGTCCCACATTGTATTCCTGTCTCAATTTTAATTCTGTATCAGATTTTTCTACGAAATCGGCCGATTTCGACCATTTTTATTTTTTGTATTTTTTTATTTGGCTCAAACTTTGTGGGGGTCTTCCCTATGACCAAAGAAGCTATTTTGTGTCATTGGTTCACCCATACAAGTCTCCATACAATTTTGGCTGCTGTCCATACAAAAATGATACGTAAATATTCAAACAGCTTTAACTTTTGAGTGAATTTTCTGATCAATTTGGTGTCTTGGGCAAAGTTGTAGGTATTGATGAGGACTATTAAGAAAAAAATGTACACGGAAAAAAATTAAGATTTTATTATTAACATTTTTTTCACAAAAACTCAGTTTCTTAAAATACGTATTTTTTTGATTTTCGAGATTTTTTTATACGTTTTAGGGGACAAAAATCCGCAACTTTTGAGCAAAAGAGAAACATGGTCAAAAAACTGTCGCCAGGTTATGGATTTTTGAAAAAATAGTGATTTTTGGAAAAAAAATCGAAATTTAATGCAAAAACAAATTTGGCGTAATTTTTAAATGTAAAATTGAATTTCCAACCGAAAGCATTTTACAGATTTTTTGATAAAAGGCTCTGTTTTCAAGTATATCCACCGAAAGTTTGATTTTAGCGAAATATTTGCAGTTTTTCGATTTTTAAAAATAGTGACCATGAGTGACCATTTCTAATATTTTTTTTTGAAAGTTCAGAAAATTTTGCTCTGGTTGCTGAGATACAGCGGCTTAAGGAAAAAGAAACAGGAAAATTAAAGTTTTCTAAGTCTCACAGAAACAACCCACCATTTTCTAGTGTCGATATCTCCGCAACTAATGGTCCGATTTTCAATGTAAAAACATGAAACATTCGTGAAATTTTCCGATCTTTTCGAAAAAAATATTTTGAAAAATATTAAATCAAGACTAGTATTTTAAATGGGCATAATATTCAATGTTTGGCCATTTTAAAATGTTAGTATTGATTAAATTCCGGACTCCAGGCTTAATGTTATCTCTCTACCATTGTGAATGTTGTCTCTATTTAATTCTGTCTCAACAATATTATGTATGAATATTATTATTATTAATATTATTATTATTATTATTATTATTATTATTATTATTATTATTATTATTATTATTATTATTATTATTATTATTATTATTATTATTATTATTATTATTATTATTATTATTATTATTATTATTATTATTATTATTATTATTATTATTATTATTATTATTATTATTATTATTAATATTATTATTATTATTATTATTATTATTATTATTATTATTATTATTATTATTATTATTATTATTATTATTATTATTATTATTATTATTATTATTATTATTATTATTATTATTATTATTATTATTATTATTATTATTATTATTATTATTATTATTATTATTATTATTATTATTATTATATTATTATTATTATTATTATTATTATTATTATTATTATTATTATTATTATTATTATTATTATATTATTATTATTATTATTATTATTATTATTATTATTATTATTATTATTATTATTATTATTATTATTATTATTATTATTATTATTATTATTATTATTATTATTATTATTATTATTATTATTATTATTATTATTATTATTATTATTATTATTATTATTATTATTATTATTATTATTATTATTATTATTATTATTATTATTATTATTATTATTATTATTATTATTATTATTATTATTATTATTATTATTATTATTATTATTATTATTATTATTATTATTATTATTATTATTATTATTATTATTATTATTATTATTATTATTATTATTATTATTATTATTATTATTATTATTATTATTATTATTATTATTATTATTATTATTATTATTATTATTATTATTATATTATTATTATTATTATTATTATTATTATTATTATTATATTATTATTATTATTATTATTATTATTATTATTATTATTATTATTATTATTATTATATTATTATTATTATTATTATTATTATTATTATTATTATTATTATTATTATTATTATTATTATTATTATTATTATTATTATTATTATTATTATTATTATTATTATTATTATTATTATTATTATTATTATTATTATTATTATTATTATTATTATTATTATTATTATTATTATTATTATTATTATTATTATTATTATTATTATTATTATTATTATTATTATTATTATTATTATTATTATTATTATTATTATTATTATTATTATTATTATTATTATTATTATTATTATTATTATTATTATTATTATTATTATTATTATTATTATATTATTATTATTATTATTATTATTATTATTATTATTATTATTATTATTATTATTATTATTATTATTATTATTATTATTATTATTATTATTATTATTATTATTATTATTATTATTATTATTATTATTATTATTATTATTATTATTATTATTATTATATTATTATTATTATTATTATTATTATTATTATTATTATTATTATTATTATTATTATTATTATTATTATTATTATTATTATTATTATTATTATTATTATTATTATTATTATTATTATTATTATTATTATTATTATTATTATTATTATTATTATTATTATTATTATTATTATTATTATTATTATTATTATTATTATTATTATTATTATTATTATTATTATTATTATTATTATTATTATTATTATTATTATTATTATTATTATTATTATTATTATTATTATTATTATTATTATTATTATTATTATTATTATTATTATTATTATTATTATTATTATTATTATTATTATTATTATTATTATTATTATATTATTATTATTATTATTATTATTATTATTATATTATTATTATTATTATTATTATTATTATTATTATTATTATTATTATTATTATTATTATTATTATTATTATTATTATTATTATTATTATTATATTATTATTATTATTATTATTATTATTATTATTATTATTATTATTATTATTATTATTATTATTATTATTATTATTATTATTATTATTATTATTATTATTATTATTATTATTATTATTATTATTATTATTATTATTATTATTATTATTATTATTATTATTATTATTATTATTATTATTATTATTATTATTATTATTATTATTATTATTATTATTATTATTATTATTATTATTATTATTATTATTATTATTATTATTATTATTATTATTATTATTATTATTATTATTATTATTATTATTATTATTATTATTATTATTATTATTATTATTATTATTATTATTATTATTATTATTATTATTATTATTATTATTATTATTATTATTATTATTATTATTATTATTATATTATTATTATTATTATTATTATTATTATTATTATTATTATTATTATTATTATTATTATTATTATTATTATTATTATTATTATATTATTATTATTATTATTATTATTATTATTATTATTATTATTATTATTATTATTATTATTATTATTATTATTATTATTATTATTATTATTATTATTATTATTATTATTATTATTATTATTATTATTATTATTATTATTATTATTATTATTATTATTATTATTATTATTATTATTATTATTATTATTATTATTATTATTATTATTATTATTATTATTATTATTATTATTATTATTATTATTATTATTATTATTATTATTATTATTATTATTATTATTATTATTATTATTATTATTATTATTATATTATTATTATTATTATTATTATTATTATTATTATTATTATTATTATTATTATTATTATTATTATTATTATTATTATTATTATTATTATTATTATTATTATTATTATTATTATTATTATTATTATTATTATTATTATTATTATTATTATTATTATTATTATTATTATTATTATTATTATTATTATTATTATTATTATTATTATTATTATTATTATTATTATTATTATTATTATTATTATTATTATTATTATTATTATTATTATTATTATTATTATTATTATATTATTATTATTATTATTATTATTATTATTATATTATTATTATTATTATTATTATTATTATTATTATTATTATTATTATTATTATTATTATTATTATTATTATTATTATTATTATTATTATTATTATTATTATTATTATTATTATTATTATTATTATTATTATTATATTATTATTATTATTATTATTATTATTATTATTATTATTATTATTATTATTATTATTATTATTATTATTATTATTATTATATTATTATTATTATTATTATTATTATTATTATTATTATTATTATTATTATTATTATTATTATTATTATTATTATTATTATTATTATTATTATTATTATTATTATTATTATATTATTATTATTATTATTATTATTATTATTATTATTATTATTATTATTATTATTATTATTATTATTATTATTATTATTATTATTATTATTATTATTATTATTATTATTATTATTATTATTATTATTATTATTATTATTATTATTATTATTATTATTATTATTATTATTATTATTATTATTATTATTATTATTATTATTATTATTATTATTATTATTATTATTATTATTATTATTATTATTATTATTATTATTATTATTATTATTATTATTATTATTATTATTATTATTATTATTATTATTATTATTATTATTATTATTATTATTATTATTATTATTATTATTATTATTATTATTATTATTATTATTATTATTATTATTATTATTATTATTATTATTATTATTATTATTATTATTATTATTATTATTATTATTATTATTATTATTATTATTATTATTATTATTATTATTATTATTATTATTATTATTATTATTATTATTATTATTATTATTATTATTATTATTATTATATTATTATTATTATTATTATTATTATTATTATTATTATTATTATTATTATTATTATTATTATTATTATTATTATTATTATTATTATTATTATT
Organism: Culex pipiens pallens; assembly: GCF_016801865.2. Lineage (NCBI taxonomy): Eukaryota > Metazoa > Arthropoda > Insecta > Diptera > Culicidae > Culex > Culex pipiens. Next base: position 124,278,647 of record NC_068937.1, read on the forward strand.
ATTATTATTATTATTATTATTATTATTATTATTATTATTATTATTATTATTATTATTATTATTATATTATTATTATTATTATTATTATATTATTATTATTATTATTATTATTATTATTATTATTATTATTATTATTATTATTATTATTATTATTATTATTATTATTATTATTATTATTATTATTATTATTATTATTATTATTATTATTATTATTATATTATTATTATTATTATTATTATTATTATTATTATTATTATTATTATTATTATTATTATTATTATTATTATATTATTATTATTATTATTATTATTATTATTATTATTATTATTATTATTATTATTATTATTATTATTATTATTATTATTATTATTATTATTATTATTATTATTATTATTATTATTATTATTATTATTATTATTATTATTATTATTATTATTATTATTATTATTATTATTATTATTATTATTATTATTATTATTATTATTATTATTATTATTATTATTATTATTATTATTATTATTATTATTATTATTATTATTATTATTATTATTATTATTATTATTATTATTATTATTATTATTATTATTATTATTATTATTATTATTATTATTATTATTATTATTATTATTATTATTATTATTATTATTATTATTATTATATTATTATTATTATTATTATTATTATTATTATTATTATTATTATTATTATTATTATTATTATTATTATTATTATTATTATTATTATTATTATTATTATTATTATTATTATTATTATTATTATTATTATTATTATTATTATTATTATTATTATTATTATTATATTATTATTATTATTATTATTATTATTATTATTATTATTATTATTATTATTATTATTATTATTATTATTATTATTATTATTATTATTATTATTATTATTATTATTATTATATTATTATTATTATTATTATTATTATTATTATTATTATTATTATTATTATTATTATTATTATTATTATTATTATTATTATTATTATTATTATTATTATTATTATTATTTATTATTATTATTATTATTATTATTATTATTATTATTATTATTATTATTATTATTATTATTATTATTATTATTATTATTATTATTATTATTATTATTATTATTATTATTATTATTATTATTATTATTATTATATTATTATTATTATTATTATTATTATTATTATTATTATTATTATTATTATTATTATTATTATTATTATTATTATTATTATTATTATTATTATTATTATTATTATTATTATTATTATTATTATATTATTATTATTATTATTATTATTATTATTATTATTATTATTATTATTATTATTATTATTATTATTATTATTATTATTATTATTATTATTATTATTATTATTATTATTATTATTATTATTATTATTATTATTATTATTATTATTATTATTATTATTATTATTATTATTATTATTATTATTATTATTATTATTATTATTATTATTATTATTATTATTATTATTATTATTATTATTATTATTATTATTATTATTATTTATTATTATTATTATTATTATTATTATTATTATTATTATTATTATTATTATTATTATTATTATTATTATTATTATTATTATTATTATTATTATTATTATTATTATTATTATTATTATTATTATTATTATTATTATTATTATTATTATTATTATTATTATTATTATTATTATTATTATTATTATTATTATTATTATTATTATTATTATTATTATTATTATTATTATTATTATTATTATTATTATTATTATTATTATTATTATTATTATTATTATTATTATTATTATTATTATTATTATTATTATTATTATTATTATTATTATTATTATTATTATTATTATTATTATTATTATTATTATTATTATTATTATTATTATATTATTATTATTATTATTATTATTATTATTATTATTATTATTATTATTATTATTATTATTATTATTATTATTATTATTATTATTATTATTATTATTATTATTATTATTATTATTATTATTATTATTATATTATTATTATTATTATTATTATTATTATTATTATTATTATTATTATTATTATTATTATTATTATTATTATTATTATTATTATTATTATTATTATTATTATTATTATTATTATTATTATTATTATTATTATTATTATTATTATTATTATTATTATTATTATTATTATTATTATTATTATTATTATTATTATTATTATATTATTATTATTATTATTATTATTATTATTATTATTATTATTATTATTATTATTATTATTATTATTATTATTATTATTATTATTATTATTATTATTATTATTATTATTATTATTATTATTATTATTATTATTATTATTATATTATTATTATTATTATTATTATTATTATTATTATTATTATTATTATTATTATTATTATTATTATTATTATTATTATTATTATTATTATTATTATTATTATTATTATTATTATTATTATTATTATTATTATTATTATTATTATTATTATTATTATTATTATTATTATTATTATTATTATTATTATTATTATTATTATTATTATTATTATTATTATTATTATTATTATTATTATTATTATTATTATTATTATTATTATTATTATTATTATTATTATTATTATTATTATTATTATTATTATTATTATTATTATTATTATTATTATTATTATTATTATTATTATTATTATTATTATTATATTATTATTATTATTATTATTATTATTATTATTATTATTATTATTATTATTATTATTATTATTATTATTATTATTATTATTATTATTATTATTATTATTATTATTATTATTATTATTATTATTATTATTATTATTATTATTATTATTATTATTATTATTATTATTATTATTATTATTATTATTATTATTATTATTATTATTATTATTATTATTATTATTATTATTATTATTATTATTATTATTATTATTATTATTATTATTATTATTATTATTATTATTATTATTATTATTATTATTATTATTATTATTATTATTATTATTATTATTATTATTATTATTATTATTATTATTATTATTATTATTATTATTATTATTATTATTATTATTATTATTATTATTATTATTATTATTATTATTATTATTATTATTATTATTATTATTATTATTATTATTATTATTATTATTATTATTATTATTATTATTATTATTATTATTATATTATTATTATTATTATTATTATTATTATTATTATTATTATTATTATTATTATTATTATTATTATTATATTATTATTATTATTATTATTATTATTATTATTATTATTATTATTATTATTATTATTATTATTATTATTATTATTATTATTATTATTATTATTATTATTATTATTATTATTATATTATTATTATTATTATTATTATTATTATTATTATTATTATTATTATTATTATTATTATTATTATTATTATTATTATTATTATTATTATTATTATTATTATTATTATTATTATTATTATTATTATTATTATTATTATTATTATTATTATTATTATTATTATTATTATTATTATTATTATTATTATTATTATTATTATTATTATTATTATTATTATTATTATTATTATTATATTATTATTATTATTATTATTATTATTATTATTATTATTATTATTATTATTATTATTATTATTATTATTATTATTATTATTATTATTATTATTATTATTATTATTATTATTATTATTATTATTATTATTATTATTATTATTATTATTATTATTATTATTATTATTATTATTATTATTATTATTATTATTATTATTATTATTATTATTATATTATTATTATTATTATTATTATTATTATTATTATTATTATTATTATTATTATTATTATTATTATTATTATTATTATTATTATTATTATTATTATTATTATTATTATTATTATTATTATTATTATTATTATTATTATTATTATTATTATTATTATTATTATTATTATTATTATTATTATTATTATTATTATTATTATTATTATTATTATTATTATTATTATTATTATTATTATTATTATTATTATTATTATTATTATATTATTATTATTATTATTATTATTATTATTATTATTATTATTATTATTATTATTATTATTATTATTATTATTATTATATTATTATTATTATTATTATTATTATTATTATTATTATTATTATTATTATTATTATTATTATTATTATTATTATTATTATTATTATTATTATTATTATTATTATTATTATTATTATTATTATTATTATTATTATTATTATTATTATTATTATTATTATTATTATTATTATTATTATTATTATTATTATTATTATTATTATTATTATTATATTATTATTATTATTATTATTATTATTATTATTATTATTATTATTATTATTATTATTATTATTATTATTATTATATTATTATTATTATTATTATTATTATTATTATTATTATTATTATTATTATTATTATTATTATTATTATATTATTATTATTATTATTATTATTATTATTATTATTATTATTATTATTATTATTATTATTATTATTATTATTATTATTATTATTATTATTATTATTATTATTATTATTATTATTATTATTATTATTATTATTATTATTATTATTATTATTATTATTATTATTATTATTATTATTATTATTATTATTATTATTATTATTATTATTATTATTATTATTATTATTATTATTATTATTATTATTATTATTATTATTATTATTATTATTATTATTATTATTATTATTATTATTATTATTATTATTATTATTATTATTATTATTATTATTATTATTATTATTATTATTATTATTATTATTATTATTATTATTATTATTATTATTATTATTATTATTATTATTATTATTATTATTATTATTATTATTATTATTATTATTATTATTATTATTATTATTATTATTATTATTATTATTATTATTATTATTATTATTATTATTATTATTATTATATTATTATTATTATTATTATTATTATTATTATTATTATTATTATTATTATTATTATTATTATTATTATTATTATTATTATTATTATTATTATTATTATTATTATTATTATTATTATTATTATTATTATTATTATTATTATTATTATTATTATTATTATTATATTATTATTATTATTATTATTATTATTATTATTATTATTATTATTATTATTATTATTATTATTATTATTATTATTATTATTATTATTATTATTATTATTATTATTATTATTATTATTATTATTATTATTATTATTATTATTATTATTATTATTATTATTATTATTATTATTATTATTATTATTATTATTATTATTATTATTATTATTATTATTATTATTATTATTATTATTATTATTATTATTATTATTATTATTATTATATTATTATTATTATTATTATTATTATTATTATTATTATTATTATTATTATTATTATTATTATTATTATTATTATTATTATTATTATTATTATTATTATTATTATTATTATTATTATTATTATTATTATTATTATTATTATTATTATAATTATTATTATTATTATTATTATTATTATTATTATTATTATTATTATTATTATTATTATTATTATTATTATTATTATTATTATTATTATTATTATTATTATTATTATTATTATTATTATTATTATTATTATTATTATTATTATTATTATTATTATTATTATTATTATTATTATTATTATTATTATTATTATTATTATTATTATTATTATTATTATTATTATTATTATTATTATTATTATTATTATTATTATTATTATTATTATTATTATTATTATTATTATTATTATTATTATTATTATTATTATTATTATTATTATTATTATTATTATTATTATTATTATTATTATTATTATTATTATTATTATTATTATTATTATTATTATTATTATTATTATTATATTATTATTATTATTATTATTATTATTATTATTATTATTATTATTATTATTATTATTATTATTATTATTATTATTATTATTATTATTATTATTATTATTATTATTATTATTATTATTATTATTATTATTATTATTATTATTATTATTATTATTATTATTATTATTATTATTATTATTATTATTATTATTATTATTATTATTATTATTATTATTATTATTATTATTATTATTATTATTATTATTATATTATTATTATTATTATTATTATTATTATTATTATTATTATTATTATTATTATTATTATTATTATTATTATTATTATTATTATTATTATTATTATTATTATTATTATTATTATTATTATTATTATTATTATTATTATTATTATTATTATTATTATTATTATTATTATTATTATTATTATTATTATTATTATTATTATTATTATTATTATTATTATTATTATTATTATTATTATTATTATTATTATTATTATTATTATTATTATTATTATTATTATTATTATTATTATTATTATTATTATTATTATTATTATTATTATTATTATTATTATTATTATTATTATTATTATTATTATTATATTATTATTATTATTATTATTATTATTATTATTATTATTATTATTATTATTATTATTATTATTATTATTATTATTATTATTATTATTATTATTATTATTATTATTATTATTATTATTATTATTATTATTATTATTATTATTATTATTATTATTATTATTATTATTATTATTATTATTATTATTATTATTATTATTATTATTATTATTAGTATTATTATTATTATTATTATTATTATTATTATTATTATTATTATTATTATTATTATTATTATTATTATTATTATTATTATTATTATTATTATTATTATTATTATTATTATTATTATTATTATTATTATTATTATTATTATATTATTATTATTATTATTATTATTATTATTATTATTATTATTATTATTATTATTATTATTATTATTATTATTATTATTATTATTATTATTATTATTATTATTATTATTATTATTATTATTATTATTATTATTATTATTATTATTATTATTATTATTATTATTATTATTATTATTATTATTATTATTATTATTATTATTATTATTATTATTATTATTATTATTATTATTATTATTATTATTATTATTATTATTATTATTATTATTATTATTATTATTATTATTATTATTATTATTATTATTATTATTATTATTATTATTATTATTATTATTATTATTATTATTATTATTATTATTATTATTATTATTATTATTATTATTATTATTATTATTATTATTATTATTATTATTATTATTATTATTATTATTATTATTATTATTATTATTATATTATTATTATTATTATTATTATTATTATTATTATTATTATTATTATTATTATTATTATTATTATTATTATTATTATTATTATTATTATTATTATTATTATTATTATTATTATTATTATTATTATTATTATTATTATTATTATTATTATTATTATTATTATTATTATTATTATTATTATTATTATTATTATTATTATTATTATTATTATTATTATTATATTATTATTATTATTATTATTATTATTATTATTATTATTATTATTATTATTATTATTATTATTATTATTATTATTATTATTATTATTATTATTATTATTATTATTATTATTATTATTATTATTATTATTATTATTATTATTATTATTATTATTATTATTATTATTATTATTATTATTATTATTATTATTATTATTATTATTATTATTATTATTATTATTATTATTATTATTATTATTATTATTATTATTATTATTATTATTATTATTATTATTATTATTATTATTATTATTATTATTATTATTATTATTATTATTATTATTATTATTATTATTATTATTATTATTATTATTATTATATTATTATTATTATTATTATTATTATTATTATTATTATTATTATTATTATTATTATTATTATTATTATTATTATTATTATTATTATTATTATTATTATTATTATTATTATTATTATTATTATTATTATTATATTATTATTATTATTATTATTATTATTATTATTATTATTATTATTATTATTATTATTATTATTATTATTATTATTATTATTATTATTATTATTATTATTATTATTATTATTATTATTATTATTATTATTATTATTATTATTATTATTATTATTATTATTATTATTATTATTATTATTATTATTATTATTATTATTATTATTATTATTATTATTATTATTATTATTATTATTATTATTATTATTATTATTATTAGTATTATTATTATTATTATTATTAGTATTATTATTATTATTATTATTATTATTATTATTATTATTATTATTATTATTATTATTATTATTATTATTATTATTATTATTATTATTATTATTATTATTATTATTATTATTATTATTATTATTATTATTATTATTATTATTATTATTATTATTATTATTATTATTATTATTATTATTATTATTATTATTATTATTATTATTATTATTATTATTATTATTATTATTATTATTATTATTATTATTATTATTATTATTATTATTATTATTATTATTATTATTATTATTATTATTATTATTATTATTATTATTATTATTATTATTATTATTATTATTATTATTATTATTATTATTATTATTATTATTATTATTATTATTATTATTATTATTATTATTATTATTATTATTATTATTATTATTATTATTATTATTATTATTATTATTATTATTATTATTATTATTATTATTATTATTATTATTATTATTATTATTATTATTATTATTATTATTATTATTATTATTATTATTATTATTATTATTATATTATTATTATTATTATTATTATTATTATTATTATTATTATTATTATTATTATTATTATTATTATTATTATTATTATTATTATTATTATTATTATTATTATTATTATTATTATTATTATTATTATTATTATTATTATTATTATTATTATTATTATTATTATTATTATTATTATTATTATTATTATTATTATTATTATTATTATTATTATTATTATTATTATTATTATTATTATTATTATTATTATTATTATTATTATTATTATTATTATTATTATTATTATTATTATTATTATTATTATTATTATTATTATTATTATTATTATTATTATTATTATTATTATTATTATTATTATTATTATTATTATTATTATTATTATTATTATTATTATTATTATTATTATTATTATTATTATTATTATTATTATTATTATTATTATTATTATTATTATTATTATTATTATTATTATTATTATTATATTATTATTATTATTATTATTATTATTATTATTATTATTATTATTATTATTATTATTATTATTATTATTATTATTATTATTATTATTATTATTATTATTATTATTATTATTATTATTATTATTATTATTATTATTATTATTATTATTATTATTATTATTATTATTATTATTATTATTATTATTATTATTATTATTATTATTATTATTATTATTATTATTATTATTATTATTATTATTATTATTATTATTATTATTATTATTATTATTATTATTATTATTATTATTATTATTATTATTATTATTATTATTATATTATTATTATTATTATTATTATTATTATTATTATTATTATTATTATTATTATTATTATTATTATTATTATTATTATTATTATTATTATTATTATTATTATTATTATTATTATTATATTATTATTATTATTATTATTATTATTATTATTATTATTATTATTATTATTATTATTATTATTATTATTATTATTATTATTATTATTATTATTATTATTATTATTATTATTATTATTATTATTATTATTATTATTATTATTATTATTATTATTATTATTATTATTATTATTATTATTATTATTATTATTATTATTATTATTATTATTATTATTATTATTATTATTATTATTATTATTATTATTATTATTATTATTATTATTATTATTATTATTATTATTATTATTATTATTATTATTATTATTATTATTATTATTATTATTATTATTATTATTATTATTATTATTATTATTATTATTATTATTATTATTATTATTATTATTATTATTATTATTATTATTATTATTATTATTATTATTATTATTATTATTATTATTATTATTATATTATTATTATTATTATTATTATTATTATTATTATTATTATTATTATTATTATTATTATTATTATTATTATTATTATTATTATTATTATTATTATTATTATTATTATTATTATTATTATTATTATTATTATTATTATTATTATTATTATTATTATTATTATTATTATTATTATTATTATTATTATATTATTATTATTATTATTATTATTATTATTATTATTATATTATTATTATTATTGTTATTATTATTATTATTATTATTATTATTATTATTATTATTATTATTATTATTATTATTATTAATTATTATTATTATTATTATTATTATTATTATTATTATTAATTATTATTATTATTATTATTATTATTATTATTATTATTATTATTATTATTATTATTATTATTATTATTATTATTATTATTATTATTATTATTATTATTATTATTATTATTATTATTATTATTATTATTATTATTATTATTATTATTATTATTATTATTATTATTATTATTATTATTATTATTATTATTATTATTATTATTATTATTATTATTATTATTATTATTATTATTATATTATTATTATTATTATTATTATTATTATTATTATTATTATTATTATTATTATTATTATTATTATTATTATTATTATATTATTATTATTATTATTATTATTATTATTATTATTATTATTATTATTATTATTATTATTATTATTATTATTATTATTATTATTATTATTATTATTATTATTATTATTATTATTATTATTATTATTATTATTAGTATTATTATTATTATTATTATTATTATTATTATTATTATTATTATTATTATTATTATTATTATTATTATTATTATTATTATTATTATTATTATTATTATTATTATTATTATTATTATTATTATTATTATTATTATTATTAATATTATTATTATTATTATTATTATTATTAATTATTTATTTATTTATTATTATTATTATTATTATTATTATTATTATTATTATTATTATTATTATTATTATTATTATTATTATTATTATTATTATTATTATTATTATTATTATTATTATTATTATTATTATTATTATTATTATTATTATTATTATTATTATTATTATTATTATTATTATTATTATTATTATTATTATTATTATTATTATATTATTATTATTATTATTATTATTATTATTATTATTATTATTATTATTATTATTATTATTATTATTATTATTATTATTATTATTATTATTATTATTATTATTATTATTATTATTATTATTATTATTATTATTATTATTATTATTATTATTATTATTATTATTATTATTATTATTATTATTATTATTATTATTATTATTATTATTATTATTATTATTATTATTATTATTATTATTATTATTATTATTATTATTATTATTATTATTATTATTATTATTATTATTATTATTATTATTATTATTATTATTATTATTATATTATTATTATTATTATTATTATTATTATTATTATTATTATTATTATTATTATTATTATTATTATATTATTATTATTATTATTATTATTATTATTATTATTATTATTATTATTATTATTATTATTATTATTATTATTATTATTATTATTATTATTATTATTATTATTATTATTATTATTATTATTATTATTATTATTATTATTATTATTATTAGTATTATTATTATTATTATTATTATTATTATTATTATTATTATTATTATTATTATTATTATTATTATTATTATTATTATTATTATTATTATTATTATTATTATTATTATTATTATTATTATTATTATTATTATTATTATTATTATTATTAGTATTATTATTATTATTATTATTATTATTATTATTATTATTATTATTATTATTATTATTATTATTATTATTATTATTATTATTATTATTATTATTATTATTATTATTATTATTATTATTATTATTATTATTATTATTATTATTATTATTATTATTATTATTATTATTATTATTATTATTATTATTAGTATTATTATTATTATTATTATTATTATTATTATTATTATTATTATTATTATTATTATTATTATTATTATTATTATTATTATTATTATTATTATTATTATTATTATTATTATTATTATTATTATTATTATTATTATTATATTATTATTATTATTATTATTATTATTATTATTATTATTATTATTATTATTATTATTATTATTATTATTATTATTATTATTATTATTATTATTATTATTATTATTATTATTATTATTATTATTATTATTATTATTATTATTATTATTATTATTATTATTATTATTATTATTATTATTATTATTATTATTATTATTATTATTATTATTATTATTATTATTATTATTATTATTATTATTATTATTATTATTATTATTATTATTATTATTATTATTATTATTATTATTATTATTATTATTATTATTATTATTATTATTATTATTATTATTATTATTATTATTATTATTATTATTATTATTATTATTATTATTATTATTATTATTATATTATTATTATTATTATTATTATTATTATTATTATTATTATTATTATTATTATTATTATTATTATTATTATTATTATTATTATTATTATTATTATTATTATTATTATTATTATTATTATTATTATTATTATTATTATTATTATTATTATTATTATTATATTATTATTATTATTATTATTATTATTATTATTATTATTATTATTATTATTATTATTATTATTATTATTATTATTATTATTATTATTATTATTATTATTATTATTATTATTATTATTATTATTATTATTATTATTATTATTATTATTATTATTATTATTATTATTATTATTATTATTATTATTATTATTATTATTATTATTATTATTATTATTATTATCATTATTATTATTATTATTATTATTATTATTATTATTATTATTATTATTATTATTATTATCATTATTATTATTATTATTATTATTATTATTATTATTATTATTATTATTATTATTATTATTATTATTATTATTATTATCATTATTATTATTATTATTATTATTATTATTATTATTATTATTATTATTATTATTATTATTATTATTATTATTATTATTATTATTATTATTATTATTATTAATATTATTATTATTATTATTATTATTATTATTATTATTATTATTATTATTATTATTATTATTATTATTATTATTATTATTATTATTATTATTATTATTATTATTATTATTATTATTATTATTAATATTATTATTATTAATATTATTATTATTATTACTATTCTGTCTCAATATAAGTAATGCCTCAAATTTAATACTGTCCAAATTGTATTTCTGTCTCAACTTTATATATGTCTCAATTTCATGACTGTCTAAATGTTATTTCTGACTCAATTTTACTCTGTCTCAACTTTTTATTTCTTGAGAACTTTATTTACATTTCATTTCATTTTCTGTCTGAATGCTATTTCTGTCTCATTTTTATTATATTTTAATCCTTCTGTCTCAACTATATTGTGTCTAAACAATACTTTGTATCGAAAATTTTCTGTCTCATTTTTTCCTGTCTCTATTTTATTTTTGTCTCAAATTCTATTGATTTTTCCACAATGCTATTTCTGTCCCAATTTTATATCCGTCTCAATAATTATTCTGTCTCAATTTTATATTGCCTCAATAATATTCTGTCTCAACAATATGCTGTCTCAACAATATTGTGTTTTACCAATATTCTGTCTAAACAAAATTCTGTCTCAACAACATGCTGTCTCAACAATATTCTGTTTCAACTATTTTCTCTCTCGACCATATTCTTTCCTCGGCTATGTTTCTGTCTCATTTTTATTTCTGTCTCAAGTGACATTCACATATAATCAAACTGTCAATTGTTTTTTTTGTCCCATCGGTCCTGTTATTTTTCAGCAGACTTTCTTTTTATCGTGCAAAAGTTTTGTCTCAACGTTGTTTTCACAAACTTTTAAGTCTCAACAGACGCAATGTCATAATGATCAGCATGTCTCAACCTTTGTGTTGTCTCAACTGACAATCAGTCCCAACAAAGTCCGTTCGTTTCGTTCAAAGTTGAAACTTGAAACTTTAACAAATTATTTTTGTCCGATGATTTTTCGCTGTTACAAAATTTTAAGTTTTTTACGGTTTCGCAAGAAAAGAAGAAACCGAAGAGAGTTTCGAGGTCCGCCCCAGCGGTCGTTACAACCAGATAAACATTTACATAATCAAAACTGTTACTCGGGTTTTTTTCTTGCTATTCCCTTTTCTGGACCAGTTTTAAGAGCGTTCAAACATTTGGATTTGGATCAGCGAGAGCGGCGTGAAGCAGAAAAAAACATCGCCCAAACGACAAAAGTACCATAAATCTTCATCCTCCGAAAGTGAGTGAGTGAAAGATTTAGAGAGCACACAGGAGTGAGCAAGAAAAAGACTCCCGTAATCACATCGACGAAAGCGTACTGTTTACCTCGACATTGGTCGTTATAAACTTTGGCGCAAAAATATAGAATTTCATCGCACCCGTGAGTCTGGAGCATTTCGTTTTGTAATGGATTTTTTCTTGAGCAAGTAGGAAAAAACACAACCTAAAATGGTTCTGGGATTAGGAACGGAAAATGAAGGGCAAAAAGCTGGGTAAAATCAGGGAAAAAAGAACTGCCCAAAAGTGCCCCGCGGGGAATTAACTTTTTTGGCTTAGTCATGATGATGTTGAAAATGGAAATGAAAAGGCTGAAGGAAAGGAAAGTTAACAAGCTACCCATTTAAAACCGGAAAAGAGGAAAATTGCGAGTGGCAATCTTTGCAGAATAATGATTTTTTTTTTCAATGCATCTCCAATTGTACTTCAAAAATTACAATTAAGTACTGTTGATCATCACTTCTTTTTGCTTTAAATTTTCACGTGCTTATTTTTGGCACAACGCCCACCCCTTTACGTTGGCTCAGGCGCCAGTTTTCCCCATTTCCTCAAGGTCAGTGAAAAACAAAAAAAAAAAACATCCAAAAACGCCAAGCGTGTGAAAAGTTCAAAATCCGCATTTTCCCGCTGCAGGCAGGGGCGTTGTTGTTTCACGTTCTGACATACTTTTCCATCAAATTTGACATTCAAACGCGATGATCGTGATGTTTTTTTTTTCTCAGCCGGCTTCGGCTCGTTTGGGGGTTGAAAATAAACTGGCGGATTGAGCTAGCCTAGAGTGCAGTGCACTTAACAGGGAAGGGGATATTTAAAGTGAAGGCTATTTTTTAAAATGTTGCTTTTAAAACTGATAACCTCTAAGTTTAGTTGCGATACTTGATGATTGTATATTTTATTTCAAAGTATTGCCAATCATTTCCTCACTAAGTTACTACAAAACGTATAACCGTTCACAGACAACTCTTAGCTCTTGAAATTTAATTATACATAATTAGACTGAAAAATAGACAGAAATCAACTTTTGTTTTGTTTAGGGGCATCAACAAACTAAATTATTAAGTTATTTGCGGTTATTTTTTAAAATAAATATTCAGAAACAAAAAAAACAATAGAGATTACTGAAAAAGTTCAAATTAAACCGCAAGCTGGAGTGTTATTGAATGCCTTGGTGACCATCAACTTTTTTGAAATAGGAAAATCCGCTGCACCCCGGAGGCAGTACAACTAGCCGGGTACCCTCGGGTAATGACAGCAAAAGTTTGCTCGTAAATCACTGCCCGACAAGTGTGCGTCCTGACTGGGAGGGGGCACTTTCTCCCAACCGAGGCGAAAAAATAAAATCGTGTGTGCCGGTGGCCGGTGGGGAAATGCCTTTTTGGCGCCAAAACGGTGATAGTTTTGCAAAACCAGATGGACCGAATCCATCGTCCGCGTTGTTGGTGATGGACGAAAATGTCACCAAACGTGGCATTGGACTGAAATTTTGACAGTGAGGAAGGGATTTTCGATCCTGTTTTAATTTTTTGTTTGGGCAATTTTATTTAATTGAAAGTGATTCGACTATGTTATGTTCCATGATCATGAAGTCATATTTCAGAGAAACTGAAAATCCAATTTAAAAACTCTTGCATCTACGGGCAAACTTCAGATCCAACACAGACTTCCAGGAATATCCAATCAATTTCTCAGTCACACAATTTCACTCAATCACATGGAACAGAGGCTTTTCCTGTTCATTTTGTGGAAGCATCCGGTTTGTTCGATTGGGTTGAGCGGCAAGGCATTTATGAGAAAATTTATTGGCCAACCTTCAAAAGAATTTCAATGAATTAAGTTTTTATTTCTAGAAAAATGCAATTTCAAATAAAAAGCACCCAGAAAAAAGTAAAAATACCACTGTACAGCAATGCTAGACAGTAAAAAATGTCCGTGTAAAATCGCACATGCACATCACCTTTGTGAGAAAAAGCATGCAATATTGTATGAGAAAACGTGTACACAAAAAGCATGTACGCAAGAAAAAAAAGAATCGGCGTTGAACCAAGGTTTCATAAGACGGTGAGATAGCCGAGATGGTTGGGGCGCGGACTTGGTAATCTGAAGATGACTCTCACCAGATTTATGTTATTTTTAGAGTATGCGATTTTTTTT
Organism: Culex pipiens pallens; assembly: GCF_016801865.2. Classification (NCBI taxonomy): domain Eukaryota; kingdom Metazoa; phylum Arthropoda; class Insecta; order Diptera; family Culicidae; genus Culex; species Culex pipiens. The sequence goes on from NC_068937.1 coordinate 124,295,550, forward strand.
TCTTGCGTACAGACATGCCTCGGTTTAGCACCTCATATAGGGTTTTGGAATCGGAATGATGTCTGCTATCCATTAAAGTTATAATTTCCTGAAAATTTTCACATATTTACGTATTTTTCCTGTATTTTGAAAACGCATTTTTTTCTCAAAAGAAACCAAAACTGTATTGGTATTGCAGTATGGATATCAAATGATCAGTTTTTTTCATACATATCGAATATAAAATCATTTTTTTGAAAACACTCAACATTTTCACTAAACTTTGTATTTTCGAAAAAAAAATTACTTAAAATTTCAGTTTTTAAAATATGGGTATCAAACGATCAGAAATTTTTCATACATTTCGAATATAATAACAACATTTTTTTTTAAATACTCAAAAAATTCACAAAACTACGAATTTTCGAAAAATATACTCAAAATTTTAATTGTTACAATATGGGTATCAAACGATCGGGATTTTTTCATACATTTCAAAAGTTATTAAAAAAATTAAAATACGCAAAATTTTCACAAAACTACGTGTTCGGATGAACGTGACATGCCTCGGTTCAGCACCTCATATAGGGTTTTGGAATCGGAATGATGTCAGCTATCCATTAAAATTATAAGTTCATGAAAATTTTCACAAAAATACGTATTTTTCCTGTATTTCGAAAACGCATTTTTTTCTCAAAATAAACCAAAAATGTATTGATGTTGCAATATGGATATCAAATGATCAGTTTTTGTCATACATTTCGAATATAAAATCATTTTTTTGAAAACATTAAAAAATTTCACTGAACTACGCTTTTTCGAAAAAAAAATTACAAAAAATTTCAGTTTTTATAATATAGGTATCAAACGATCAGAATTTTTTCATAAATTTCGAATATAATAACAACATTTTTTTTAAAATACTCAAAAATTTCACAAAACTACGTATTCTCGAAAAAAAAACCTCAAAATTTTAGTTTTTAACAATATGAATATCAAACAATCGTGATTTTTTCATACATTTTTAAGTACTTTGTGAAAAAAATTACATGCGAAATGTATGAATAAATCCCGATCCTTTGATACCCATACAGTAAAAAATAGAATTTTGATTATTTTTTCTAAAATAAGTAGTTAGTAACAACTAAAATTTTGAGTATTTTTCGAAAATACGTAGTTTTGTGAAAATTTTGAGTATTTTCAAAAAATGTTGTAATTGCAATCGAAATGTATGAAAAAATCCCGATCGTTTGATACCCACATTTTAAAAACAGAAATTTTGAGTATTTTTATCAAAAATACGTAGTTTTGAAAAAAAATAGTATTTTCAAAAAATGTTGTTGTTACATTCGAAATGTATGAAAAAATCCTGATCGTTTGATACCCACATTTTAAAAACTGAAATTTTGAGTATTTTTTTCGAAAATACGTAGTTCTGTGAAAAATTTGTTTTCACATTCGAAATGTATTACATAAATCCAATCATTTCATACCCATATTGCAATAACAATAATTTTGAGTATTTTTCGAGAAACATTGCATTTCCAAAATACAGGAAAAATACGGTTTTTTGAGAAAATGTCCATGAAATTATCCCGATTCCGAAACACTATTTTTTTTTTGCAAAACCGAGGCGTGCAAAATCGAGGCATGTCTGTACATGCTGTTTTTGTACATGTTTTCTCACACAATATTACATGCTTTTTCTCACAAAGGTGATGTGCATACTTTTGCATTCGATTGCACCATCCGATTTTTTTCTGTGATATTTTTAATTAAACTTAAAGCTTTATGGAAGATGTGTAAGCCACAGTTTCGTTACGTAATGTTTGTATGAACCCCTTAGGCACCCTGAACTTCGTTCCGGAAGACACACTTTTCTCCCATTTTCTGCCTTTGTTTCAAGCAGATAGCCTGTGGCCAAAACCGAGAACATTACATCCAATTTTCAGTAGTTCAGAGCAGGCTCCATGCAGAAGAGCCGTATTTCCTTCGTTTTCCGGCACCACTGGCTGATTGAGTGACGGTTGAAGTTTTCGAAGGACGAGGTCGAAAAATGAATCAAGTCAGGTTAAAAGGGGTAAACAATGTCCTACGGTTCAATTTTCGTACTGAATCAAGCCAGGTTCAATTTGCAACGTTTCGGGCAGATGAGAATGAAATGAGTTGGAAAATATGGGATTTTATCGATGTCTGGGCGATGGGCCATTTGTGGAAAGGTCAACGCAGGAAGGAGGAAAACTTTGTGTCGATGTAATTGAAATAGTTTCCGACTGGAGAGGAATAAGAGCAGGAAAAATGGCAAGTGCAGGGCTGGTTGGACTGCAAGACTTTTCCTCTAACTGTTTTTTTTTTTTTGCGGAATTTGATTTTAAAAAAACGAACTGAGGTCAAACTGGATAAATTGGATCAATTCATTAAAATTTAAATTTATGATTAAATGGAACAAATTAATCAACTCTATAAAAAAACTTGTAAACCATCTGCTCCAACCTTCCATCGGATGGGGAAGTAAAACGTCGGTCCCAACCTTGGTTGTTGTAAGACCGTTAAGTCATTCCAGGTGTGGGAGTCGTTTCCCTGCTATAAAGACAAACAACACACCAAACCAAGCCTGCTCCGGTGGAATCGCTGGCGGCAATTTGAATTGCAATCCAAAGGTCGTCAGTTTGAACCCTGGGGAGTAGAAAGAGGTTTGGGTTCTCGAATGGGTCTGTTTTTTTACTGTGAACAGACACTGACCACTGCGACACTTAACTATCTTTTGTAGTCGAATGGGTCTTAGAGAGTTGAAACACTAACATTACGTTCTGGCACAATTATGGCGTAAACATCCTCGCGCTGGTCCACAACGGCGTAGATTGTTTGTGCCATCCCTGTCACCGTTGGCAACGTCAGAATTATTTATTTTCACGTGAGCGCACTTTTCTTCCTCGCCTTCGGCAGGTTTGCCGCTTTAATGACATCGAGACGATCACAGATTGTATGGAAAATTGTTCACTTTTGCCCTCGCAGACTGGCAGCGCAATTATCTGTATTTTTTCTCGGCAATTCTAGCTGGAAAATACTTTTCTCAAATGGAAAAATAATAATTGACAAGAATGCGACATTTTCCTGCTAACGGATAAGTTTCTCTGTTATGAAATTCGCGATAAATGTTGTTGATGAACAACAACAAAAAGATGTTTTACTTTAAAAAAAATTAAGAATCCAATCTTAAAGTTGTACTTCAGAACTTTTCCACTCGAATCGCACCAAAATTAGCATTGCTCAGCTTATCGACCAAACAACCAATCGTTGAGGACAACTTAACAAATGAATATTCAATCGCCCGCCCGATGAAGATGCTGAACCGGTCAACTGACCTAGAAGGTTGACCTGTTTGGCAGAGTGGCGTAAGCGACAACCCGTTTCGCGTTGGTAACAAGATTCTCAGAAGGCGCTTACGTCACATTGTTTAAGAAGGCGTGAAATAGTGCGAGTTGGCTGCCAATTAATTGGAATTTCTACCATAAATAATGTATTACGGAGAGTTGCCGGGGCTAGACAACCGATTGTATCATCAAGTAGTGCGTTCAATCACGGACGTTAGAAACAGGGATTTTGAAAATGTTTTGAGGATATATTTTTGAAATAATCGTTCATCAAAAATGTGTCACTGTCAATGTTCAAGGCTCAGCAAGACATCGCCACACTTCTCGATGTCACACATCAATCAGCATCAACCCCCTGCCCGTCAACCGACATCATCGCTGATGCAGAACAAAATGATCAAAGCGTTTTGCAACACCTAACCGGCAATTGCTACAACCCTTGTCTTAGTCTTCATCACCGCCGACACCGTCGTCGGTGCCGAAAGCAATTGTCACGAGACACTTCTTTGTAGTGCAAGGGAGTGATAAAAGCGCCTGCAGGTATGCAACTGCTTACGGTTCTAAATCACCACCAGGTGGCACCCTCTTAGAGAGGGAAAAAAACCCAAACAACAGATGCACAAACAGCTACAAGTGCAATATCACAAAATAAGTACCCTCTTAGGGCTTTGCATCTACATATTTGCTGCCTTCCAAAAAGAGATGCATGTATATGTGCGACACAGACTTTGTTCTGCTTCGCTGAACTGAAAACTTCAAGACAAGGATCGAAGGTCGAGAGGGCAAGTGCGGGGGGAGGTTGGGAAATCCTTGAATAAGTGCACTTGCACCGCAATTGAATGCCGGAGGCCTTAGGAAGACGAAGAAGAAAACAAGACGAAGCAAAATAATAGCACAGCTCCCTCCCTTGTATTCTTGCAGCAAGCGAGGCACGAGATCGATTTTTTGCCCGTGTTCGCCCCCCGGCAGGTGTCGGGGTTTCCTTCCGGGGCTGGCAAGAGCGCCCAGACAGGGTGCAGAACGCGAGGGGTGCCGTTGCCGGAAGCGAACCTGCTTCCGTGCCTGATTGAGTGTTGATTCAATTTGGCTGGTTCCGATTGGGCGCAATGGCGACGGGGGAAATGTTTGATTTTTGACGGCCTTCACAGCATAGCCATGCGAGGTTTTGGAACGAGTTGAAGTCGCTTGGATACAATATGGCTCAATTGTGTCTCTGTTTGCAATCACTATTGCCTATTTGTATTACCATATCATTGTCTTATTTTCTCATAGTCACATTTTCTTATTGTCTTATTGCCTCAATTTTTAATTGTCTCATTTCCTGTAGCACTTACATACTGTCTCATTTTTCCAATGTTTGATATAATTTTTGATTCATTTGCTAAATGTCCAATTGTCTCATTTCTTCAATATATAATTGTCTAATGGTCTGATTGTCTCACAGCTTGATAATTTTAACACTGCCTCGTTGTGTAATTTTCACATCACCTCATTGTTTCCATGTCTCAATGTCTTATTATTTATTTTTTTCACTGTCTCAATTCCTTATTGCCTCATGGTTTAATTGTCTCACTGTTTCATTGTTTTATTTTTTTCTCCGTCTTTTTTTCTCATTGTCTTAATATATCATTGTCTTATTGTCTCATTTCCTTGTTGTCGAATTGTCTGCAATTAAAAATTTGGAATTTTACATTTGACGTAATCTTTTATCAAACCGATTATCAAGTCATGTAAACGTCTTTTCGATATAAGATTAGGTCTTTTTAAATGTAAACCGATCAAATTCCCATTGGCATTGTTTTACATCGAGTGAAATCTAAAATTAAATCTAAAATAACCTAACTTCACGCCTTATTAGATGCACATATCTGGAGCATCAAATTTGATGTAATGTTACATCTAATAAAACCCAATATCATGCACCTTAGCCACTACACGTTTGTCAGAATGATGAAACGTCAAAACGTCAGCAAGTGTTCACGTCACATCACCTACCACAGTGAATTCTGACCTCATACCCATCTTACTAACCCCTCAAAACTCATGTGATACTTTGTCGGAGACGCAGCCGATTTAGCGGTCCCATCACTCAAGTATCGAACTAACATTCCCATCCCCTTCCCCGTGTCTTACCACTGGTCGTGGCCGGCGTCGGTATTGATCGGCACGATAGGGACCTTTGAAAATTTGTGGTGCTTTCGGTAAATGATGAATGAAAATTCAAAAATCTGTATCTTTTGAATGAATTTTTTGATTTGGTGTCTTCGGCAAAGTTGTAGGTATGTATAAGAACTACACTGCAAAAAAATGATACACGGTAAATTTTTTTGGTGATTTTTTATTCAACTATTTGTCACTTAAACTTGATTTGCAAAAAAACAATATTTTTTTTTTTTTTCATTTTTTGATATATTTTAGAAGACATAAAATGCCAACTTTTTAGACATTTCCAGGTTGTGCAAAAAATCATTGACCGAGTTATGGATTTTTGAATCAATACTGATTTTTTTTCACAAAATCGACAAAGGGGAAATATACCCATTTTAATCACCCTAAGCCGTTCGACCAATTATCATGACTTTTGCCGTTTTCCGCTATTAAATTAAAAATTTCCGTATATCAACATTGGAGAGTTGCTTGTTCACTTTAATTTGAGCTATTTATTACATTGCAACATTCAAAAAAACTGTATGAAAGCTGTAATTCATGATCAAAGTGTTGATAGGCCGATAATAGAAATAGGCTAGAAAAGGGTATAGTTCCCCTATTAGTCACAAAAAAATTTCAACTTCATATTTCGAGGTAAAATCAAATTTGCAAGCAATAAGTACTAACTTTAGTGAAATTTTGCACCGTTTTAAAGTTATAGCCAATTTTAGGTAACTTTTTTGAAAAAAATCTCTATATATTGTGTTTTTGAACTTTGTAGCTACGACCCTTAGTTGCTGAGATATTGCCATGCAAGTGTTTAAAAACAGGAAAATTGATATTTTCCAAGTCTCACCAAACAATCCACCATTTTCTAATGTCGATATCTCAGCAATTTCACGAATGTCCAGCAACTAAGAATCGTATCAACAAAGTTGAAAAAAGAAAAATATTTCGAATTTTCTCATCTTTTCAAAAATATTTTTTTTCAAAGGTGAGCAAGCATATACACTTATTCATAAAAAAAATCAAAACTGCGTCTTTTTTCAAAAAAGTTATCTAAAAATGGTTTTAACTTGAAAACGGCAGTTTATCAATATTTCACTTCAGTACTTTTTGATTGCAAATTTGATTTTTCATCGAAAAATGAAGCTGAAAATTTTTGGCGACCAATATTTCGATTTTTTTACTAAAAAAGTATTGATTAAAAAAATCATAACTCGGTCAAAAAAAATTTACACAACCTGGAAATTTCTAAAAAGTTTTCATTTGATGTCCCCAAAATCTTATCAAAAACAAAAAAAAAGTTTAAAATAGGTTATTTTTGCAAATCATGTTTTTTGTGACAAAAAGTGAAATAAAAAATCACCATTTTTTTACCGTGTACCATTTTCTTCAGTGTAGTCCTTTTACACATCTGCTACTTTGCCGAAGACAACAAATCGATCAAAAAAATCCTTCAAAAGCTATAGATTTTTGAATTTTCATGCATCATTTTTGTATGGACAGCTGCCACATTTTTATGGAAAATTATATGGACAAACTAATGATGCAAAATGGCTTCTTTGGGCATACCGAAGGCACCAAAAAAGTTTCAGCAGAATTAAAAAAATACAAAAAAAAATCGAATGACCGAAATCTGAGAGAACTGCTCCTATTCCAAGCAAATCTTCCAAACCAAATACGATTCCAGCCTGATCTCCACAAGTTACCGTACGAACGATGCCGTTTTTGAAGTGATTTTCGCCTCCAAAACGGCTCCTGCGAGAGCCACAGATTTTTGCGAATCAACGTCGTTTTCAGTGATGGCCTTCCATCCAAAAAGTTTCCTTTGCGTGCGTGTGTGGGTGAATCGATAGGGCTCAGCATGAGTGTGGAGAGATGGTGTTGGTGTACACAACTTATCTGCTCGGTGCAAGATTAGTGTGATATTGGTTTCTGCTTGAGCTGACACAGCCCTGCAGAACTTCCTGGCTTGGGAACTAAACCGCAGAGTAGAGTTTCCTGGGGGAGGGTGACGGAACACGTTCAAGTTTTTGGCACATTATTCTGTGGTTTGGCTAGGTTGTGGCTTTTTCTGGAAAGTGTCTCGGTAACTTGGTTTGTCTGGGGAAATTCGAGTAATGAACTGTGTAGAATGTTTGGATTTAGAAAAAGCTTCTGAAAATTGAGGAAAAATAATATCCATTCTGTCAAATCAACACTGGATACTTTTAGTTAAGTTTAGTTTTAGGTTGAAATTTAGTTTTCTTTTCTGAAAACAACGATATAACAATCTAAACTAGGACAAGAAGACCCTCCGTAAAATTCTTCAAGTAAAAATTATCATTAATTTTCCCAGCGTAGGCTTCCCATCACCGGCACTTTTCCTGCGTCGAAGATCAAAAGCGATACCAATTTTCAATATCGTACACACGCTGTCATCGTTGCCTCCGGTCCTTCCTTTCTAGACCGGTAAAAATCGAAGTCGAAACAACCCCTCAAGCGTGTTCACCGGCGTTGACGGTAGTTGATGACACTTTTCCCTGGGAAAACCCCATTATGGCCACGTTGTCACCCCTTCCGTCACATTTCCGTCGTCCAGGTGAGGAAAAGTTGGGAAAATTCTTTTCAACTACGCTCCCCTCTCAACCCTGCTGCTTACAGGTTGGCTGAAATATGTTACATCGGGGAAATTCCCCGAACGTCGGCGCCCCAGGTCCTTGACGTTGCCGTTCGTGTAAAAGTCGGACCAAGTTGGCCAAATGAAAAGGATAACTTTCTTGGATGCCCGTCGGAAGTTTCGGGGCTCGGGATTAATATTTGCAATATTGAAGATCTGATTAGGGTGGGGCGACTCAGAAAATGATGAATATTTTACCAGCGTTACAGGGATGAGCTTGCGTGGAACTTCGTTTGGTCGGTAGTTACCTGTAAGGAGAAGCGGAGAAAATAGAAGCTGCTATTAGTGTGATGTGGTTAATGGAAGAATTTATGCGGATTATCCTGGAAAAGACCAACTCAAGTGTTCGTTATAATTAGGATGCCTTCGGGGAAAATCTGAGTTGACGGTATGGGGTGCATGAAATTAAACATTTTTATATATGTTTGTACTAAGGCGTCCAATTTTCCCGGGTTTTGAATTTCCCGGGAAACGAGAAAAATGTTTTTGGAATCCCGGTAATTCCCGGGATCCCGGGAAATTTTTGAATCAGTAATAAAATCTATGTTTCATTATATCTGTTATGTTTTCAAGTTTAAAATCATTGAATTAGCTTAATAATATCAAATGGTGATAATCCTCATTTCAATCTTAGAGCAATTCTCTACCAAAACCGGAAATGGATTTTATTTGTATTTTTTTATTTGGCTCAAACTTTGTGGGGGCCTTCCCTATGACCAAATATGCTATTTTGTGTCATTGGTTCACCCATACAAGTCTCCATACAATTTTGGCAGCTGTCCATACAAAAATGGTATGTAAATATTCAAACAGCTGTAACTTTTGAATGATTTTTCTGATCATTTGGTGTCTTCGGCAAAATTGTAGGTATTGTTGAGGACTTTTGAAAAAAAAATAGGTACACGGAAAAAAAATTTGCAGATTTTTTTATCAACTTTTTTTCACTAAAACTCAATTTCCATAGCCTTAGAGAAGCATGGTAAAAAAATCTGCCGCCGAGTTATGATTTTTTGAAAAAATAGTGATTTTTGGAAAAAATCGAAGTTTTATGCAAAGTTTGATTTCAGCGAAATATTTGCAGTTTTTCAATTTTTAAAAATAGTGACCATGAGTGACCATTTCTAAAAATATTTTTTTTGAAAAGTTCAGAAAATTTGCTATAAAATTGTCTAAGAGACATTGAAGATTGGACCTCTGGTTGCTGAAATACAGCGGCTTAAAGAAAAAGAAACACGAAAATTGAAGTTTTCTAAGTCTCACCCAATCAGCCCACCATTTTCTAATGACGATATCTCAGCAATTAATGGTCCGATTTTCAATGTAAATACATGAAACATTCGTAAAATTTTCCGATCTTTTTGAAAAAAATATTGGGCGTAAAATTCAATATTTGGCCTTTTTAAAATGTTAGTCTTTATTTATAAATTTTCAAAATATTTTTTTCGACAGATCGGAAAATTTCACGAATGTTTCATATATTAACATTGAAAATCGGACCATTAATTGCTGAGATATCGTCATTAGAAAATGGTGGGCTGATTGGGTGAGACTTGGAAAACTTCAATTTTCGTGTTTCTTTTTCTTTAAGCCGCTGTATTTCAGCAACCAGAGGTCCAATCTTCAATGTCTCTTAGACAATTTTATAGCAAATTTTCTGAACTTTTCAAAAAAAATATTTTTAGAAATGGTCACTCATGGTCACTATTTTTAAAAATTGAAAAACTGCAAATATTTCGCTAAAATCAAACTTTCGGTGGCTATAATCTGTAAAGTACTTTTCGATTGCAAATTCAATTTTGCATTAAAAAATAATGTCAAACTTGTTTTTGCATGAAACTTCATTTTTTTCCAAAAATCACTATTTTTTCAAAAATTCATAACTCGGCGGCAGATTTTTTGACCATGTTTCTCTATGGCTCAAAAGTTGCGGATTTTCGTCCCCTAAAACATATCAAAAAATCTCTAAAATAAAAAAATACGTATTTTGGGAAATTGAGATTTAGTAAAAAAAAATGTTGATAAAAAAACCTGCAATTTTTTTTTTCCGTGTACCTATTTTTTTCTCAAAAGTCCTCAACAATACCTACAACTTTGCCGAAGACACCAAATTGATCAGAAAATTCTCTCAAAAGTTACAGCTGTTTGAATATTTACATACCATTTTTGTATGGACAGCAGTCAAAATTGTATGGAGACTTGTATGGGTGAACCAATGACGCAAAATAGCTTATTTGGTCATAGGGAAGGCCCCCACAAAGTTTGAGTCAAATAAAAAATACAAAAAATAAAAATGGTCGAAATCGGCCGATTTCGTAGAGACAAAGACAAAGACGACAGTTTTAAAATAGCCTTAAAGATTTTTTTTGTCTTTGTGGTGTTTAGGATTTTATATCAGCTACTAGGGGAAATTCTCGTATCTTTGGCAGGTTAAGCTCTCGCTCCTAACTCAATCCAATTTGCTGATTTTCACTATTTAAACAACTAATTTTGCAAAACTTTTGGTAGAAACTTGCTTGCTCACTTTTTATTGAGCTATTTATCACTCGATTTCAGTTGAAAACGCTTTTAATTAGCTTTAATTGCATGTCAAAGTTCTGACCTGCCAACATTAGAGGCACGCTGGAATTAGATGCTGTTCCCCTATTTTTAATTCCAGTATGATTAATCATTTTTTCATTTGCAAATCAAATTACATAATTCTTGAGTTTTTATTTTTAAAGGTCCAATAAGCTTTTGTCTTCCATATGTTTATATGACCCATTCAAAAAAAAACTTTGGAATTCTTTTATATTTTTTTCTTTAATATAAATTTTTATATGACAAGACTAAAACAGCTAAAAAAAATATTTTATATGTCTAAAAAACGACAATAAATTAAATGATACCGATCAATGTTAAATTTTATATAAGTTTTGAACTCATTGTTTTATATAAAACATATTTTACAAATTATCTTCAAGTTACTACCGCCAACCGAGGCAAAATCAGAATTACAGTCTAAATAGGTAGGGTAGAGTAGTCATCAATGAGACACGGGGAACAATGATAAAATGGCTCTCACAAGTCGTAGTTTCAACCAATCAGGCTCATATTTGGGGGAAAGGTGTATCTACTGGATACACGTTTGCTATAATAGTGGCTTTGGTTATGGACGCTCCCTTAAAAAGTTATTCATAAACGTTTGATTCTGGGGTGTAAAAGTAAATTATGGACAAAAAATACTTTTTCACTCGTAGGCTGCCATTTACACCAAAACTAATATTTCTTCAAATTTCTTTCAACTTTCCATAGGGATTGAGTTGGGCTACAATGTCCTTTCAATAGGTTTGACCAAAAGTTAGAATATTCCCAGAATCCAGGGCTGTCTCATTGTTCCCCACTCATTTTAGCCCATGGGTAACAAGTGTCTTCATTAAACATTTCAAAATCCATGTAAATCTTTCAAAACATGAATTGAATGTGATTTTTGGCATATTTATAGAGTTTTTACCTCATCTACCCAAACATACAAAGTTATTTGGTATGAATGTATGGATTTCATAAAATTTAAATACTTTTTAGTATAACTTTAGTTAATTAAAGTTTCATGTTGGCAAAATTGCTCTGAAATGTTCAAGGCAAGTCACCTGTAATGGAACAATACAAAAACATGATGTTTTACTAGAAAAGTATTGTTTTTCGTAGAGTGTCTCATTGTTCCCCAGCTGTCTCATTGTTCCTGCCAATTGCGTCTACAATGAGACAGTTGAATAACTCTGGCTGTAGATGTCGGATCGATCTCATATTTTGGTCAATGTTAGAACACACTAAAAGAAAGAAAATGCAACAAAAAGCTCATTAAAACATGCTGATGAAAAAATTAGAAAAATCGTTGAAAGTTGAAAACCAAAAGTGTTTCATTGATGACAGCCCTACCCTACATCCAAAACGTCATGCAATTATTTTTTGCTTTAATAGCTATATTTATTCGTTACATTTGTACGTATTTGCCCTAGATGACGGTGTTTGATTATAAATAATTTGATATGAGATTGTTTTTTTTTTCAAATTTAAAATCAAAAATAAAAAAATAAAATAAAAGATAAAAAAAAATTAAAGCGCTAGGTATTTTATGGACCTGTTAATTAAAATTATAATATTTTTTCCTTAAAAGCCAATTCAATGCTGAGATTTAATTTGAATTTCCAGACCAAAATATTTTTTTTTTCAATTTAGGGAATTCCCGGGACAAATTATAGAAAATCCCGGGATTCGGGAATTCCTGGTTTAGGAAAAATCCCGGAATTTTTGTCCCGGGAATTCCCGGGATGGACGCACTAGTTCGTACTGAAAAATAGTCTCAGGAACTCGAATTCAAAAATTATCAACTGGCCACCTGAATCTCTAGTAGATTCTGTGACCTGCATTCAACAACTACAATCAGTAATAAAAGTAACAGCCTTCCCTAGCGTAATCACTACCTGTTGCTACACCATAAATACCTGCACTGCTGATCAGATCTGAGCCCATCATTATCATTCCCTAGCTAGCCTAGTTAGCCTCCTCCCCGTCAACCCCATTATCCCAAAATTACCGAAACCAACTTCCGGTGGCCCGGCTAATCAGGCAACAGTATTAGCTCGTTATCCCCAGAAGGGAGAGGCGCAGCTTCAACCCATGTCTCCGGACTGGGAATTGGGCCCTGAAACCTGCCTGACTGTGGCATCCCTTGACGGTCATTAAGGGCGGTTTACGGGAGTCACTCATCACTGGGCGTCAAAATTACGGATTCACATTAATGTTGTTGCTTTTGGCGAAAAGCTGAGGAATCACCAATGAAATGTAACTGACATTTGAGAACTGATCTTGAAGAGTTTAGTTGAAAATATCTGAACCTTTATATATTTTGGAAAATTTAAGAAAATCCGTATCACTTAAAAGTGGATTATGTTCCGTTTTATTTGACCCAAAATCACGCGACTCATAATGGAGAACGGCACCCGGGCTTTATTTGATTATAATTATGTGTTCGTAAACTTGTCTGTTGATTGAGTGATGAACTGTGTTTGTTTTGGAGTTCGGTTCAGGCCCAGCATGTTGTGGTTCCACAGGATATCAGTTTAATGACTACGTACTAATGATGTACGAGTCTGGTACCGGACAGTGACAATCAAGCCATGTAATTGCACCGTACTCGACTTGTTTGTCCAAAGTTCACGCTCGCCCACTTCAAGGAGGTCATTACCAGAGGTGGAACTCCCCTTCCCCCCCCTCCCTTTTCATGTCCAGGTGCATAATAGTTGAGCAAAGTGTTTACCCTGTTTAACTCAAAGTGGTCATAACTCAGCTCTTTCCCCCAACATTTTCAGCAAACTAACCCCATTGCATGCTCAGTCCCAAGCGGTTCCGTTCACGCGCTGGCTTCAGGTGCACTTTTGTCCGACATGCAAGAGGAATGGTTGTAATTTTGCTTGCTGGCCAGACTCGGGTGCAAACAGAACAACCAAGATTTTGTAAACTGCGCTGAGAATGTGTTTCATTAAAATTGCTGGCGTGGCCTGCGGGAGAAGGGGCTGTTTTGGGCAACTTTTAATTTGCAAACTGCAGTTTGCAGAAGGGAAGGATCTCTGGAGGGAATGCTTTTGAAATGGCGTGAAAGGATTGCAACTTGGAAGCAGCAGTGGCGTGACTCAAAATGAACCTTAAATACTGACAGCGGCAATACAATTAACAGATCAACTTAGTTTGACTGTATTTATTTAATATAACTAAACCCTAGCGCAGCCAATCTTTCGAAGAGATTCTGGAGAAAGGCTCACGTTAGATTACTCCTAGCCTTTTTCTTGTTATTTACTTATGTTTTAAGTGTGCCATTGCATTAGAAAGATTGACAGTGTTTGACTGGTTCTTTACAAGAATTTATCATATTTTTGACAGCCTAAAATATGTAGTACTTACCTAATTTTGAAAACACAGCAAAACACTCTTCTATTACTTACCACATTTTGAACCATCTGTCCGTTTACCATGTTGAAGATTTCAAAAGATAGCTGCATTTAAGTTACACTTAATCATACACACATAATTTATAACACTACTTAAGTACTTACCTCGACAAGTCCGTTCAAATTAGTATTCAGTACACCGTTTTTGAAGTCCGTAATAGAAGACAGTTTTCAAGTGAAGCCTAACTTTCCTAGAGATCAAACACAATGTCCTACCTAAAAACGAAAACTTTTCACACCTCCCAGAAGTATTTAACACCTGCAAGTCTGGTTTACTACTCAACACACATTCCTCCCAAATCGCCAACCCGATTAGCCTATCTAATGAAGTGCACAGATTTACAGGTCGCTTGAAAAAGCTGCATCCCCTAGTGCTGAAACTATCCTTCCAACCCCAAGCTCCACCACCGATGGCGCTCCGGAAAATTTTTGTTTATCTAATCTTCCTCCCCCGCACCGACTTCTCCTGAGGAGGGCAGGAAACGAGACTGTTGCACAACACAAACCGCTTTTGTGTGGTAATTTATGACTTCCCAAACAGAGAGGCGAACGCCTCTCTGAGGCTAGTGCAACCTAGCTTGAGCTTCAAAGCTCCCCAGAATGGCCTGCTTTTGAGCTGCTGGACCACAATTATATTACAAGATGGGAGTCGTACAGGCCTCGTGCTGTGCGTACCGTACTGTTGCCTAGCTTTAGGCGTTATGCACTGCCATAGGTGGAAAATAACTTCGAGCCTGCTTTAAGGCGTTTTCAACGAAATCAACTCCCTCTAGTGGACGGCGACACTTAACCGGTAGCTGCAACCAGAGCTTTTTCGGTAAACTGATCCTGTATATGGCATGATGCTGGAGCGGTGGGTACCATGCAGAGGTGAAATATTCATACAGATGAAAGTGGTTTTCTGGCTAGCATTTATTTCCTCCACTTGGAGGGAAAAAGCTTAGCTTTTTTTTTGCGGCAGTTGTTGAGACGAGTCGAGTTTTTGGTTGAACGGCAAGCTTCAAAAAAAGCCACGCCATGACGAATTCGCAAGCATCGTGTCCTTCATGTCCCTCGGGGAAGAGGTTCTAATCCACGGTTCGTATGAAGTGACTTTTGACTGGCAGAGAGCAGTTTTTAAGCCACCCTCTCTAAATACGGTTTAGGTGGCGCAGAAGCTTTTTATGTGAGTGAGAGCAAAGTTGTTGAATATGAATAAAATCGACATTAATCCGAGACCCAGTTTTCTCTGTTCGTTTAGAATGCATACGGGTTGGTGTGTGTTTGTTTTTACCCTGCGGTGAAAGTTGGTCTTTTGACACGCTCGAGCTTTTCTCCCAAAGTTGATCTCCTACGAGGAATTGGATAATGCAGTTTTGCAGTGTGTTTGTGTGTATGCAGCGACGTGTCCTGAATGCTTTTGGATCACGGTATCATTTCGAAGGAGCTTGTGAATTCGGTTTTGATTATGCAGTCATTATGAAGTTTTAGTAGGAGAACCATACTGCAGAGCAGTTTAATCAAAAATCTTACTATTCCGTTCGAAGGTTTCTAACATAGACCACATCGTCGGAGTTGCCTAGTTATTCAAGGTTTGTATAGGATAATGAGGATATTGAGAAATTTAATGTACTAAAAATCAGAAACCTTCAAATAAAAAAACGCAATTTTCACCGATATAATATTTTTATACATAAAGATTCTGATTCAGGCCGGTAAAACACAACTGAGCAATTCTCTACCAAAACCGGAAATGGATTTTATTTGTATTTTTTGATTTGGCTCAAACTTTGTGGGGGCCTTCCCTATGACCAAAGAAGCCATTTTGCATCATTAGTTTGTCCATATAAATTTCCATACAAATTTGGCAGCTGTTCATACAAAAATGGTACGTAAATATTCGAAAATCTGTAACTTTTGAAGGAATTTTTTGATCAATTTGGTGTCTTCGGCAAAGTTGTAGGTATTGTTAAGGACTATTTAGAAAAAAATAGGTACACGGAAAAAAAAATTTCCCGTTTTTTTTATTAACTTTTTTTTCACAAAAACTCAAATTCCCAAAATACGTATTTTTTGATTTTCGACATTTTTTGATATGTTTTAGGGGACAAAAATCCGCAACTTTTGAGCTATAGAGAAACATGGTCAAAAAATCTGGCGCCGAGTTATGATTTTTTGAAAAACTGGTGATTTTTGGAAAACATCGAAATTTCATACATAAAATTTTTTTGACCTCATTTTTTTATGCAAAATTGAATTTGCAATCGAAAAGTACTTTAAAGCTTTTTTGATAAAGGGCTCCGTTTTCAAGATATAGCCACCGAAAGTTTGATTTCAGCGAAATATTTGCAGTTTTTCGATTTTTAAAAATAGTGACAATGAGTGACCATTTCTAAAAATATTTTTTTTGAAAAGTTCAGAAAATTTTCTATAAAATTGTCTAAGAGACATTGAAGATTGGACCTCTGGTTGCTGAGATACAGCGGCTTAAAGAAAAAGAAACACGAAAATTGAAGTTTTCTAAGTCTCACCCAAACAGCCCACCATTTTCTAATGACGATATCTCAGCAATTAATGGTCCGATTTTCAATGTTAATACATGAAACATTCGTGAAATTTTCCGATCTTTTCGATAAAAATATTTTGAATATTTTTAAATCAAGACTAACATTGGGCATAATATTCAAAGTTTGGCCCTTTTAAAATGTTAGTCTTGATTTATTTTTTTTCAAAATATTTTTTTCGAAAAGATCGGAAAATTTCACGAATGTTTCATGTATTAACATTGAAAATCGGACCATTAATTGCTGAGATATCGTCATTAGAAAATGGTGGGCTGTTTGGGTGAGACTTAGAAAACTTCAATTTTCGTGTTTCTTTTTCTTTAAGCCGCTGTATCTCAGCAACCAGAGGTCCAATCTTCAATGTCTCTTAGACAATTTTATAGAAAATTTTCTGAACTTTTAAAAAAAAATATTTTTAGAAATGGTCACTCATGGTCACTATTTTTAAAAATTGAAAAACTGCAAATATTTCGCTAAAATCAAACTTTCGGTGGCTATATCTTGAAAACGGAGCCCTTTATCAAAAAATCTGTAAAGTACTTTTCGATTGCAAATTCAATTTTGCATTAAAAAATGAGGTCAAAAAAAATTATGTGTGAAATTTAGATTTTTTCCAAAAATCACCAGTTTTTCAAAAAATCATAACTCGGCGGCAGATTTTTTGACCATGTTTCTCTATAGCTCAAAAGTTGCGGATTTTTGTCCCCTAAAACATATGAAAAAATCTCGAAAATCAAAAAATACGTATTTTGGGAATTTGAGTTTTTGTGAAAAAAAAGTTAATAAAAAAATCGGGATTTTTTTTTTCCGTGTACCTATTTTTTTCTAAATAGTCCTTAACAATACCTACAACTTTGCCGAAGACACCAAATTGATCAAAAAATTCCTTCAAAAGTTACAGATTTTCGAATATTTACGTACCATTTTTGTATGAACAGCTGCCAAATTTGTATGGAAATTTATATGGACAAACTAATGATGCAAAATGGCTTTTTTGGTCATAGGGAAGGCCCCCACAAAGTTTGAGCCAAATCAAAAAATACAAAAAAATAAAAATGGTTGAAAACGGCCGGTTTTGTAGAGAATTGCTCAACTTTCTACGTATAAATCTCTGATGGGTTATCTCGGTTTATAATATTTTGTTCCAGCCACGCCGTGATGCGTCTTTCTCAGCTTGCTGTTTTTGCATATGGGACATTTATGCGAACATGGGCAGAGCAGTTCTCCCAAGAATGAGTATGTTTATTTGCAAATTTAATTATGCCGTAAACTGGGGTCAATCGGGACACATGGGGCGAATTGGGACAGCAGTTTTTACCATGTTAGAGCACAATATTTTGATTTTTCTGGTTGGTTTCGGTTAGAGCAGACTCAGGCCAACAAAATGTGTACATCCATTTCCAAATTTAAAAGCTTTAAGTGCTCTAAAAACTGCTGTCCCTATTCAGACTGTAGTCCCGATTCACCCCAGATTACGGTGATTTGTTTATTTTTGTAATAGATGTAATAAAATTTTAAATCGAAAGGTATCTAACATCAAATTGATATCGTGGATCGGTTTCTAACCATAGATAGCCACTTAAAATTATTATTCTTTTGTTAGGAACTGGATTTTTTACATTTGGATGTCAAGATTTATTATGACTTTTATCTGCTTTACTGCCCATGATCGCATAAATGTCCCATATGCATTTTCAACGTTTTTGAGTTAATAATGCAGTTTGGTTCAAAATCGTGTGCTCTTTCAGAAAAGCCTATAACGTCCAGTACTTTGTTCTAGAAATCAGGAGGAAATCCAGTTTTTTCACGAAAACTTAACACGTAGCCTTATGTATGGGACAAACTTCAAATGCATTATTCTCAGCTTGCTTTTTTACATATGGGACATTTATGCGAACATGGGCAGTTTACCACTTCTGAATTATGATTTCGGCCAGGTGATAAAATTAAAAAAAGCATTGAGGATTGGACCAAAGGTTTTTGAGATACAGCTTATGAAAAACAAACGGGAAAAAATGTTTTTTTTATGCACTTCCAAAATAGCGGCAATTTTTCATGTGAAGATTTGAGCAAAAAGCGCCCGATTTTCTTTTTCGGAAAATGAAAAAATCATATAGTTTTCCGTTCAATAACAAAAGTTTTTCTCAATCAACCCTAATCTATATAAATTATAATCATATATATGTTAGGATAGATTCAAAATTTTGTAAATATTGAATATCGAATGGGTAATTCTCCGCCAACTCACAGAGCAGTTGCACCGACCCCTCTTCGATTTGCGTGAAACTTTGTCCTAAGGGGTAACTTTTGTCCCTGATCACGAATCCGAGGTCCGTTTTTTGATATCTCGTGACGGAGGGGCGGTACGACCCCTCCATTTTTGAACATGCGAAAAAAGAGGTGTTTTTCAATAATTTGCAGCCTGAAACGGTGATGAGATAGAAATTTGGTGTCAAAGGGACTTTTATGTAAAATTAGACGCTCGATTTGATGGCGTACTCAGAATACCGAAAAAACGTATTTTTCATCGAAAAAAAAACACTAAAAAAGTTTTAAATATTCTCCCATTTTTCGTTACTCGACTGTAAAAATTTTTGGAAAATGTCATTTTTTGGGAAATTTAATGTACTTTTCGAATCTACATTGACCCAGAAGGGTCATTTTTCATTTAGAACAAAATTTTTCATTTTAAAATTTCATGTTTTTTCTAACTTTGCAGGGTTATTTTTTAGAGTGTAACAATGTTCTACAAAGTTGTAGAGCAGACAATTACAAAAAAAAATTGATATATAGACATAAGGAGTTTGCGTATAAACATCACGAGTTATCGCGATTTTACGAAAAAAAGTTTTGAAAAAGTTACTTTTTGCGTTTCTATTTGTTTCGTCGTCCGTGTCTGTCGTGGGTGACCATGAACGGCCATGATCGATGACGACCAACTTTTTCAAAACTTTTTTTCGTAAAATCGCGATAACTCGTGATATTTATAAGCAAACCCCTTATGTCTATATATCAAAATTTTTGTAATTGTCTGTTCTACAACTTTGTACAACATTGTTACACTCTAAAAAAATAACCCTGCAAAGTTAGAAAAAACACAAAATTTTAAAATGAAAAATTTTGTTCTAAATGAAAAAATGACCCTTCTGGGTCAATGTAGATTCGAAAAGCACATTAAATTTCCCATAAAATGACATGTTCCAAAAGTTTTTACAGTCGAGTAATGGAAAATGGGAGAATTTTTAAAACTTTTTTAGTGTTTTTTGCGATGAAAAATACGTTTTTTTCGGAATTCTGAGTACGCCATCAAATCGGGCATCTAATTTTACATAAAAGTCCCTTTGAAACCAAATTTCTATCTCATCACTGTTTAAAGCTGCAAATTATTGAAAAACACCTCTTTTTTCGCATGTTCAAAAATGAAAGGGGTCGTACCGCCCCTCCGTCACGAGATATCAAAAAACGGACCTCTGATTCGAGATCAGGGACAAAAGTTACCTCTTGGGACAAAGTTTCACGCAAATCGAAGAGGGGTCGGGGCAAATTTTCCCGATTTCGTGTGAGTTGGTAGAGAATTACCCAAATAAAACCATTAGACTTATTCTTCACGATTTTCAAAATATATATTTTTTTCTGAAAATTTGCCACGAGGCCCCATATTAATTTTTACCAACTGTCGCTCAAAAGATGACATGCTTTTGATCTTAAACCAATTTTAACAGATTTACAAAAAATGTACTGCTTTTCTGTTAAAGCTTGTTTTCAGTATACATTTTAGATTTATTTTAGTTTGTTTTTGTTAGAAAAAAATATTTTTGAAGAAAAGCTTATCTGAAAATGGAAATGTTTCTAAAATGGCTTAAATAAGTCTAAAATATGAAATTAGGCGAATTAAATATTTTTGAACCTTTCAAAAAGAAAAGCTTGATTTAAAAAATTTGAAATTACTCAAAAAACCTTTTACAAAATCGAGAATTCATACCTAAAAGTAGCTATAACTTGATAACGGTACATATTTAATCACTTCTCAATGGCAAATTCCATTTTGCATATAAAAAATGGGTAAATTTTTGGTTCAGATTTTCGATATCATAATAAAACTTTTTTTCTAAGGCATATCTCCTAAACCAGAATTTGCAGCATCACGCACTAGGGCTCAAAAGATTGTTTTTAGTCCCCCAAAACATGTCAACAAAGATCGCTTCGCTTCGCTAGGAGACGGTGATTTTAGCGGATTGCGGACTGGATTTCGCCATGTTATGTGATGCTATTCCAAGTCTAAGTTGCCTAGGAATTGACAATTGGGAATAGAATCAATTCAACCTGAACTAGCTTCTCAACGCCATGGTAGCCGTCCATTGCCTTCCGCTCTCATCTCCACCGCGCACCTGGGACTGAAAAAACAAAATTTAAAAAAAAATTCTGCAAAGTCCTAATCATAACTTACCTTCTCAACATTCAGAACTTCAATCTACATCCCCATTTTGTATGACCAACCCCCAAACTTCTATGGAGACGTGTATGAAAAAAAAAACTTATGGTACAAGAAAAGTCGATTTGCGAAATCGTAAAGAATTACTCTTTTGAATAGTGTCCTTTGGTCATAAAAAAGTTTCATCCAAATAAAAAAAAACCGACAAAAATTATCATTGTCCGTTGCTTGAGTTTATTTTTGCTAACGATTAAATCGAATGTTAAGGTCGGGGCAGAAAATGCCCAACGGCCTCAGAATTGAACCACAAGGAGCTCTGTAATTCTGTTGAAAGCAACGCGGGTGCTAACACCACGTAATAACCGGGATTGAGCTTAGCTGAACTTTTCCATAATTTTGCTGAAGGCTAGCGGGTATTGGACTGGAAGTACACACGGACTTCAAATCTGCAATACTTTTTGAATTAAGAAACATAAATTGACATCAAAATTATGTCAATTTTGTTTAAAAAGTTGTCGAAACATCCCATGCAATTATGCAAGGTATGGCTCCATTTTAATTCCAACAAAATCTTCAACATTCCCGTCACGATCTGATTTGTTCACTCTGGCACAATATTTATCCAGGACTCACACACTCTTCCCCATTTGAAGCCACCGCGTGTTACACAACGCTCAATCTGCCATCACGACGGTGGTCCGATCCAGTTCCGATAGGTAACTTATTTGCCATCTCAGGGATCCTGGATGGCTGGAGGAAGAATCCCCGTGCCATTGTCGAGAGTGGTTTTCATTTTACGTTTCATTTCCTCATTCAATCGAAATTCCAGTCACATCAGAACGTGGTGCCTTCCTTCCTCTCCCCCGCGCCGCGTGTATGATGAAGACCCCGGGAGCATTTCTATTCTAATACCTATCAGAAAACGAGATCTCTTTCAGGAAAAGTGTCCTTTTCTGTTTCCGACTAACCCTTGTGTGTGTGAAGGAAAGCTTTTCATTTTTCGGGGAGTTTTTTTTATCCAAGAATATCGAACAAAAGCCGGGTTGTACCCTTTTTCCCACTGTGTCATAGATTGGAAAATGAAGAGCACAAAAAAAGTTTTTTTTTCACTAGGTCAAGCACAGCTTTGGAGTTCTTTCCCCGGCAGGTTGGCGAGGGGAAAAAAAGAACGAAATCGCAAAATGTGGAATATAATGGCCGACTATAAGGTTAAATTAATTCCTGTCCAATTTTTGCGCCGTCCTTCGGTGCAGGAAGCGAATAAAATTGCCGGAAAAGTGGGATTGGCGAGCCAAAAATCGTATTAACATGTTCGAGCTTTCGCGCTCCTGGTGCTCGTAATGCCCTCTAAAATTTGATTATTTCCAGGAAAATTTAATAAACAGAAGCCGCGGCTGAGCGGGGATTTTTTTTTGTCTCTCATACGAACAGTATCGGAAACTGGAAGGGAAATTGTGGTTGGAAAAATGGGGTTGATTTTATTGAGACCAGTGGCATTTTATGATAAGTTTTATCAAATAATTTGATAAATTCTTATTTGAAGTGTTACGATGCTTCTCCCCACATCAAAACACAATCTGCATATTTTGCCTTGCTTTAATTTCTTTCCCCAACAAATGTCCCCTCTTACCACCCAACTCTCAAACGAGTGACGCAACCCCCTCCGGAACTTTAAAAATCTCTTTCTACGAGCAATTTTCTCCAACTGGCAGCACAAACCGCTCGGAATGTTTACCTCCCTCCCCCAGAAAGTATGCAACACACCGCCCAGCCCCCGTTGTCTCCGTTCCGGTTGTCATCATGGCTCGAAAAGAGTTCGGGTTCGTTGCACAGTGAAACCTAACCTCAAAACAGCACCTCCCACCCACCGCATGCGTCCTCCCAAGACCTCCCAACCTTGTCGGACGTTTGTAACACAGTCACACACACAATGCGTGCCAGGCTGGGAAGCATAACCCCAAATCTATGCCAAAGTGACATCCATCCTCACCAAGCAGAAGGGCACACATACATGTGTGGAGTGGTCCGTGTGTGTGTGTGTGTGCACAAGCAGCCGGGAAAAACAAAGTGGAAAACGCTTATTTTTAGCTTCCCACAGAGGTCGCCCCAGTGTTGTCTCAAGGTCTGGCAAGAGATTGGATGGATTGTTTGGGGGATCCAGAAATGAACGAATTAACTGGGAAACACTTCTCAATTGCGGACTTCAAATCGAAGGTATTTCTTGATTGACCGCGGTTAAATTAGAAGTGAATTTTACTGAAACAATGTGAAATAAACTGCATTGAAGTGCAGTGAACCGAAGTGAAGTGCATTGATGTTAAGTGAAGTGAAGTTTACTGAAGTGAAGTGAGCTGAAGTCATGTAAACTGAACTGATGTGAACTGAAGTGAAGTTAATTAAAGTGAAGCGATCTGAACTGAAGTGAATTGAAATGAAGTGAAGTGATGTTAAATGAAGTGAGCTGAACTGATGTGAACGGAAGTAATGTGAATTAAAGTGAAGTGAAATGAAGTGACGTAAAGTCAACTGAAGTAAAGTGAATTGAAATGAAGTACAGTTAACTGAAGCGAAGTGATGTGAACTGAAGTGATTTGATGTTAAACGAAAGGGGCTGAAGTGATGGGAACTGAAGTGAATTGAAATTAAGTGAAGTGATGTTAAATGAAGTGAGCTGAACTGATGTGAACTGAAGTAATGTGAATTAAAGTGAAGTGAAATGAAGTGAAGTAAAGTGAAATGAAGTGCAGTGAAATGAAGTGAAGTAAAGTGAAATGAAGTGAAGTAAAGTGAACTGAAATGAAGTCATCTGAAGTGAAGTGATGTGAACTGCGGCGATGTGATGTGAACTGAAGTTAATTGATGTGAACTAAAGTGAATGATGTTTATTAAAAATAATTGAAGTGAACTGAATTGAAGTTAAGTCAACTGAAGTGAAGTGATGTCAATTGAAATGGGCTGAAGTGATGTGAAGTAAAGTTAAAAGAACTGAAGTGAAGTTAGTTTCAATGTTGTCAGTCTATCAAATCAAATCAAATCTTGCTATTGATCAAATTTAGAAGGTTCCGAGCGAATGTTCCAACAGAACTGTTATTCGTTCGTTTAAGTTGATTTAATTCCAACGTCTGAGCCAAACTTCATAATTCCATGACATGACTTTCCCATCGCTGCGCTGCACATTCTTCAAACAAGACGAATGACCTGAAAATCTGAGAATTTTAGAATTCTTAAGAATTCAGCTTGGTTTCGTGATAACAGAATTTTCCTTCTTTGGACTTTCCAGGTATCCCTTGGAAGTGTGTGTCAGGACGTCTGCTTGATGTTTTTTCTCTGGAACAGAAAAAACAAGGAACCAGAAATGTTCCCCTCATTCTAAGAAGCAAATTTGCTCAACCAGGAATTTTCCGATTTTCAACAGTAGAATGCGTCGTCGTTTTATACACAAACAAAAAATCTCGACCTAGACGGTCCAAGACGACACGCATCGAACGATACGGAAGAATTTCTCCTTGACGAAGGATAACACACGACTTCCTGCCAAGTGGTCTGAGCCGACGGAGGAATCGTTCAGAGGTCAGGAATGTTGGTAAAGTATCGTTCGTTGATTGAAAAGTTGGCTGTGTGCTGTGGGCTGGCTTTGGTTAAGGTTTGAACAGACGTTGAAGTCTGAAATTTGGCATATTTCTTTATTTTTGTTGTAGAATGCGTGACGCAAATTTTGCCTGGATTTGATTTGGATGAAAAAGGACGAAGTGTATTTTTAGGCAGTGTTTTTAACCATTTACTATGCAGTAAACTGTGTAAAAATCTGGCAAAGATGCATAACTTTCCTTCGTTCCAACACCAAGTAACCTTCTGAACGACCAACAAATTACGTCATAAAAAATCCCAGCTTTGCAGCGGTAATCCATCCGTGTTCCACCCAATTTCACCGAACAGGCTCACCCAAATCCAAACCGCTCGACCTCCACTAAATGAAAAATACTCGCCAGAAGGAGCTGCAAACATCCTCCATCCGGACGCGTTTCCATGAACCACAGAAAAAAAATCCTCTCCAACAACAAGTCAGAAACCACTTGGCCTTTGTTACAGCGAGCCCATCCAGCAGCAAGCTATCAAGTCGCTCGGAGGCCGTGAGCTCTATGAGCGATAGAGACGACGCGCCGGCTTAACCGAAGGCCACTCTAGCGAGACCTGTCAGGGTCGTAAAAAACGACGAGAATCCTTCAGGCAAATCCTGATGCAGGGTGGTTAGTCCATGACTGGGGGGTTGCTGAAGAAATCTACGGCAAACTGGCGTAGGAAAAATCATAAAGCAAACGGCATCACTATAACGGACTTCAGAATCTAGTACGCTCGAGCAGCTGCTACAGGAATCGAAGTGTGAAACGCGGACTCGAGGTAAGTAATGTTGTGATAAGTTAGGAAAGTTGATCCAGTGAATCTGTCAAAACTGCAAATCTGTCATTCTGTCAAATCAGTTTCAGTTTCTGCTTTAGTTTTCATAACTCAGGGTCCGTTTCGAGATACCTGCCAGAAACAAACAATATCAACTGGAGCAGATCTCCATCTCATTCATGACATCCCTCATGTGCAAACGAGAATTCTTTCCACGGTTGGCATCCTCCGTACAATTCCGGGTTCCAGGACAGAGCTTTCAAGTGTTCACCAGCATTCGCCTGCCAGACATTTAAAGCTCCCCTCGTGAAAATTGTAAAAAAAAACAGGAATGCTGAATTTTTCCTGCCGAAAAGAATTCACGCCCTCGTCGTTGCTGAGCAATAATTCAGTCAAGTGTTCATAAATTTCATAATTACATTACTGAAGCATATTATTATGACGTTAAATGGGACGACTTGACGCCACCTCCTTCCTCTCTCTATTGGCAAGAGGGGTAGGACCTTCCTCAACTAGATACACTCTGCGCTGGAGCGAGACTACCCCAAAGCAAAGCACACGTGGAGTGCTTTTCTCCGCCTTCTCTGGAGGGAATTTTGTTTGAATTTTAAAGATGTGCTTTTACCGTGGAGGGCTGCGAGATTAAATTGACTTCCAGGCTGCGAGAGCGGAGTGTTTACCGGAAAGATAAATTACGCTACGACAACCCCTTGAAGGATGGTGATCATCGTCGCGCTCCGGTGGTGAATAATGGCACGGCAATTGCTCGGGAGCACTTGAGAGGAATCACTCCCGGGATATCGGAGACGAAATTTGCGTTGTGGAAATGGATTTTGAACGGAGACTCTAACGTTGACATGTTTTTTTTTCGATACAGTTTGGCTGTTATCAATTTGTTACAAAAAGGAGTAATATTTAAATAATTAATCATTTCATTAAAGTTACGTCTTTAATACTTACCTACAAGCTTCAAGTTATCGATTTGGAGAGCTTATCCCCTCCACTGAATCGCACTTCTTCGTTCTTGCCAAAATATCCTAGCAATTAAGCAGCACCCGAAAGCTCCGAAAACATCTTCATTAACCGCAGCTGATCCCTCACGCACTGGCAACCAAAACAGAATTTCCCCGCAAATTGGGCCAAATAGACAACGTCTTATTCCCAGAACAGAAGGGCTGCCAATTTCTCCTAGAAGCGTTCAACGAAGCTCAACCAGCTCCCAATCGATTATTCCTCGGACGTCAACTGTGGGCAACTGTTTCCTTTTAGGTTTGTTTTTCGCAAGGAAGAAGTTTTTTTGATTCGACTGGATTTGGGCTCTTATTTGCTTTTTGAAGATCTTGAGAAAAGCATGTTTTTTAAGTTCGGACAGTCTCATTATGTTATTTCTAGAAAAAGTTTGAATTAGGTTGATTTGAAATTAATTTACCAGCTTAATCGTGCTGTTGTAGTTTTAGTCAAAGCGCTCGTAATCCGATTAAGAGAAAGTAGAGAAAATCCCGCAATCAAAATTAGTCTGAACAGCTCAGCTGATTTCTTAAAGCTCATCGACCCGTTTCAGATCCAGTTGCAGAACGGTGCAAATGAAGTTCGCCACGAAAATTTCCCACGCCCCGTCAAGGTCCCCATCCCTGAACAAGTCCAACTTAATTTATTTATTTCCCGCAAAGGTTTTTCATAAAGACTACACCACGGCCCTCGGGGATTTCCGCGCCAAACTGATTGCTCCACTACTGCTCAGTGCGCCATGGCCATGGTCGTCGTCGACGGGAAAATAAAACTTCTGAAACGATAATGAAACGATTCCGGCGGAATTTTCTCCGGCGAGGGGGAAAGTGGGCGTGGAAGGCATTTCCTCCGCTGGGTAGATAACACGGGAAAGGCGGTGGTGTTGGAGGTGACGTCGGCGTCGTGGGGAATAAAGCAAATTGTTTTATATCCTTTGGGCCGGTTTTATTTGCACAAACATCGGCTTTCGGTGGGGTCTTGGAGCGTTGGGAGCACTGAGGGAAATGTGCTTGGGAAATTTGGAATGATTTCAATTGGAAACAGAAACTGGAACCAGAACCAGAACCAGAACCAGAACCAGAACCAGAACCAGAACCAGAACCAGAACCAGAACCAGAACCAGAACCAGAACCAGAACCAGAACCAGAACCAGAACCAGAACCAGAACCAGAACCAGAACCAGAACCAGAACCAGAACCAGAACCAGAACCAGAACCAGAACCAGAACCAGAACCAGAACCAGAACCAGAACCAGAACCAGAACCAGAACCAGAACCAGAACCAGAACCAGAACCAGAACCAGAACCAGAACCAGAACCAGAACCAGAACCAGAACCAGAACCAGAACCAGAACCAGAACCAGAACCAGAACCAGAACCAGAACCAGAACCAGAACCAGAACCAGAACCAGAACCAGAACCAGAACCAGAACCAGAACCAGAACCAGAACCAGAACCAGAACCAGAACCAGAACCAGAACCAGAACCAGAACCAGAACCAGAACCAGAACCAGAACCAGAACCAGAACCAGAACCAGAACCAGAACCAGAACCAGAACCAGAACCAGAACCAGAACCAGAACCAGAACCAGAACCAGAACCAGAACCAGAACCAGAACCAGAACCAGAACCAGAACCAGAACCAGAACCAGAACCAGAACCAGAACCAGAACCAGAACCAGAACCAGAACCAGAACCAGAACCAGAACCAGAACCAGAACCAGAACCAGAACCAGAACCAGAACCAGAACCAGAACCAGAACCAGAACCAGAACCAGAACCAGAACCAGAACCAGAACCAGAACCAGAACTCAAATTTAAATTCAAACTGAAACAGCAACAGAATCAGTTTGTATGTCAAGTGTACTAGTTTGTTTGATATTGTTGGCAGATTTCTCTCAGTGTTCAAGCCGTCTTCCAGAGCAAGATTCCTAGCCGACCGTCCACAACGAGGCAGAGACGTGACGAGCCAGCTGGTTACAGTTGTTGAGGGCAACTGTGCCGATGAAGGTATGGTCGGCCAGATTAGGGATGCACCCGTGAATCGAACCGTTTTCGTATTTTGTGTCGTGCTGCTGCTGCTGCAGTGATGTCCCTTTCGCAAACGTTGCCCGATGACGGCTTCCAGCATCTTAAGGGATATAATTTATGTTGAGTACGTGATGATTGCTCCATCCCGGGTTTTTCCAGGGGAAAATCCCAGAAAAGACGATGCTTTGATAGTAGGTGGAGGGGGAGGGAGGACGAAGTGCTTTATTGCCGTGGAGGCCTCCACCCCACACTGAGGGGGCTAGAAATTGATGATGCCCACATAGAAGGACAACAGTTGGATCGATACTGTGGCCACGACCTCCTCAATAGCGGGATGCTGGTAGAAGGAGGGCGTTTTTTTTTTTTGCGGAGTTGGGAAAACTGCTTCGTAAGGATGGACGGAAGCGAAACAGAAAACAGCTTGCGGCGAATTGATTCTCGTTGTAAATTATGTTCAATAGGTACACTTGATTACGTGGACATAGCAGATACAGCAGTCTTCCTGCTCGAAACTCCCCCGGTTGACGACGAAACCTAGTTATGAACTCGTCGCAAAAGTCCACATAAACTGGTTCCCACGCAGCTACTCGCACCGGAACACATTAGTCGCAAAAATCAACAGAAACTTCTCGTAGCAAAACTTTCCAGCGCCAGAAAGTAGGCAAATGCCTCTATTTGCCAACTGAAAAGGATCACTGACTGTGAGGGTGAGCATGTGTGTGTGTTTGAGTGTACACATTTAACGCAATGTGTTTACTTTATTTAGCCCTAAGTAAACAGCGACAGCTTCACACACTCTTGAACTGCCTCACCCATACTTTCGCACAGTGAAACCCGTGCGAGCTTGTACGTGCTTGTTCATTTCAGTGAAAAACGTGATCCCGGACAAAGGTAAACTTTTACTTTTTTTTTGCGATTCAATGTGTGTGGTGCTGCTCCAGGCAATGGTACAGTTTTTATTGAAGTTGTTTGTTATTGTTTCATGAACACCGAGCTGGCCCAGGGTGGTGGTGGTGGTAGTTTTGTGAAACCAACAAAATGGCGATTATGCGGGTCAGTTTGCAGGTTTTTTGTCTACAGCAAACAAGGGAAAAAGACGGTTTTTGTGTGTTTTCCTTGTTCTCGAATAGGGATGTCGGTATATTTGTTGAACAACGACGTGAGAAACGTGAGGTTGGTGTAAAGGATGTTTTCAGTAGTGTCCAAGGTGTAACTGGTTCCGAGCTCTCTATTGCGGTATTGGAGTTAGAAACAATCTTTATTAGAGTGTAACAAAAAAATATTTTTTGGCGGGAATTCTGGGGCTTGATCCGGTGGATGTACTGAGCTCAAATCCCAATTATAGACATGATTGGACGTAACAGGAGCTGGCATTTTGCATTATATTTTTTACCGCTTTTTTCAAAAATGTAAATTTTTAGTGCACTTTGGCCACCCATGCGGCGTATAGGCCCAATTCATGCTAAAGCACGGTACAGTTCTTCAAAGTTTGGCATTTTTTTTTCTCGAAAAATCGGCCTCAGCTAAAATGATAAGCGTCTCATCTCGCGACGCCCGATGTCTTCTACAACGTTATTTGTTTTGATATTACTGACAACTCTTCTGATCATTGACTAGACTTCACTAGCCTTTGATTTGATTGACCACAGAATATTTATAGATAAACTTAAAGAACAATTTCAATTTTCTAGTGATGCTTGTGATCTTATGAAAAGCTATCTGAGCGACCGTTCGCAATTAGTTCAAACGGAGTCCGATCTTAGTTAAGGTCCACAAAAAGAGGTGTACCGCAAGGAACCGTTTTTGGTCCGTTGGCGTATACATTATCCGTAAGTTTAGTGAACTTCCACGATTTCGCAGATAGCGTGAAATTCGTGAATTTTAAAGATTTACGTGAAAACCCATGAAATTGATCGATTTTCTCAAATCAATTCTTTAAAATAACATCATAATAATTATTTCATTCATAAGGACTTTTTAAGTAAATTTTATCAGCTTTAATTGAAAAGCGTGATATGAACCATTTGAAGAATTTTTAGCAAATTATACATTAACATGAAATTGATTCAGCATTTACTGAGAAGTGCATGCTGCGAATATTAAATCGATGTAGACAAAAATCAGTCGAAGAAGAAAAATAAATTCTTGGTTTTTATTTTTAACAAATTTTGTCTTTTTCAACCAAAACTTGTAAAAATTGATTGAATACGTATACAGTCATGCCTCGGTTTAGCACCGCATATGGGGGATGCAAAACCGAGGCGTGCATAACCGAGGCACAGAGCTTAAGGGATTTTGGCTATATAGGAGACATTGGCTTTAATCGTACGAAAAATCATGCAAACATCAACAAATTATAGTGTTTTGAAATCGGGATGATGTCAGCTATCCATTAAAATTATTATTTCATGAAAATTTTCACAAAAATACGTATTTTTCCTGTATTTCGAAAATGCATTTTTTGCCTTCCTCACCTTACTGAGGAAAGGCTATAAAATCACTCGGAAAATGAACTTCTTAATTCGACCTTGTAGACCCACCTTCACGTATACCTATCGACTCAGAATCATGTTCTGAGCAAATGTCTGTGTGGATGTGTGTAGGTGGGTGGACAAAAAAATTGTCACTCGAATATCTCCGGACTGGATGAACGGATTTTGACCGTAGTAGTCTCATTCGATCCGTCTTGGGGTCCCATAGGTCTCTATTTAAAATCAGCAAGTTTAGTTAAGTACTTCAAAAGTTATGCTAAAAAAACGATTTCGGCGTATGTCCGGAAGATTGTAAAAAGGGTGGTTTTTGCAAGAAACCCTATCATGTTATACATTTTCAGAAAGGTATTAAAAATACCTTTCCAATGAGCCCAAAACATTGAAGATCTGACAACCCTATCAAAAGTTATTAGTACTTAAGTGTTATTTATACACTTTTTGGAGGCCGGATCTCAGATATTTCAATGATAATGATGTCCGGGTCCATCATGCAACCCATCGTTAGTTAGATAATCGAAAGACCTTTCAAATGAGCCTAAAACGTCAAGGATCTGACAACCCTATCAAAAGTTATTGGCACTTAAGTGTTATTTATACACTTTTTGGAGGCCGGATCTCAAATATTTTAGTTAAAATGATGTCCGGGTCCATCATGCGACCCGTCGTTAGTTAGATTATCAAAAGACCTTTCAAATGAGCCTAAAACATCAAGGATCTGACAACCCAATCAAAAGTTATTAGCACTTAACTGTTATTTATACACTTTTTGGAGGCCGGATCTCAGATATTTCAGTAAAAATGATGTCCGGGTCCATCATGCGACCTGTCATTAATTAGATAATCGAAAGACCTTTCAAATGAGTCTAAAACATCAAGGATCTGACAACCCTATCAAAAGTTATTGGCACTTAAGTGTTATTTATACACTTTTTGGAGGCTGGATCTCAGATATTTTAGTAAAAATGATGTCCGGGTCCATCATGCAACCTGTCGTTAGTTAGACAATCGAAAGACCTTTCAAATGAGCCTAAAACATCAAGGATCTGACAACCCTATCAAAAGTTATTTGCACTTAAGTGTTATTTATACACTTTTTGGAGGCCGGATCTCAGATATTTTAGTAAAAATGATGTCCGGGTCCATCATGCGACCTGTCGTTAGTTAGATAATCGAAAGACCTTTCAAATGAGTCTAAAACATCAAGGATCTGACAACCCTATCAAAAGTTATTGGCACTTAAGTGATATTTATACACTTTTGGAGGCCGGATCTCAGATATTTCAGTAAAAATGATGTCCGGGTCCATCATGCGACCTGTCGTTAGTTAGACAATCAAAATTCCTTTCAAATGAGCCTAATACATCGAGGATCTGCCACCCCTTTCAAAAGTTATTAGCACTTAAGTGTTATTTATACACATTTTAGAGGTCGGATTTCAGATATTCTGTAATTCTGTAATTTCGGAATACATTCGTCCGGCTTCAGCTGAAGATTCATGCTGTCCCATGTTGCATGTTCGAGTGTAGACCTACGGAAAACCTTGCCGCGAGGAGAGGTGAGTGAACCAGTACATGAGCCACCTACGACATAATTCCTTGGGCGGCCCAAGTCAACTCGAAGTTACCCCAGGCACCCCCAGTGCAGGACACATTGGGGGTAGAAAGCGGATAGAATAAGCAAAAGATCAAAGCAGGCCGCGAGGCATACTTTTAAAGTGGTTTGTATCTGCAAAGGAATTTGTATTAACAAAAGGATCAAACATAAAAAGGCGATACTAATTAATACTTCCCTGCGACCTTGGAGGTCTCTCGGTTGGACATCTAGCCGTGAACACCAAGCTTGGTATCAATCTTCGTCAGTCGGTGTGGTATTGATCACAGCTGGTGTTAGTTTGACGCTCCGTCGTCGTCTGTTGTATCCTGCGGCTGCGTAGCAACTCAGATGCTCGCTCATTCAGTTTGAAACGAAAAGAACAAAAGAGAACACAAGAAAACATTAGATTCTGATAGTGAGTTTCAACTCAGATGTTATGTGTAATATAATATTAAACATAAATAGTTCACTTCATGATTCTTTATAGACACATTATTTATTTTGCTTTCACTATCACATTCACTATTTCTTCGGGTCGTCTAATTTTCGTCGTGTTCCCGTACTTGGAGAATTCCGCATAACTAATCACTGCTGGTTCGTAGTGTAATGTCGAACATGTTACTAGCTAACACAACAGTGACACAGAAACAGAACTTCACAAGCACGGGAATTTCCACACGACCTCCCAGTGAATTAATACCGAGCTTAAACTATTTTTATACTACTATTACCTAATATGTCCAAAGCAGCTCAGCAAAACTCACTGGGAGCGTTCCACAATTTAGCCCCATCCGGGGGGAGCTTATCCCTTTGTACCCTCGTGTTTGTTTCCTTTGATCAGTAGTCTAGGTAGTCCAACAATGTTTAGCACAAGTTTGAATCGAAAGAAATTGCTTCAACAGCTGAACGGATCAAACTATTGCTTCCCTTGCTGAACTAACTATGCTACTGTTACTAAGGAAACAAAAGGATAAAACATCATGATTTGATGTTCTAACAGGTACGTTCAACTAGCCAGCTGCGAGACCCATCAGCCCGGCCGGGAACCAGTCCATATCTGTCGAGTACAGCATACGGTGTGGTTCACCAAATATCAAATACAGTGAACACAACACTAATGCCAAACATATGGACTGGCGGGATGGAAGCACGTGGACACCTCCCCCCAGGTCGGATTTCAGATATTGTGATAAAAATATTGTCTGAATCTTCCATGCGAACTATCGTTGGAATGGTTTTTTTTTGCCGATGAGCCAGAAAAATTGAAGGTCTGCGAACCCTATCAAAAGAAATTAGTAATAAAGTTGATTTGTAAAACATGCATGTTAAGGGAATGTTGCTATTTTTACTGAATGTATTGACTTTATGAATGTGAGGAAGGCACCAACCACCTAAAGGTGGATTAAGTAACGTTTTTCTCTAAAGAAACCAAATATATATTGTTATTGCAATATGGGTATCTAATGATCAGGTTTTTTCATACATTTTGGATGTAATAACAACATTTTTAGAAAATACTCAAAATTTTCACAAAACTACGTCTTTTTGAAAAAACTCCAAATTTCAATTTATACAATATGGGTATCAAACGATCGGGATTTTTTCATACATTTCGAATGTAATAACAACAATTTTAGAAAATACTGAAAATTTTCACAAAACTACGTATTTTCGAATAAAATACTCAAAATTTCCGTTTTCACAATGTGGGTATCGAACGATCGGGATTTTTTCATACAATTCGAATGTAATAACAATATTTTTTGAAAATACTCAAAATTTTCACAAAACTTTGTATTTCAAAAAAAAATACTCAAAATTTCCGTTTTTACAATGTTGGTATCAAACGATTGGGATTTTTTCATACATTTCGAATGTAATAACTTTTTTTTTGGAAGATACTCAAATTTTTCACAAAACTAAGTATATTCGAAAAAAAATTCCAAAAATACGTAGTTTTGTGAAAATTTTGAGTATTTTCATTTTTTTAATAACTTTCGAAATGTATGAAAAAATCCCGATCGTTTAATACCCATATTGTAAAAATTGAAATTTTGAGTATTTTATTCGAAAAAACGTAGTTTTGTGAAAATTTGGAGTATTTTCTAAAAAAATTGTTATTATATCCGAAATGTATGAAAAATCCTGATCATTTGATACACATATTCCAATACCAATATATTTTTGGATTCTTTAGAGAAAAAAAAATGCATTTTCAAAATACAGGATAATACGAATTTTTGTGAAAATTTTCATGAAATAATAGTTTGAATGGATAACTGACATCATCCCGATTCCAAAACTCCATAAATTTTTGATGTTTGCATGATTTTTATTTGTGGCAGTGCGTGGCCGAATGGTTACGCTGTCCGCTTTGTAAGCGGATGATTCTAGGTTCGATTCCCATCTGCTGCAATCGTCCATCGGATGAGGAAGTAAAATGTCGGTCCCGGCCTTGGTTGTTAGGCCGTTAAGTCATTCCAGGTGTAGGATTTGTCTCCATGCCATAAGTACAAACAACACACCAAACCAAGCCTACTCCGGTGGAATCGCTGGCGGCGGTTGGAC
The DNA here is from genome assembly GCF_016801865.2 of Culex pipiens pallens. Lineage (NCBI taxonomy): Eukaryota > Metazoa > Arthropoda > Insecta > Diptera > Culicidae > Culex > Culex pipiens. Next base: position 124,330,758 of record NC_068937.1, read on the forward strand.
TCGCAATCCAAATGTCGTCAGTCCAAACACTGGGGTGGAAGGTTCCTTGGAGTAGAAAGAGGTTTGGGTGCTCTCCTCATTCAAGCCTTCGGACTCCTAGGTTCGAGCAGAAACTTGCAATAGAGACCACAAAAGACCCGGGGGTTGTCAATGTGGATGGTTTGATTTTATCATTTTTTCTTAGGAAACAAACTGAATTTAGCAATATTTTCATTTGCCGTAACAACAATTTAACTGTTATTTAATTTGAAATTTTAAAGATTTAATTCCAATTTCTTTTGAAAGATTCTAGCTTGGTTCATAGTTTTTATTATCCTTAATGTTGCATTTTAAGAAGATTGCTGTTTTTTTTCTGAGTCCTATTTAATTCTCACGATATTTGATTATTTGGGTGGAGGGAACCTATTTTTTTTTAAATTTTGGTTACTGTTCTGGTTTTGAATAAAATTTTATTCAAAACCAGAACAGTAACCAAAATTTAAAAAAAAATAGGTTCCCTCCACCCAAATAATCAAATATCGTGAGAATTAAATAGGAAAAGTAAGATGAAAACGTTAACACTTTTTTCACTGGGAAAAATGACGCAAAAAAACTTTTTGAAATTGTTAGAATGTTTTGTTAAATTTGGCTTTGATATGAAATTCAATAAAATAATAGACAAAAAAAGTAACAAATCAGCGAAATCTGTTTAGCTATATTAGTCGAACATTAAAAAAGCAGCTCAATAAATGACAGTACCCATGCCCTACATATTAGGTTCAAGTTATATGTAGAACCCGCCCATCCATAAACCAATGAATTGTTTTTTTTTAATTATTAAAAGTTTTTATTTGTGTCAAGTTCAAATTAAATAATGTTTTTTTTTTAATTTATTGAAAAAAAATATATATAGTAAAGCATTAAAAATAGTTTCTGTGTGTTTAAAATCAATTTTTCATAGTTATTTCAATATTTTTCACGTTCCGCGAAATTTCCGCGAAATTTGATGTTTTGAAATTGAGGTCCCCGTGAAATATGCAATTTTTGAGCGTGAAAAATCACTAAGCCTAGTTATCCGTTAACGATTTGCCTAGTTTTATAACTCATTGTAATAAACAAACACGTGTACACTTTATTGGAAATCTCATACCCCTCCTCCCCCACTCATGAACAATTGTAAAAAAAAAACTTTTTTTTATGTGTTGAGCGTGTACAATAATTGGAAATAAAATCACTAAAAATGGAACAAATTTCAGATTCAAAATGACGAAGCCACTGAAACCAATGGAAATGATTTTCAAGTCCTTGCACAATTGAATCTGATAAAACGGCTGACTTTTTGTTGTAAAACGTGATATGCTATTCAAGATTCTGTGCTAGATTTGCGTTCCAAAAATCTTCGTCTACTTTACCACAAAACAATCTGATTTATCTAGCGTGAAATCAGATGCTTTCCCCCTTAAATACCAAAGCTCCCCATCCCAACAAACCGCCCTTTTTTTATCTGGCCACCATCTGTCGAACGCCACTCGCGTCTTGCAAACTTTCGCCCTCGAAGGCATAAATTTTTCCCCTACTTTTCCGGCATATAACTCATCCAATAACGCGCGGAATTCCACGTCTCACCGTAATTCAGCACCGCTTCGGTAGCAGCAGCAAAACAGTAACCAGATTGCGTCAAGATTTATTTCGAGTGCGAACTCGCGTTACATTCAAGGGGAAAGAGGGGGAGCTGCCCGATTTATCCTTCAATTTGGCAAAAGTGGTTCATGCGCGCGCTCCTGAAAGTAGTCTTTTTTTGGCCACGTCACTATACGGATATGAGTCACATTTCACTTTTCGGTTCGGCGATCGCGTGTGTTTTGCGAGAAGGGGCGGAAGTGGTACTTTCCCGACCTACCCCGCTTTTCCCGACCTCCCCCATCAATTCAACCAGTTTGTCAAAGTGTATGACTAAACCCTGTCATAAATATGACACGCAACTTGAAACGCTAGCTGTGCTGGTGTGTGTGTGTGTGTGAGCATGAAGGATTTGATACCCCAAGCAAGTAAGGATAACACAGGAAAGAATGATTGTTATGTATCGGATTATGGTTCCTGACGGGGTAGGGGGAAGTGTCTTGACTCACTGACGGATGGAAGGGAAAGGTTTTGAGCTTGT